>NW_027397088.1:18171266-18294018 GCF_003265705.2 Callorhinus ursinus | reverse complement strand
ACACACACACACACACACACACACACACACACACACACACACACACACAAACAGTAACTATGTAAGGTGATAGATATGTTAATTAGCTTGGTTGTGGTGATTGTTTCCCAAAATGAGTATCAAAACCTCAAATTGTACATCTCAAATGTATGTAAATCCTGTGTGTCATACATCTCAAATGTATGTAATTCCTGTGTGCTCGGGGTTTGTCTGGTCTTTTGGTTTTTGGTTTTGTTTTTAGTATTTATGCCCACATCGATCTATTTTATCAAATTGGTGCTTCCCCAGTCTGGTCCCCCAACAGAACTGCTCTCACCAAATTGCATTTCATGTTTATACCATTGGCTCACATTACAGAACGTATGACATTGACTTTGAGGATATTGTTGAGGGCACTGTTCTCTATGGTGTACAGGGTTCTGTATATAAGGGCCAAGGGAGCAGTTTATCTCCGTTCCAGAAAAAGTTACTTCTCCTAAGCAATTGCTTTTTTCTCCTTTAAAGATATAATAAGAATGCTAATGAGTGATGGTGTTTTTCTACTGTTACAAAACCTCAGAGCTGATCTTGCGAACCTGAGTTTCCTCCGGTAATTTCAAAGCATTTTGAAATGGATGATAACCCACATTTTGTGTACCGACCTCGTCCTCATTTTTACTGTTTTCTAATCTTCTGCTTCATTAGCTCCGATTTCCATTGACGTTTGGTGTCTGCATCGGAGAGCAAGTCTATATGTAGAGCCCATCCTGAGCTCAGAAGCTCAGCAGGTACTGCAGCTGACCACTTCCATGAAGAGCCTCCTGGAAAGACGCATTCAGCTGTAAAGGCATGACCACCACCACCTCCACTCAGTGCCCCTTCTACCTCCAGAAAGACTGGAAGGAAGCTGGAGACACCTGTGGAGTGTGTGCAGGATTTGGGTTAAGAAAGAAAAAGGAATTGTCTCCATAAGGAGGAAAGGCTGCATCACACACCAAAGAGCCAAGGGAAGCGCCGTGAACTTGGAGAAAGCTCTGAAGTGTGGGATTCACTGCAGAGCCCAAGTGCCAGGAATGGAAGATGTGTGAGAAGCGCACACACCCCTCTCTCCCAGGATCCCCCCCTCAAGACCAGGAGTCTAGGCAGCTGGGGCTGTGGGCTCAGCACACCTGCTAAAGGAAGGGAGAATGTCGAGAGAATGCGAAGTTTAAAAACGAACAGCAAGCAGCAAGTCACCTAAACGTGATTCATAGCTGAAGAGCTGACAGATGTATGGAACTGGTCTGAGAGGCTGTGTAGCAGCAACAGGAAAAGGAAGTTTTATGTGGCAGGTTAAAGAGCATGAACAGGTCTCCTGGTTGAGACTTCTGACCCGGCTATCATTATGCCCTTAGTTGTATGGGATCCATTCGATTTGTTAAGATTACTTTTAAAAACAAGGAATATAATACCATACCCCTGAAACTAACATAACACTGTGTGTTAACTGGAATTCAAGCAAAAACTTAATTACAAAAAATAAATAAGGAATATACATGGAAAGGATTTCTCTTAAGCTTTTTTTTATTAACATATAATGTATTATTTGTTTCAGGGGTACAAGTCTGTGATTCATCAGTCTTACACAATTCACAGCGCTCACCATAGCACACACCTCCACAATGTCCATCACACAGCCACCCCTGTCCACTCCAGCAACCCTCAGTTTGTTTCCTGGGATTAAGAGTCTCTTACGGTTTGTCTCCCTCTCTGGTTTCTCCTTGTCGTCTCTTAAGCTCCTGAATATTACTGTGTACTGAGTTGAGGGTGGGGGCAGGGAAGGCATGGTACAGGTAGGAGAACCATGGTCTGGGAGCTTCATGGCGGTGCACTTCCACACCAGCCTCTTGACAACGTTTTCTGTTTGTCAGCCACCAGTTCCCACATGGTTCACAAGCGTGGCATGCTGTAGGAGCCATGATGCTCCCAAATCAGATTTGGGGAAGTATAATGCTCTAAACTTACCAATACCCTTTGACTCAGTTGCTTCCCTTTCTAGAAATTTACTGTGAGGAGTAATCAGATATATGCCTGAAGATTTTCAAAATCAGGTCCACCTCAGGTGCCTATTTGAGAGTTCCCTTATTTGCTTGATCTTCCTCCTCCTTTTCCCGCAGGACAAACCAGGTTTGTTTCTAGGTGTCTGCCCTCCACACAGGTTTCCTGCTGTCTCAGTAAGGCTGGCAGACCCTCAAAGTTCTCTGGATTTTTGGAGGCGGCTTTTAACCCACCAGAATTTTCACAGAATATCCTCAAAAGTGTTTTTAATTTTCTCCTGCTAATACTAATATAAACTGCTAGTTGCTTTAAACTTCCAGAGTGTCAAGCACAGATCTAGGAAATTTATATTTATTCTTTGGGATATCATCATTTTATAGGGAGGACAACCCAGCTGGGAAGGCACACCCAAGATACAGGATAACTCTAGGACTCCATCTTGTAACCTGACTTCTGTGACAACTATAACCTTGCTGCTCTTGACAAGTTTGGGGGAATGGGTTTTGTACCTTCAGGCTGTCAAAACTGCCGCTGTTCTCCAGTTTGCCAAAAGACCAAAGTCGGGGGAAGAAGAAAAAGGGGGATGGACTAGAGAAAAAGGTCCACCCTAACCACCCAAGAATGTACATCATGGCACCATTTTAGATAGAAAAAATTGCAGATAATCTTGAGGACTGATTCAGTATGTTATGATACACTCAATATACCACACCATTAAGACACATAAAGACTAGAAGTATTTAATGACAGAGAAAATGCTCCACTGAGATACTGTGGGATAAAAAATCACACTGTCTGCAGGGTAATATAAAACATACGTGTTGTATGTATGCAGATCTAAGACTGGAAGTATGGGACTCAACATTTTAAACTGCTATCTCGGGGGATGGAATTGGGGAGATTTTTTGTTTTTTCCTTTGTGCCTTTCTAGATTTTCCAAATCTTTACAACAAACTTGATATGTTCTAGTCAGAAGGAAAAAAGCTTTTTAAAAACGTAAAATATTTAATATTAAGATCTTCTGTGACATCACAAAAACCATACAATCACTGGAGTTAGCTGGAATTCCAGCTGCTACTGGGACAGTTTGGATGACACTAAGTGAACTCACACTCCCCCAAACAAAACCTGATAGGACACCACAGTAACAGTGTAGTACATACATAAGAACTGATAGTGTAACCAAATACCCTGGAAGTAGAATCTAACATGTGTCTACTCAAAAAGAACTTAGTACGGGGCGCCTGGGTGGCTCAGTCTTTAAGCGTCTGCCTTCAGCTCAGGTCATGATCCCAGGGTCCTGGGATGGAGCCCCGCATCAGGCTCCCTGCTCGGCGGGGAGTCTGCTTCTCCCTCTGCCTCTCCCTGCCACTCCCCCTGCTTGTGCTCTCTCTGACAAATAAAATCTTAAAAAAATAAATAACTTAGTAGATGATAAAGGTAGCATTACTAATCATGCAGTAGGAGGATTATTTAATAAAGAGTGCGAAAATAGCCATTTTAAGAAGATAAATCACTACTTTATAATATACAACAATACATCGTTTCGATGAACTAAGTTGCTAAATGTAAATGCTATACTCAGGAGACCTTAGTGAATTTGTGATCTCGAATTTAGAACACCTTTGTAAGCAAAATTTTAAAGGAAGAAAATAAACCAGAGAAAGAGCAATTTTCCTACTTTTCTCTATATTGCTTCCTTACATCAAAAACCACCACGAAGGAAATTTTAAGGCAAAAGACACGTAAAGGAAATCTGCAACATATACAACAAAGACTTAAAATTCTTAGTATGAAAAGATCTTATAGGTCAGTAAAAAGCTTCAATTTTTTTTTTTTTTTTTAAAGGACAGGATCAAGCATTAGGTTCCATTAGGGCCCGACGGTCTCACTTGTTCTCTGCTGACTCAGCAGAGTGCTCCACACATAGTGAACCACCACTACATCTTGATTCCATAAGAGATAACTTACAGAAGAGTAAATAGAAATGACCCCAAAAAGTCCATATTTTAGGAGTCCAAAAATCACAGGTAATCAAGAAATGCAAGATAAAATAGCAATAACATTTTATTCCATCAACTTGGCAATTCTTTTAAATAATGCCCACTATGGTCAAGTATGGGATAAAATGAAGACTATTATCTACTGCTACTATGATTTTAAATTAGTTCAAACTTCCCACACAGTGATTTGTCCCTGCAGAAATCTTAATGTTCTTCTGACCCTTCACCAATATTTTATTTCGGAGAAAATAGTCCAAATACACACAAAAATATCAATCTCTCCAATCATTTTAATGTTGTAAATTGGAAACAATCAAATTGTTAAACATAGGGTGTTGGCTAAATAAGTAGATACATGTGATAGGTTATGAAAATAGTTGTGATCTAGAATATTTAAATATATGGAAAACTGCATATTATAAAATAAGTTTAAAAAAACATACATGTATATACTGATTTCCACTTGCTTTAAAACATGTGGATGTATATGTTTACTTGGATAATGGAATAGATTTTTAAAGTTTTTCCCATAAGAACTCATACTTACATAATAAGTCAAAAATGATTTTAAGTCCTCTCTCCTTTGAGGTTTGCAAGCTCTTCACACTGTGCAAGCTGTTATTTGAATACATTCTATTGTCCAAAAAATGGAATATGTGTTCTAAATTGAAACTTCCCCCACCTCTGCTATTAAACCACAATTCCAACATTTGATGGAGTCATTGGTAAGATAGCCATATGCATAAAAATGAACTTCCGTTCTTCATACCATATACAAAATTAACTTAAAATGGATTGTAAACCTAAATATGAACTAAAACTATTAAACCTTTGGAAGAAAATGGGGAAAAAATCTTCATGATCTTAGTTTGGCAGAGATTTCTTAAATAGGAAAAGAATACATTGAACTTCATCCAAAGACATCTATATATGGTCCCTGGCTTACAATGTTTCATCTTACAATTTTTCAACTTTACAATGGTGTGAAAGCCACATGCATGTAGTAGAAACCATACTTGGAATTTTGAATTTGGATGGTTTCCTTGGGCTAGCGATGTGCAATATGGTCCTCATGATGTAGGGCAGCAGCCACCACAGCTCCCAGTCAACCACGTGATCACAAAGGTGAACAATCAATACATGGACAACCATTCTGGACCCACACAACCATTTCACTCTTCCAGTACAGTATTCAATAAATTACATGCAATATTCAACACTTTATTATCCAAGAGGCTTTGCATTAAATGATTTTGCCCAACTGTAGGCTAACGTAAGTGTTCTGAGCACTTTCGAGGTAGGGTAGGCTAAACTAGGATGTTCGATAAGTTAGGTGTATTACATAATTTTCGACTTATGAAATTTTCAATTTATGATGGGTTTATCAGGATGTAACCCCATTTTAAGTCAAGGAGGATCTGTACTTTGAAGATTTAAGACACAGATTGGGGGGAAAAGATCAAAGCATGTATCTGCTAAAGTACTGGTATCAGGAATATATAAGGAATTTTTACAGCAATCACATAGTTTTTAAAAAACAGGAAATATATTTGAACACACACTTCACCAAAGAAGGTATGTGAAGGGCAATTAAGCGCCTAAAAAGATGTTCAACAACATTAGTCATCTGGACCATTAGTCCCAAGTAATACCACAGTGAGATATCACAATGAGATTCCACTGGAATGGCTAGAATTTAAAGACTGACTACACTGTTTCTAAGAATGTGGAGCAACTGGAAATCTCCTATACTACTGGTGGCAACGTAGAATGCTTCAACCTCTTTGGAAAACAGTTTCTAAAAACTTAAACCTACACCTCCCATAGGACCCTGCCATTCCACTCCTAGGTATTTTTTTTTTTTTTAAGATTTTATTTATTTATTTGAGAGAGAGAATGAGATAGAGAGAGAGCATGAGAGGGGAGAGGGTCAGAGGGAGAAGAAGACTCCCTGCTGAGCAGGGAGCCCGATGCGGGACTCGATCCCGGGACTCCAGGATCATGACCTGAGCCGAAGGCCATCGCCCAAACAACTGAGCCACCCAGGCGCCCACCGCTCCTAGGTATTTATCCAAGAGAAACAAAAGCGCATGTGCACGTCTATGCAAAGACATACATGAATGTTCATAGCAGATTTACTTGTAATAGCCAAAAACCAGAAACCATCCAAATGTCCAATAGGAAAATTGACAGAAATTGTGGTATGTTCTTACAATGAAATACTACTCAGCAATAAAAAGGAATGAACTATGGATTCACACAACATGGAGGAATCTGGAAATAATGATTGAGTGTAAGACACAAGGGAAAAAAGATTCTAATTAGAAAGATAAGATTCCTTATTACTGAGCCATCAAAAAGAATGAAATCTTGCCATCTGCAACTGACATGGATGGAACTAGGGGGTATTATGCTAAGCAAAATAAGTCATTCAGAGAATGACAATTATCATATGTTCTCACTCATATGTGGAATTTAAGAAACAAAATAGATGAACATAGGGAAGGGATGGAAAAATAAGATGAAATCAGAGAGGGTGACAAACCATAAGACTCAACTCTAGGAAACAAACAGAATTGCTGGAGGGGAGGTGGGTGAGGGGTTGGGGTTACTGGGTGATGGGCATTAAGGAGAGCACGTGATGTAATGAGCGCTGGGTGTTGTATGCAACTGATGAATCACAAAACTCTACCTCTGAAAATAATACACTGTATGTTAATTTTAAATAAAAAAGATAAGATTCCATAAGATTCTCAAAAATGCAAACTAATCTATAGAAATCAATGGTTGCCTTGGGCTAGGGGAGGGGCATGAGGTAGCTTGTGCAAGTGATAACTACATTCATTAACTTGATTTTGGTGATGGTTTCAAACATACATACATATATGTGTATATACAGATACATTTATACACATCCACATATACATATATATATATGTGATGAGGGAGAAGGCTGGCTGAAGACAAAGCATAAGCTGACACCCTACAACCTCCCCCACCCCACCCCCATTCCTGGGTAGGACATGTGGTGTGACATTCCTCCAGGAATCTCCTAACTATCTTAATGTTAATGCCTTGCTAGAGGGGAAAAAGAACCTTAACTTGAAAATGGCAAGGCCTCTGGTAGCTTGTAGGTCCTCCTTAGCATAGGAAAGTTCTCTCGAAACCTCTCTTTTCCTTACCTCCCCCAACCCCATAGTATATCATCAGCCGCCCCTCACAACCTTGGGGCAGCCACTCTTTCTGCCCACGGGTCCTGTCCCCGGGCTTTAATAAACCACCATTTTGCACCAAAGACGTCTCAAGAATTCTTTCTTGGTCATCGGCTCCGGACTCCACCCCACCAAACCTCACCTACATTCCAAAACTACATAATATGGTGCCCAAACGTGGGGCTTTGAGTCTTTACATGGGGACTGTGAGCTTCGGTGCAAAACTGGTGAGTACTTTCTCTCCTCTTCCTTAACTCGCATTTCAGGGGCTCTTCAAGAAGTACAGTCTTATTGGAACACTTTCATGCCGATTGTTCAAGCTCCAATCCTCTAGCCCGTGGCTACTCTATGGGGAGGAGAAAGCCTGCCTTTTGGATGGAAGTTAGTACCCTGGCCGGGATGGTAATAAGACCCAGAAACTTGATGCTCTCTCTTTATTCCTGTCCTCATACAGAGTTGTCTGTCTTGGGCACAGGACAGCCACTTAAGTCAGCAGAGTGGCTGCCGATCTTAAGACTCCTGTGTGAGGTTTCTTCCTTATTTCTCTAATGTGATCCCCTACACATCCCTTGTCTACCTGCTTCTGGCTGTGGGACCTCCACTGGGAGCCGGCCGAAACCAGTACCTGATGAAATTAAAAACCCAACCGGGGGCCGCTTCCTAGGGAAGTTAACTGTAAGGACTACAATGTGTTGGAATGTCGCTTAGCTCATGATGGATTTTAATCTTTACTGTTTTCTGTCAATGTCCTCTACTAACTCCTTAGCTACAAAATTGGGTAATTTCCCCCTTGTAAAACTTTTCTAGTATTTTCCATGGGTTTAAAATGGCAGGGGAGTACGCAACCTTTAGGATATAGGATAGCATGGCCCGCGTGTTTCGGTCCATTCACCAGGCACCCATCGACAGCCTAGGATGTGATGGGGAAGGGGAGGGACGGCGGCATCCCTCCTACGGTCCTTTTATGGCCTGAATGCCTTCATGGGAAGGCAGAATGGTGATCAATAGCGATTTTTGAGGGATGCTTCCAGTCGCTTTTGACACCTGGAACCTCTGACATATCCTGCATGGGACGCCACCCGGGAGTTGGGGGGCGGGGATTTTGGTAATGGACCTTCTTTGCTTTTCTGGGTGCATGGCCTCAGTAGGCTTCTTCGGTTCCCAAGTACTCTCCCTTGAGATGCCTTTTCACGCACTGGAAACAATTCAGATTACAAAACTTAGGAAAGGACTAAGCTCCTATAACACTGCATGGCCTCAGTGGGATCTATCAGATCTCCTCTGCAGGAAATAGGGCACGTGGACCTAGGGTATCTTCATTGCTCATACCTACGCCTTCATTGCTCTACACCAGGACCCGATCTAAGGGCCTCTTGCAGAATCTGACCGCCCGGTGTGTCTAATAAACCCGCTCGTGACATATTGGATGATAATTATCTAAATAGGCCTCCTCCGACCAAACCCAGGTTGCTGGAAGAAACATAGGCCATTCCTAGTGAAGGGGACTCTGGCTCTCTTTCTCTCTTCCTAATAGATGTGGGGGCTTTTCCCTCACTTGTTTCCCGGGTTAATGGCTGTAATTGGAGCCAAATGTGGTTATTAGTCTCCCTTGGAACAGGAACTTGAAGGAATATTCCCAAGCAGCTGCCGAAACTCCCTTTGTTTCGGGGAAATTCCTTGTCTTCTCCGGCCCGACATGGACTGCCTAACTCCTCCCCCCTTGTTGGTGGGAAAACATGGTGTCTGCTCCTCTGTTGGAGCCGATGAGCTCTGAAACCGGGAACTCTTTCTCTTGCCTTCTAGAAGCACTTCCCTTCTGCCTCCTCCTGGTTCTGCAGCACCTTGGATGCAGCCTACTTAACTGGCTTCTGTACCATCCTCGGCGCCTCAGGCACCATGGCTCCTCTTACCACCACAAGAGCACCCCCTGGACCTAACACCTTCCACTCCAGATTTCCCCACCAGCGTCTCAGGTAAAAATTGACAGTGGGGAGGGGTGGAATATAAGTCAGCATTTAAACTAAGTTTGTCGGTTTAAGATAGACAGGTCTTTCAAGTTATCAGCACTAAACGTGAAATTTATTCTATCGAGGTTTACTGGAGGTCAAATAAGCTCATGTGATTTTCTGCAAGTTGTTAGCAAAAAGATGACTAAAATGGTTAATTGTCTGTCTCAAGGTTTTCACAGAAGTTAAGATAGCTTTAAAGTCTTTGGTAACCTGAAACTTTAAAGTTTGCTTGGATAATAAATGGGATTAATTCGTTGAACATCTAGGTCTTTTTCAAATAGGATAAAGTGCTAAAGCACTGATTACTGGATGTAGGCTTGTGCTTTTGACTTCTTATTGCAAAGAAACCAAGGATATTTGAGTCTGTTGGTAAACATGCTTTTGCTCAACTGATTCACAAGTTTGCCATCTAAAGTTTTGGTGTAACAGTTCACAATCGGTTACTACTTAGCTTTCACTGGAGACGAAGAGTGCAAAATTCTGCTAAATGTAATTTAAGACTGATGGGAAATCTTTGGAAAGGAATTTTACGTGTGGTCAGGACGGACTAAGATCGAAATGAATGGATTTTAAAGGTACACTGGTATAAGATTGAAATTCTCTCTGTTCAAAACACAAGGTTTCTTGATTGTTCATTGGCTCTGGGTAAGAAAATGTAAACAAAGGTTTTTTGTGTTTTTTTTTTCCTCTATCTGTCCAGAAAACCAGTTTCTATGTTTTGTCATTATCAGATCTTCGATCACTTGGTTAAAACTTTCTCAATTTTAAAGGAGCTAAGGTTTTTTTTTAATGATTTTTTATTGTTATGTTAATCACCATACATTACATCATTAGTTTTTGATGTAGTGTTCCATGATTCATTGTTTGTGCATAACACCCAGTGCTCCACGCAGAATGTTAAAGGAGCTAAGTTTTGCTAACAACTATGGAACCCTACATATTTGCCTTTCAAATCTCTTGTCGTCACCCTGGTTAAATAAAAATTGTTTTGTAATGATCTGTAATCCTATTCAGGCATGTGCTATAACTTTCTAAGGTTTTAACAAACTTCCCAAGATTTAAATTGTAAATAAACTCATTAGGCCTTTTATTTGGTATGCTAAGTCACTCTGGAAGTACTGTTAAACAAATGATAAGCCTTAAGTTACATTTGGGTAAATGCAATAACTATTCTAGAGGTTATACGCAATTTCTAAAGTTTTAATGTTTTAACATAAGGTCATCATCACTCGATATTCTGGCTATTGAAGTGTTATGTGATCCAGAAATGACCTGATTTCCTTGCCAGCTATGTTGTAAACTCTCATCTCATCAGATCTTTAACCATGTCCATTCTGAGTTTTTGCCACTTCTAATTGTTCTTATTTTCTTGCTAAATGAGTTTAATCTTCAAGGAGATTCATAAAAAGGACTTTTAGGACAAACATAGGTATTCAATATCTTCAAAATCCTAAAACTGAAATGGGTAAGAATTTCCATAACTAAAGCTGCACTCAAACTAAGTAAAAAATAGTAACATGGGACTCAATGAACTAAAAAGATGATTATGGTTTTGTGACTCTTGCTTGAAACATTGCTGGTTCTCTAATGTTTACTCTTCCAGACTAAGGAGACTTTCTCTTAAGATATCAATGACTTACAAAAACGTGATAAAATGCTCATTTGTAAACAAACTGAAGCATTTAACTTTTCTCTCTACCTGAACCCTCCAAAATTCAAAAGGTCTAAGAAAGTATTCTTTCTTCCATGGCAGTCAGAGTCATTTGCATAAGTTCAATAAGAATCTGTTCTCCTTATAATAGGACACCATTGGAAACATTGGTTATTTTACCAAGGCTTTGACTAGAATGTCATATTTGAGAGAGACACACATAGACTCAGATATGACCAAATAGCTTTAAGGAACTAAGGTTGACTTTATGAAACATGGAGCCATAAAGCCCCTTGGAACTGTTGGCCTGATACCTTGCTTAGAGTTCCCAGCAGCCTCACCAGGTGAGCACAGAACGTCACTTCCTGGCAGGTGCAGGAACCTCAGGATACTTTGGGGATCTCTGTGAAGATGAATTCACCCAAAATCTACAGGTATTGCAGGCATGTCTGATGGCAAGTACCTGGCTTGGCTTCTGGCCTGGGGAGGCTACTAAAAGTTCAACCTAGAAACTCCTTATAAAAGTTCCAGCAAAGCAGATTCTAAAAGATCTATATGATCAACTATTCTTGCTGATCTTATGTAAATGAGTAGGCCAACTTTGTTAAAACTGGACTTGTTTTTTGAACAAATTAGTCCTGATTTGGTTACCTCTGGTTAAAAATGAGGGTTAATTTAGAGAGAAAAATTATGTCTTAATAACCCACCTTTGTGGGGGTTAAATCCTAGTTCTGACTGGCTTTGAATGATGTTTACCAGGCTAGACAACGTGAGGTAAACTTCAGAGAAATTACCACAGTAGCTTATGTATAGACAATCTTCACGCTTTTTTTTCTGGGGGATAACAACAGGCCTCCAGGGGCATAGGATTATTTGAACAACTGGAAAATGGGATTGATTCCCCAATGATTGTACAACTCAGCTATCCCGTTGACCAGTTCTCTGTGGCCGGCATAATGAAATCATTCTCTAAAAGCCAGAGCATATCCCACTCCATAGAGTTAACTATGGACTTGTGGAGATAATGGATGACCCCGCTTTCTTAATGATTGGATTGGATAATGTACCTGGGGATGCCCTCATCTCTTGACAAGTCTTCTCCCACTTGCCAGTGATTCCTTGTAATTAGGATATTAATGCTTTACCTCAAACAAAAAGGGCTTCTTAATGGTTTCGTCTCTCATAGTTATATTTATCCTAGAAGCAGATGTACAATTACAAGTAGAGGCTTTAGCTAAGCCTACAACAGTGCTCCTGGTAAAAGGAGCTTCCAAGCTCACTTAGGGACAGTCCCTGACTGGAATGACTTCACATCAGGTTCAGAATGTCTCAGAGACCAAAGGCCACCAATAGATGATCAGAGGCCAACTCATTAAACACCAGGTAATGCTTATAGATATGGCTGAAATAATAGTTGAAACCTGTCAGACTTTAAACACAGCTACCCTTATGCCTGGACCTGACCATTGTACTTCTAGAGCATAACTGTTCAGAGGTTATAGATTTTGTTTATGCTAGCCGACCAGATTTAAAAGATGCACATATTGAAAATACACATAACAGTTGGTTTACCAAGGGCAATAGTTACATGGAAAAGGTAGTAAGAAAAACTGGGTATGCTGTAGTCAGGCCAGCTCAAGACTGTTGAGGCCAAAACCCTGTCAGCAAACATGTCTGCCCCCAAAGCAGAATCAGTAGCGCCCACCTGTGCTTCGCTATTGGCAAAAGCCTTAAAAATATTTATACTGACTCCACATCTCTTTCTAGTCTTATATGCCCTTGGAGCAATTTAAAGAAAAGGGAATTATCATCAAGCCATAATTCCCCAATAAAATATGGGCCTGAAGTTACTACAAATTCAAAGGATGGCCCTCCAAAACCGAATAACCCTTAATATCCTGATTGCAGTTCAAGGAGGTCCAGAATTAGATGACTGTCTCCTAACAAGACCCAATAGCTATACAGCTCCAACTTGTGTTCATGGCTCCCCGCAGGCTAGATAGGCCACTGTACCCTGGGTTTTGCCTGGATGCATGGACGCATTATTAAAACCTTTTACCAGCCCAGCTAACCCTTGAAATTTAAAACCATGGTGGACATGTTCTGTGTCTCATCGGCAGAACCACCTAGCATCCATCTTTCTTACCTCTTTGAGACTGGAGAATGTTTGACACATGGAAACTCTTTAAGTACATGGTCAAAGCCCTAAATGATACCCAAAACCGTATTTCTCTACTAAATACTAAGATGATTCAAATGCGTCAAGCAGTTCTACAAAATAGAATGGCATTAGATGTTTTAACTGCTACACACAATGGAACTTGTCCTAGTATAAAGACAGAATGCTGTGTAGACAGTCCAGATGACCACAAAAGACTTTTGGGTTTCTACCTGACATGAATACTCAAATTGGTGCTTTAAATGATCTCTTTCCTTTAGTGATTGCTTTAAACTCCTGGACTAGAATACCAAAGGTCAACTATCAAAGATCTTTTATTCAGACTTCTCTTTCCTCTCATAATAGTAACCTTATTTTGTTGTCATTTCTGGTGTCTCCCTGCCTAGCGTCAAGATTCCTTCACTGCCATAACTTCCAGCTAACACATGATCCTTTCTACTCAAGGAGGTTCACATATGTTGACCACGTTGGATTCAGCTGCCTCCCCTTTTGTAACTCTCCTATACATTCCCCAACTGACCGACATTGACCCACAGGTAGGGACATCTCCACACCCCAATTCAGCAGGAAGAAGTTACAGAAGACGAGACCTTCCACCTTCAACAACCTTAAAGATTGAAGGGTCAAAATTGTTCAGGGGGTAAATGATGAGGGAGCAGAAGGCTGGCTGAAGACAAAGCATAAGGGGACACCCTACAACCTCCCCCAATCCCCCACTCCTGGGTGGGACATGTGGTGTGACATTCTTCCAGGAATCTCCTATCTTGATGTTAACGCCTTGCTAGAGGGGAAAAACAACCTTAACTTGACAATGGCAAGGCCTCTGGTAGCTTATAGGTCCTCCTTAGCATATCCAAGTTCTCCTGAAACCTCCCGTTTCCTTACCTCCCCCAACCCCATACTAATAATCAGCCACCCCTCACAACCCTGGGGCAGCAGCTCTTTCTGCCCTCGAGTCCTGTGCCCGCGCTTTAATAAAACCACCATTTTGCACCAGAGACGTCTCAATCTTAGTCATCAGCTCCATCCCACTGAACCTCACCTATATTCCAAAACTATATCATACGCATCTGCGAAACCATTAAGGTCAAGTATGTGTGTATACATGTATACATAACTCAAGTTGTAGACGTTAAATGGGTGTAGTTTATTGTCAGTTACACCTCAAAGAAGCTACAAAACAACATTAAAAATCTATGGGGAGAAAAATTAATAAGTATCCCAGCCCTCAAGTGAGACCACAGGTTTTCTTTTCCCCCCAGCGTGGCATACCTAACATTAAAGTCCTTTTGCCCAGACTGGGGAGCAACCTGACTGATCCACAGAGACCTGAACAGAGCCAGAGCACTTCCACATCTATCGCAAACTTAGGTCTTAATTTTCCCTCTCACCCTTATCTATGGATATTGGGATTCTGGATGTTTTTCTTTTCTGTTTTTGTTAGGTTCCAAGTTTTTCTTTCATGATCACATAATCCTTTCATAGTAAAAATCATTTTAATTTAAAAATGTTTAATGAAAAGACCAGTTTAAAAGATTAAATAGTAGAAACATTAAGTATCAAATGCTTAACCATAGTTGAATACCAAATGGAAACATGCACCTGAAGATGGATAGATGTGGCTGTACAGAGAGATTTCAGAAGAAATCATCTTAGTCTAGAGAAAAGGAAATGAAGGAGAGCTCAGAGAATAATTAATTTTCTTTAGTAATGCTTTCAACTCTGCTTTGATACCATCTACCGCAAATCCTTGTCTTACCCTAATCACCCTAATCAGCGGGGAACGGAGGAGATTCTGCCGCTCCAGAAAAAGGCAAAGAAGCCTCCGGCACTTTACCCAAAAAAAGCCCAGGCTGCTGCAGAGGTTATTCGAGCAGCTGCAGTCTTTGTTATGTGTGCACTATTTTGATGGGCATTGAGGGATGGCAAGGGCAATCTGACCTTGACAGCCGCAACAGGCAGCCTGGAAAAGCAAGTGGCAAGGCTCTGCTGTTCCACAGCTCTGGAATGCATGAAAAATCTTCACTAACCTCTTGGAATAATATCACCCTTTGGAGACATTGCCCCCCCCCTTTTTTTTTTAATACTTTAACTACTCAGGTGTTGCCTGCAGACACAGCACAAACTTAATGGCTCTGCATCAGTTCACCTTCGAAGAACCTTTTTCCAGGAGATGATGCCACAGACCTGTCAAGGGCAAAAGAGATACCACCTTACCGAGGGGGAGATCTGTGCTTCTCGCTTGAGCATGTCCCCAACACAGAGCTGCATATGCTGAACCATGCAGGGTGGTCGGGGTCCAGTCACAGCCCCTCAGACCCAGGGATCCCTCACATTTACGTCTGCGCATTCCTAGCTCCCGTCCCTATCCAGATGTACGTGGGCAAGGTGGGAGCGACACCATCAGCCTCAAGGCAACTAAAGGGCCAGTTTGAATTTTGAAGACAGGAATTTTTGTCTCTTTCAGAGCAGCACCCATGTTCAAAGTTAACCTCACCTCTCAACAAATCGTTTCACCAACCTAAGTCTTGGCCAACACTGGACTTCCTTCTTACGTCTTCTCAAAATGCAGAGAGCCGGGCCTGCAGTCCAGGTCACCCTGATAAATCCCAACAGGTAGGGCTCATCTACCGAAGCGGGTCCTGTTCAGTTGGCTTACCTCAAGGATACAGGCAGGTGCTAATCTCCTTCGCTTTTCTTACAGATTTAAAAGAGAAGCAGGAAGAGAGCAGAGTCAGATCCCTGCTTCGTAAGCAAAATAACTCCACCCACTGTGTTGTACAGGACCCACGAGATTTACACTCACCAATTGGCCCATTGTCTTCCTTTTGGAAGGGCTTAAAAAAGGATGGCTGGGAAAACAAGAAAGGTGGACTCCAGAATGGCTTAGAACCAAGGGGGTCCTACAAATGATCAAGTTGGAGACCTGGTAGAATGGAGTATCTCGGCACATAAATCCTAAAGACCTCCGTTCACTACAAAGCTCAGAGATCGCAAGAGATCAAGCTAGGGAGATGGTATCAGAGGGAGAAGTCTCAAGTCTCCTCAGTTTCAGATAGGAGATGAGCTCAGGCTGGTGGCAGTGGTCTTCTACCGGTCCAAGGAGAGCCCCTGCCAGGTTGCAGGAAGGTGTGTCGTGGTGAAGTTCTGGATAATTGCTTTCTGTGGCTTCAGAAACCAACATTATCTGTATCAGCTGGCTGTGCCACCCAGTTCTGAATGCCCTTATTTACAACCCCACTGGTGCCATATCGCTTTCTTATCCAGAGACCTTATAATAGATGGGCAGTCACATGACAATCGTAATATTACCAGTCCACAAGCTTGCCCAAATAGACATCTCTAAGAAAAACAGAGCACAGCATACCTAATCCCTTTTATGTAATCCCCATTGTACAGATGAAGAAATTGAGTCAGTTACATAACTGCCTAGCATCACAGCTAGGGCCAACGATTGAACCCAAGTGACCTAACTCCAGAGTTCACACTCAATCACGGCACTGTATTGCAAAATGACCTATATAGGTTTCTAAGGAAAAAAATGCCCTATGCAGATCAAAGCAAAGAAAGCTTTGCTCTGGTCAGAAAATTAACCTCCACTCAGATTGTCACCCAAAGCCACAGACTTGGAATTAACAAGAGCCATCATCGGATCAAATCTCTAATCCAAACCACAAATCCTGTCTATAAAATCCCCCAACAGATTATCCATCTCCTAGTATTGCCACAAATACCACAACCAAGAAGAGCATATTTACAGAGCATATACTCTGTGCATGCCTCTCCCAGGCCTTTATGGACAGGATCACATTTAGTCCCTATTAAGTAAGAAGTACATAATTCCCATTTTCCAGATAACATATGTCTGAAAGTGGTTTGTCTATAATCATAGACCTTGTGATTAGCAAACTCAAGATGGCCCACTGGAAAGGGGCCTAGGCGTGAAGATGGAGGTGCAAGCCCTTTCCAGGGAAGGGGGGCTGTGCAGGCACAGGTGTCATCTGAGCCCCACGGTGACATGCATGTCCCACAGGACTGCAGCCAATGTTCCCCATGCCATCAGTTTACTCTTTCTGCAAACTGCCTTTTTGCCCCCTCTATTTAATGTTTGTTTTACCTCTTACTCATGTCAGCAGATGTTTAATGAGCCCCCAGTGTGAGCCAGAGACTAATAGAAGCACTGAGGATACACCAGGGAGCCAAACAGAAATCCTGCCTCTCATGGAATATGTATACTGTTGGGGACAGGAGGAAGAAGGTGTGTGTGCATGCAAAATATATGAGAGATACGTAAATATCCCTATTGTCTATAGATACCTTCTAGAAAAGATAGCTGTACCTCCATGGATAGGTAATAGACACAGAGGAGGAAATCTTTGGTACAAGTATTATGGTAAGAAAATGGAAAATAAGGCAAAGTAAGGATTGAGAGTGATGATACAGGGAGGAGTGGAATTTTATATCAGATGGTAGGAAAAGTTTTTGCTAATGGAGGGCCTTAGAAGCAGAGACTTTAAGTAGATACTTCATGTACTTTGGGGTCCTTAGATCGGGGAAGGGATGGGGCCAACAGGTCTCATCTGAACAGCCCTAGAGAAAGGTCTCTCTCTCTTCATTCATCTTGGAGTATCTCAGACAGTGATTCCATTACACTAGACTCTGTAAAAGACCCAAAGAGGAAGAGCAACCAGTTGTCTTGAGTAGGGTTCCCTGGGAAATGGTCTCAGACCGATATTTGTGTGCTGGAAGGAGTTTTATTGGTAGTGCTCTGGGGAGCAACATTGTAAGGGAGGAAGAGAAGCAACACTGGGCAGAGGGACGTGCTGACCAGTCTCACACGGAGCTCTGGAGCTGGGATGGCCCTACAGAGGGCAGGCCTTTGGACCTCTGCATCATCCAGTCCCTGTTTACAGACTGTCCCCAAGAACAGAGCAAACCTTGGCTAGGCTGCTTCTACAGAGGGCAGTTAGAAGCAAGGGACTCCAAAAGTAATTAGCAGCCAACTCTTCAGCAACTGCAGACATGAGTAACTGAACACCTTACCTGGAGGGAGGTCTGGGCCAGACACCACAGCCTCCACTGCACTAACCGTCCAAGATATTCTCTGTAGGCGGTATCATAAGATGGGTAAGAACATCTTGGGTGAGAGCACCAGGGTAAATCTGACACCATTTATCAGTAGGACTATGGACAAGTTCCCTCTGTGCCTGGACTCCCTGGTCTGTAAGGTTAAGGTAACAATGATGTCTATTTCCTTGGGTGGTTCCGAAGATTACAGGAGTTAGTACATATAAAATGCTTAGAGAAACACCTGGCCTACCATGGTAAGCGCCGAATAAATGTTTGTTGCTCTCAGAGTATCCCCTGCACATATTACTATTTCTATTCTATCAAACAAGTTTGGATAACCCACTAACTTCTCTCCCTTCTCTGCTTCGCCGTCCACGTGGTTTGCACGGGGCTGGCTCCACCCCTCAAGTGCAGGGAAAGAGCCCGTGAATCGGGCCTGGCCAGTAGGGCAGCTCAGACCTTGGTGCCTATCTGGAACAAGCATCCAACCTAAACGGAGACCAGCAAGCTCTCCCCTGGGGCTTCCACTAGACTTTCATCAAAGCATGTTCTTCTCCCCTTGAAAATCCAGCTCAAAAGCTTATATAAAGACTCTGAAATTTCTAGGAATCCTCTTTTCTAAATTTTGGAGTGTGCCAGCCTAAAAATGAAGTCAACCCAAAAGAAATAAAGCCAAAATAGGAGAGACAGATTCCTAATGACTGTGATTGGGTTCCTGGATCCTGTCATAGCTGAAACTAGCCTTCCGGGTTTTGTAAGGAAAAGAGAGAGAGAATGAAGAAATTCCGCTTTTGAATTGGGTTTGGGCTGGGTCTTTTCACTAGCCATACTTGCCTACGTAAGCACAGCCGAGCCAGCTGAAAGTCCACTCTGAACTCTGTAGAGATGTGCATACCCCGGAGAGCGAGAGCCTGGGGTCCTGCTATAAAGAGAAAGAACATAACAAGTAATAGACAACCACAGCCTAGGACAGCCTTGTCAAAAGAATAACCCCTCACCTGAGGGGATGAGAACAGCTCTGCCCCAAAACCCAGGCTAGTCAGGAGAACACCATCGAAGTCCAGAGAGCAATTCTACAAAGTACCTGCCCCATCTCTTCAAAGCTGTCAAGAGCATCAAAAACAAGGAAAACCTGAGAAAGTGTCACAGCCAAGAGGAGCTGGATGATGATTAAAGGTACTGGGGTGTCCTGGGTGAAGATCCAGGAACAGAAAAAGGACATTATAGACAAATAAGACCTGAGTAGAGGGGCACCTGGGTGGCTCAGTCGGTTAAGCGTCCTCCTCTTGATTTCGGCTCCGGTCATGATCTCAGGGTCCTGGGATTGAGCCCCACATGGGGTTCCACATTCAGTGGGGAGTCTGCTTGAGGATTCTCACTCTCCCTCCGCCCCTCCCAACTCATGATCACACACACACTCTCTCAATAAATCTTGAAAAAATATATAAAAGGAGAAGGAAGGTCATCTCTGCACTCTCTTCCAGTTAGTCTTTCCTCTGATGGTTGAGTGGCCCTAGTGAGATGGCAGCAAAGCATAACCCTCCAGCAACTGGATCTGCTTCCATCACTCTAGTCTATGCCTTTCCATCACAACGTCTCTCCCATTCATTTAGCACACCAGGCTGTGCACAGGGTACTGGGGCTCAAAGAAATGTAAGCAAGCTATGGTCTTGCACTCAAGGAATTTGCAATCTAAGGAGCACTGGACAGCAAAGGTGGGTCTCCCAGCTCTACTAGCAGAGCTCCCAGTCCAACTGCCTCCCCTGTAGAGCGATCCTTAGCAGTGGGGTTGGAGCTATAAGACCTTGGCTTAGAGAACCCCTGTACTTCAAACAGCTGGGTCATTACAGAAGAAAGAAGGTAAAAAAAAAAAAAAAAAAAAGAGTTGGCTCAGTTGGCTGCTTTTGAGAAAGGACCACAGGCTCTTAAACCTACAGATCCACAATCCCTTAAGTTAAATCCTTGAGTCAGATTAAGCTTCAGACCAGAGAATTTTTCAAAATTTTAGAAAGCAGCAAGGTTGCATTACCACAAGCTCCAGTAAGATCTGGGGCCACACCCCCATAATCAAATGTATTATCAAAGCAAAACACAGATACGCACTCAAAGCAGGGTAAGTAGAGGGATTATAAATAGCTTCATGAATTCCAGACAGGTTTTGCCATGAAAAAAATGTCGGTGCCAAACTTAAAGTGAAATTCTTGGTTTTCAGAGCTTTTGTAACCTTATTAACCCTTTCAGCTTCAACCCCGAGAGAGTGGGTAGGGGTCTTCCCATCCACCTCCATTCTCCCTCAAGCTGTGTTTATCTCCTAACCCTGAGGATGATTATCCTTAAAGTTCCTTTCAAACTTCTCTCAGCCATCTGATAATGTCGCTGTTTTGGAGGGAGTGGTCCTGATCTGGTTTCCCTTCCCAGCTAGTGCCTTAGTTCACACTCCCTACCCCACTAACCCCTGCCACCTCGCCCACACACTAATCAGTCCTTCTAAGCTTGAGTGTGCACCCCAAGCACCCAGAGAATTTACTAAAACAGATACTAAGCTCTGCGCCCAGAGTTCCTGATTCAGTGGGTCTGCAGCAGGGCCCCAGAAATGCATTTTTGAACCCATTTGCAACCCTTGGATGCTGCTGGTCCTAGACCCCACTTTAAGGACCCACTGCATTACCTGACTGAGCTTCCTCATTCCACACTGCAGTGAAGAAATCAATAAGCCCTCAAACCCATTTTTCATTCTTATAAAGCTCCCAAATGACCCCAATGTGTATTTGATGGCTCACAGCTGCCTGCCTATTTGACACACATAGAGACAAAAAGCCAGCTGGATACTTGTGAAGAGCTTGATTGCCATGGAATTGTAATGGGATGTCACTCTGAGAAGCCCAAGCTAGACTCTTCACTGGCGTAGGACTCAAACAGTAATTCTAAAGGGACTTGGGAGGTGGGGGGGGTTAGATTTTGATTTTAAAGAAAATTCCTGAATGAAAATTATTTTCCCACACCACTGTATCATGTTGCTATGGGGGGGGGATTGCAAATGATTTTTGAAAGTCATTAAATAAAATGCTATTTTCCTTTTAACATAAATAATTGTAAGCCAACATGGGAACCAGTGCACACAGACTCCCTTCCTTCAGGAATCGGGGAAGTTGTCCAAACTCTGAGTTGAATTTCTTAATTTCTCTACCTATATGTTAGCCAGTTGCTAACATCAAGATATCTCTTTAACATTTTTTTCGCCCCAACTCTATTCCTCCATCTTCATCTTCTAGATCTGACCTACTAAGTCCAGAAGAATCTCTTCTTACTCTGTTTCAATTCTCAGGGGAGAAATGGCCACATTTGAGAAATAAAAGCTAAGATAGATCTACTCAAACACAAAGCTACACTTTTAGAAACAAGAATCGGTGCCACCAACCTCTCAAATTTTTGGTGTCCTTCAATCTTTATGAAAGTCTTCCTATTTCTGACAGTGCATTTATGCAAACATTAATGATAACCAAAAATATATTCTTGTTGAGTTTGTTATCTCCTTTATGATTTTGAATATTCTAGTAGTACTCTTTTCACTTGTTACATTACAAATATTATTTAACCTACATCACAGGTTTAATTTTGGAGGGTTAATCCGGAAAACTATGATTTATAATTTTGTAAGTCAAGGGATGTGTATTTTTGCTGCAACAAAGATCTACCAGCTGGGACGTCTGGGTGGCTCAGTCAGTTGAGTGTCTGCCTCTTGATTTTGGCTCAGGTCATGACCTCAGGGTTTTGAGATCCAGCCCCACTTCAGGCTCCATGCTGGGTGTGGCACCTGCTTAGGATTCTCTCTCCCTCTGCCCCTGCCTTCCCCTCCCTACTCCCGGACTCACACTCTTAAAAAAAAAAAAGAAAAGAAAAATACAAGCCAATTCATTCCCTTCTCAAGGACTACAGGAATTTCTGTAGTCCCCTAAGCATGACATATCTGTAATAACAGAGTACCTTAATGAACATAGCTTAGCCAACTCCTAGATTATCAAGTTGAACCATTGGGTTTTCTTCTCCTACAAAAAGATCTTTGCTTTTCAAAAAGAACCAACCATAGTTTCCTTTAAATAGTCAGATGTGAAAGCATATTTTGACTCACACAAATTTTCATGCACACAGCTGTTGCTAAAAGCAAATGAGAAAATGAAATAGAAATGAAGGGTAAGTATCATCAGTCTTATCTTAGGCCTGTAGACTCTGCCTTATTAGATTGACTCTCATTTCCTAACAGAAAGGTTCAAAGCACATGACTTTCCGTGTGGCTCTTCGATTTAACCTTGGCCGACACTGCTACATCCCCTCACTGCAGCTCAACAGTAAGTAGCCAGGTGAAATCTAGGACAAGGGATGGTTGCTGATGCCTTACACAGAGGGTTACCAACGGCAAGAATTAAAATGTCTAAAGAGCGATTTGTTTCCAAGTAGGTCTTCTGTAACTCATCCTTAGAAGCAAGAGTTGTATCTCGGGAAGCTCTGCTGTAATGGGAACTATTCTAAAACTGGGGTTCAATGCACACCCTGTCCCTCAGTTAGGGTCCCTGACTCTAACCCTAATTGAAGATATTAAGGATGGGACCTATAAATGGATTTTAACATTCTGTTTCATGCCTTAAAATGCTCTTACCTCACCGTATGTCCTAAGTATCCTTTAAAAACGAAATCCAGCCCTGTTTCTAGAGAAGGACCACGTTGGTACTTGTCCCTTAAAGATATACACCCCATACTCAGGCAACCTGCTTCTGTGGTACTAAGAATCCCATAATTCACTGTCTAAGACCGTGGGGTGTAGGTCTTCCTTGTATAGATGACACTGTGCCTGAAATCACGCCATCAGTGATGGCCCGAATATCTATTTGCCGGTGCCCCCTATGTAGCAGGTGCCTCCTCGGCCAACTCGGCCCCTACCCTCAGATGACTCAGGGCCCTTAGAAGGGTCCCTTCTTTGGGGGTCAATTACTGTTCTGTCACTGTATACCTGTTAATATGCAACTACTCATGGATAAAACAAGGCATGCTATGGATTTATTCATCAGGTATTTCTTCCCCACCCTAAAGTATCTGAGAACAGGTAATTTGTAAAGAAAATAATTCTCGAAAACCTCTAGAAAGAAATACAATGACCCACAGGCCCCAGTTTGAGAAAAACAACCGTCACCTTAAGACTCACTTCACTACAATTCACTGCCCTCCTAGGAGCAAGAGCCGCGCATCGGCCATGACTTCAGCGAAGCACTAGATGGCGGTAGAAACCCGCCGCAGAAGAGTAACCGCCGGCGCGGCCTCGGCGGACAGCTTTCCCAAGCACCCCACGTACAGTGCTTCAGAATTGGCCCTCGCCGGTCGCTTTCCTAAGAGCTGAGGAAACAAAAACGAATATTCTAACAAAAGAAGCACCTACCATTCTCCCTGTCAACATTCTGATTTAATGCACATGGCCAGCGATGGGGCTTCAAGGAGACCAGGACTTTCCAAGTTACTCTGAGTTCTCATTTCCTCGGATACCATTTAGAGTTAGAATTTCATCTAGCTCCCTGACAGAAACATGCGGGCACCACGGACCACAATGGATTTAAAGGCTTTTGTAAACTGTGGCGGGTTATGTATGAATTGCCATTAGCACACAAAATGAACAGAAAAAGGAATAGATGGCTTAACATGTTTCCCCTTCTAGAAACATCTATATTTACATGAGAATGGTAATAAAAGGACAGGGTTTCAGACAAAGGAACAAATCTCTAATGGTTGAATGTGAGACACCGTAAAGAGATTTTAAGTCACCATTTCTTCCCACTGGAAAAATCATCTTTCATAGCTTTTAACAGCCAGCTTTTCCTCCTTCTGCCCCGACCCCAACTGTGCAACTGACTACACTCTGATGTAGTACCTGCCATGCTCTTCCCTTCCCTCCATGCCCCTCAGCAACCACACTTTCAAATTTAGAGAATCTTTCTTTCTGACCCTAAACTCAATGTTGAGGTTCTCCCTCCCTATATACACACTCAACAAATCAAGCTAGCCACAATGTAAGCCCCAAAACTTAGCAATACTATAACTCTTCATACCACTTGATAACTGAGAGCTTTCCACCCAATACATCAGAGGAAAGGGGGATGCCATAAATTGCCTAAGTTCTCAGACCTAACTGGCAGGATTCAGACCTAAATGCAGATCCTCAGTTCCCAGCATCCCAAGGACTATTCTGGAAGCTACAAGAAGAGCCCGAAGACCAGAATGACACTGCCATGGAAATGCCCCACACCTTCGCCTTCAGGCCCACAGACTTCCCTTGGGAACCAGAGGCATATCCTGTCTATAGTCAGCATTGACGAGCTCACTATCGGGAGTGGAAGGAGACTGAAAATAGATGTATTATCTCAGCCCCTTGCCACTGTTAAGTATTTGAGGGAATCCGTGAGCCCTAAGACAAAGTCCAGCCTAGGCTGAACAGGACCCAGAGGAAACTGGCCATATCCCAGATTCAATCTTGGACCTCAGGTACCTCAAAAAACCACGAGATGGAGGAAAGAGCTCTCAGAAGCAAAGAGATCTGGGCAGTAAAACCAGGTTCTTGAATCCAGATTTTTTTTTCTTTTTATTTTCAATTAGCCAACTTACAGTACATTAGTTTTTGATGTAGTGTTCAACACTGAATCCAGATTTCTTAATCCTCCCTGAGGATGGCCCACATGGGAAGTACATCCTAGGCTGTTCAGAGCACTACAACTTACTTTTGGCATTTTTACTGAAATCCCCTCCTAGGACTTGACAGTACCCCCACTCACAGCCTTTCTTCCCGTTTGACCATTCCTACTAACCCTTCCTCTTTGACACCACAGAGCCACGTGCCCTTCGTGGGCCAGCCCAGTCCTGACGTGCACAGAGTGAAACCTTTGTAAGCCTGGCAGTCCTTCCCCGCTGGGGTAAGTCCAAGGCCTGGGAAGAGATTCCCTTCTCTAGAGCAGGAAGGAGGTGCCCAGAACACCTTCGGTCCTGAACATTTCAACGTGGGGCAGGAGGTAAACAAGGATTAAGAATCATCGAAGACGGCTTTGGAGAAGGGCCACCACCTGTCCTCTGAGGGTGCAATCCTGGCAATGGCCCCTCTAAAAAATGGACATCGGTATAAAATACTTTCATCTGAGAGCTGGGGAAGTGGCCATGGCTCTCCAGGGCACCCCACTCCCCCCACCACTCTCCTTGTGAGATCCTCTACCTAGAAAGGACTTCCACAGAAGTCACCCAAGGGCAGAAACAGAAGCAAGACATGAAGCTCATTCAATCATCCTAAGAACGTGTCAGGAAGCCTTGACAGCACCAAGGTAAGGCTGAGGTCACTGCTGCCCCGGGACTTACACTCCTATGGGATAAGCGCTGCCCTCGCACACGCCTGCTCCCAAAGGAACAAGGGGATACTGAATATACATATGCATACATGTGCATCTGTGTATACATGTATTGAGGTTTCTCTGTAGCTACGTATACATATATATACACATACACAACCCTTCATGAATGTGACTCAGTGGGACTACAAAGGGCAAAAAACAGTACCCTACACTTTCATAAAGCTTTCTTACCTCTATCAAAAACTGTTTCAATTATGACTATATTGTTTCATTCCAACGTCATGAGGCAGACTGGGCAGATAATATTAGCCCTATTAGAGGAGGAAATTAAACTTCCAATATATTGTGCTGGTGTGAATCAAAACTAGACTTCAAATTTAATGACTTATTCATGTCATCCTGCACCTAATAGATATTGCTTAATAATTGTACCATAATTAATTACAATTGTGCAGCTTGGGATATAAACTTTCAATGTTTTATAAATCTATCTTAAGAACTATTTTTGTGGGGGCGCCTGGGTGGCTCAGTCGGTTAAGCATCCGACTCTTGATTTCAGCTCAGGTCCTGATCTCGTGGCCCTGGAATGGAGCCCCACATCTCTGTGCTCAGCAGGGAGTCTGCTTGAGGATTCCCTGTCTCCCCTGTCCCCCTCCGCCCCTCCCCACCCTGGCTCTCGCTCTAAAATAAATAAATCTTTAACAAATAAAAAAAAAATGTAAAGAATTATTTTTGTTGATACACCCCACAGATCACTTTTTACCTCTATAATTAAAATCGAAGTAAGAATGAGCAAAAATCATTTGGATTTTTACCCCAAAATAGCTATTGGTCTATTACACTCAATCCTACCTGCATATCAGGAATCAACTGAGGATCTTTTTCAAAAATGTCAATGCCTTACTGTAGAAGGCTCTTTGAACAGAATGATGCCTACCCAAAATCGAGAGGCAGCATGATGTGATGGAAGGAGGTTTCGGAATCACACAGACCAGGACTGACATCTTACTGCCATCACTCCACTCACCAGCTATAGGACATGGACAAATCACTTAATCTCTTTGAATCTCGCTCACCATCCTGCTCCCTGCAGGGGAGTCTCTGGCCATGTTCATTTCCTCCACCCATGAAATGAACTGGCCCACTTCCTCCACCCATCCCCTCATGTTTGGCCACCGCCTTCCCAACTTTCTTTAGATACCCAAAGCTACTAGGCAGCCCGGCTTCATGGGAATGGGAGAGTCCCACCTCATAGTTGTCAGAATTCAGTAAGAACATACATGCCTTCTCTGGGATCCATAAATGAGCATGACATGACCCTACCCTCAAGGAGTCCACTCCAGCAAATCACCCAACATGGTACCTGGTATACAGTAGGTGCTCAATATTTTGTTGAATGAACTAATAAGTGAATAGTAGATTCTTAATAAATATCAATGCCTGGGCTTCACCCTGGCCAACTGAGGCAAATGTTTGGGGGTAGACAGGGCAAAGTAATTTTTTAAAGCTCCATGTAGGACTTCACTGTGCAACTGGACTTGGGCCTATGAGAGTACACAGTATCCTCCAATGTGTACCTCATGCCAGATCATTTTGTACATTTTGTGTGTGCACGTGTCTATTTCTATAAGATCTCCAAGTTTACCAGCTATGTAAAGGTCATTCTTTTCACAAACATTCAGATACAATAACTCGAGCTACTATCTAACATATGGTGTGAAACCCACTCACTTCCCTGATTTCTGAGGCATCCAGGAAGCACGTTTTCCTGGTTCATCTCACTCTAAATCCCCATGATCGCCAGTTTCTCAGTCCGACCCATCATCTTGCTTCCTGCAGAGACGGGCCTGTTTCTTCAGCCCATCCCCTCACCTTTGGCGGCCACCTTCCCACTTTCCTTCAATATCCAAAGCAAAGATCAGCCCTGCTTCATGGACCAAACCTTTACTAAAAGTTTAATAGAAGGAGACTACAGCTCCTAAAGAAACATTTGCCACTGAGTGCTAAGACATCACTGTTCTTGAAGCTTCTCAGTCCTGCCCCAGGAGATTCCCAATGCCTGGTTTGTTTGCTTCCCTTAGTCATCAATAATTTTCTACATTGCTGTATCCAACTCCACTTTTCCACCATCCTTCCTTCTGTCATAAATCCAAGAATTCCTCACCACCTTCCCATCAAGCTTCCACCCAAGAAAGTTCACGGTCCCTCCATTTTATTACACAAAGCAGTTTAGCACTTTGGTTTCCTCTTCTCCTGTAGGTCATTCTAGGAGGCTTAACCTTTTTTTTTTTTTTAAAAGCCAAAATATTCCATCTAGTATCTTCCTAAACAAAAGGTTCATCACCCCGGGCGCCTGGGTGGTTCAGTCATTAAGCGTCTGCCTTCGGCTCAGGTCATGATCCCAGGGTCCTGGGATCGAGCCCCGCATCGGGGTCCCTGCTCGGCGGGAAGCCTGCTTGTCCCTCTCCCACGCCCTCTGCTTGTGTTCCCTCTCTCTTGCTATGTCTCTCTCTGTCAAATAAATAGATAAAATCTTTAAAAAAAAAAAAAAAGGTTCATCACCCTTTAGCATCTGGTGGGAGCTTTGAAGTTGTTTTTCTTTGACCTGTCACAGACTGACTTTGGAGACGGTGTCCCCTTCCCTTGTGACTATTTATAGACGTATACCAATACACGTATAGATGCAGATAGGATTGCGAGGAGCAAGGCATTGGCTGTCGTGTGTAAGAATGGCTACGACCGGAGGGAACACGGGACATGACAGGGAAGTTCTGGGAAGTACAGAGAGAACTCTAAAGCATGTGGAGAGAGCCTGGGGAAATCAGAGGGTTCTGAGACACAGCCAGAAAAGGACCGAAGGTGGGCCAAAGTAGTCGAGCATGGAGCCATCAGAGAATGCCCCAAGGCCTGTTTCACTTAGGGCAACCTGAGATCTTGCCTCAAGCAATCAAAATGATTTACCAAGAGCCCTCCTTGGCCTCCACAAGTGACACACTGAGAGGGAGGGGATCTACACTTCTGGGCAGCTATTCAATGCCAGGGACTCAGCTGGGTACTTTTATCACAGCAAGACTTTGAGGCAAGGGATGAAAGAATTCTGAACGTCCCCTATATCCCCAGATTGCACAGTCTTGCTAGCGAGTTTTTTGTAGAGGGCAGGCAGCCTCCTACTCATGACCCTCAGAGTCTTAACTGGCAAGTCTGACAATTCTGGACTGTACATATAAACAGCTGCGGCAGAGTTTGGCCGGATATACAACCCAATCGGAAGGATTCCAGGAACAGGGTATCTTGCCATGAGGAATGATCTCGAATTTGGGAGCTACAAAAGAATTCAAATCGTCTAGTTCACCGCTTCGTGACAAAGAAATCAGGGTCCAAGGGACAGAGATCTCTTACTAGATGCCCTTGGCTTCTTAGTGGCATGGTGGAGACTACTTGGTCTCCTGGCTTCCTGTTGAGAGACCTTTGGTGAACACACAACCTACCATAAAGTGTACCATTAATCTTTATGTTTCTATATTAGTAGAAGCCTTAAGATGTAAAACACAGTAACAAAACCATGATGGAGAAGAAATACATTTCCTGAGAAGCGTCATTTCCTTTCTGGCTACACTGCCCACTTCTCTCTTTCTCCCTGATAACACACCCACCCATCCATCCACCCCAACCCCACCTAATACATATCGCAATGCCGGAAGACATAGCATCTCTTCATACAACCACCCATGAAAACAGCCTAGAAAAAGGCCATGGTTCAGTCTGACCCCAGAATGAATTAACAACAAAACTCAGAGCCCTGAACAAAACATGGCCTTAGTCTTACTGGCTTAAGTAAGACTAAGCACATTTTCTCAACTTTACTACCTCGTTAGATCGGCTACTTGTTCAACTAAAGATGGAATATCAATGCCAACCTTGCCTATTAAACCACAAGCTTATAAAATTCCCAGGATTTAGCTAAGATACCAGGCAATCCTCAAAGGAAGTGTATCTCAACCACAAAAAAAATAAATAAAAATGCAAACACTTTCCAAGCAAGGGCACAATGAGCAGCACAGTGATTTGAGTGGGAGTCCAGAGACTTAAATCTAGTCCCAGCTCTTTTAGGGACACAAAACACCGTCCCTGTCCCTGTGGGCCTTACTTTCGTCACCTGAAATCAAGAACTTTGGGCTAACAATCCCTAAGTTTCTTCCATTCACATTTCTATGGTTTCAGATAATCATTAGGACATCCTCTGTAATGACTTGAGTGGCGGGACTTAGGTCATCCAGAACAGACCCGCCTCCGTAGGCCACCTTGGCAAAGCACAAGAAATTGCATGTTGCTAAGAAAAAAATGACACTTGAACGAATAGGGTCTCTTTCCTTGGAATTTGCCCAGGTCCCTGCTTTACTTGGAAGAAAACCCTCAGAAGCTCAGTGGCCATGGGCCACGACTAAGGCTGTGGGATTCTTTTCCCACAGCTCAAACACTGCCTCACCCAGCACAACAGGGGCCTCTTCGGATACTGGCTCAGAGGGTACTCACCCCATCTGACTTTCCCCCACACATATTATTTTCCTTGGAACGTTCCTTATAAACACTTAACTACAGCCCAGCCCTGCTTATCTTAAATGAATGTACCAGGCAAGGCTCCTCCTGGTCCAGAGCCAGAAAAATAAAAACACAAACAACTCATGGCTACTTTAGTGAGGGCTTTCTGGGCAACGAAGAAGAGGCAGAGGGGAAGGCTCAGAAAGGAAGGGGTCATTGGAAATACTGAATGGACGGATCAGAGAAGGAATACATAGTGCCAAGAACTCTTGGCTATCGTTAAGTCAGGACTGGGCAGTTATTTGGGAAGGAAGGGAGCAGTGGCCTCTCTACTACCCATATGCGAGATTAATTATGGAAGCTGATGGATACGTTCTACGATTGGCTAGCAGAGCGTACATTTCTCAAGTGCACGCATTCAAGAGTCCACACATAATTTGGTGCACGATGCTATGGCAGCCTTCCAATTTAACATTCAGAGCCTCAATTTCAAATGTGGCCCAAAAAGCTGGTATTAGCGCAACCTTGAAAGAAGAGAACACATCAAATGGGAGTATTTAGGATGCATTCCATCTATCACAAAGCTCAAAGATGGCAGAAGAGGTAGAAGCTTTCTACATTCCCTTTCTCCATTCCATCACAGAATCTGAGCATACCAAGTGTTGTGTACTGAATGCTTGTCTCCCCCAAAGTTTGTATGTTGAAGCCCTACCCCCTAATGTGATATTATTTGGAAGGCAGATATTTGGGACATAAGGTCTGGATGAGGGCATGAGGGTAGGGCTCCCAGGAGGGCACGAATGTCCTCGTAAGGAGATCAAAGCACTCTCCACAAAGAGGCCAGAGGAGAGGACAGTAGCCTACAAGCCAAGGGAAGAGACCTCATAATGAAACTTCCTTTGCCAGCACCTTGATCTTGGACTTCCAGCCTCTAGAACTGCGAGAAATCCACTTCTTTTATTTAACCCCTCCGGCCTAGGATATGTTGTTACGGTAGCCTGAGCTAATACACCAAGACTCAGAAGTCACGGTCCTTCAATTAAGCGCTCTCCCAAGGCCTCAGGTGAATGCAGTGGTGCACGGGACGTCTTGAAACCTGAGTTCTATCAACACCACAAAGGTAAAACAAATCTGAGGGCCTATTGAAGTAAATCTGTTTACTAGAAGTTCTACAGAGTAGAATTTTCTGGACAAACAGACCTCTGCTGCCTCCTCACTCCTCTCTGTAATGTCTAACATCAAGGGTCTCTGACAGACCATGAGGCAGGTCTGAACTCCTGACTCATCTGACCATTTAGCTTTCCCCTCGTGATTTGCAGCACACCATTCAGCACAGAGACAGGCACTATAGATTTTTCACCTGTGTTTTGTTGTTTTAATCTCTTCTCCCTGAAGATCAATCATAAGCATCTCACGCACAGAGACCACATCTCATTTGTTTCCAGACTCCACAAAACCTGGCATATTTACCATGTAACAGGGAGTCGATATGTGTATGATTTATTGGTCAAATAAAGAGCAACAATTTTTGTGGTCAGGTGAGGAACAATTTGTTACTTGTGTCAAGAGAAGGCCTGCCTTCTTGTACAGACAGGAGAAAGTTTCGTTCTTACTCCTCAACACACCTAATAGCAACAATTATTCCCCTGTGTCTATCACTTCATAGCACACAAAGTACCTTCAAACATTCCCGCAGGCATTTTCCCCCACAGATCTGACAAGCGTGATCCTCAAATGGGATCCCCTCCACTCTGAGAGGCTCATCAAGCCCACCTCACCAAACACGATCTTCCTCCACTCCCCTCAAACATTACAGGTTTGAGACCACCAACTCTAGCAAAGTTTCCATAGTTGAAGTAAGAGTGCTGTTTTAAAGTTCTATATACTCACAGGTAGGAGACCTAAGGGAGAAGCTCTACGTGACCTAAATGAGAATTAATTTTTCTTGCAGACATGGTCAGATTCCTCACATTCAAAACTCTTTCTTGGTTGAGGGCTAGCTGGAGTCCTTCATACCTAGGAAGGTTCGAGAAGCAGACTCTATCCCGGGTGTAACCCTGCATGTAAATTAGAGTGAAAGTCTCCTGGAGACAGATAAATTACCTATTTCTTTTATAAATAGAACCAGACAGCTTTTATGGGAAAAGTCAGTCATGAAAGGATAACATCATGTCCTTAGGCAGAGGGGTGTATGCAAAAGAGGAAGGAGGTTGTCAAAATTCCTTTGTCCAAAACTACAAGCAAATCTCCAATTTGTTACACCCAGTGAGTACTTTCACTATTTGGGCAACCCCCCAAATTAGAGGGTCATGACCAGGATGGTTTAAAAATTGAACAGAACAGATTTACTTTAATAGGAGAGAGCACATCACACTTAGGACATGTCAGAATTGCTTCATGAAATTTTATGTATCAAATTGTATTGGGTCTTCCTATCAAATAGGTTTCTTACTACGGCGGTGGACCAAAAACGTTTGACAGTGTTGCCCCCGCAGTAGCAAGGTTGCTGGTAGAATCGTACTGTTTGCCCTTTCTCCTTTCCTGCTAGGAGCACAATGAAAGAACAGCATTGTTTGTTTTCTGATAGAGCGTGCTGGACCCATGAGCAGCAGAGCCGGGTGGGGTAAGGCATGGCATCCGGCCCATGAGTCATGGCTGCCTCGTTGCTGAGTGGATCGGCCTGGGGCTAGTTACTTCACCTCTCAGAGTCTGTTTCTTCATCAGCCTCTGGGGGATACTACCTAGTTCACTCAGGAGTCTTGAGGACTGACTAAAATAGTACCTACAAAGTACCTAGCACGGTGCTCAGCAGACACTCCATAAATGGGACGTCCCCCCCGTCCACGCTCCCCACCCCACCGCTTCCGGAGGGCTTGGGGGACCACCTCTGCGTTTTTCCACTTTTCTGAGGAGGAGCTCTGCCAACCCTGAAGATGCTACCTAACAATCCAACCAAGTCAGGAGGGGCAGTCACTAAATCAAAAGGAGGTGGGCACATCATTTCCTCGGGTTTTTGGAAACACACTTCTCAAGGAATGCATGAAACAAGACCTCAAGATCTGTTATTTGTCTTAGTTTGCACAGAGTAGAAGCCAAAGAGATAGATTTTGATTCATGAATAGTTTCAGTGCCTTTGAGTCTCTAAAAAACATCAGTGTCCTATTTGAAGCAATAAAATATGTCTCCTCCCTCAGACTCTATACTCCTGGTAATCAGGGTGTTTCCACAGCACCCAGAAAGAACTTTCAATAAATATTGAAACTCTGCTCCTCTCCTTTCCTGACTTAGCCATTAAATCAGAGACTGTGGAAATCCATCCCGCCCCCTTCAATAAGGATCAGCCAGCTAAGCTGGTTTCAAACTCCATCAGGTGTTAATTTTTTTTTTTTTAAGATTTTACTTATTTATTTGACAGAGAAAGAGACACAGTGAGAGAGGGAACACAAGCAGGGGGAGAGGGAGAGGGAGAAGCAGGCTTCCCGCTGAGCAGGGAGCCCGATGCTGGGCTGGATCCCAGGACCCTGGGATCATGACCTGAGCCGAAGGCAGATGCTTAACGACTGAGCCACCCAAGTGCCCCCAGGTGTTAATTTTTTTTTTTCAAGATTTATTTATTCCAGAGAGAGTATGTGCAGGGGAGAGGGGCAGAAGGAGAATCTCTAGCAGGCTCTGCACTAAGTGTGGAGCCCGAAGTGGGGCTTGATCTCATGACCCAGAGATCATGACCTGAGCCGAAATCAAGAGTCGGATGATCAACCGACTGCGCATGCACCCAAACCCCCCCAGGTACCCCAGGTGTTAAACTTTTCTAACTATGAAAGAGCAACTGTCCTGAACTCCAGGACCCCAGGGGAAGCAAGTTTATTCTACCCCGCCCGCCACCCCGCCCAGAGTTTGGACAGCAATACAGACCCTCAAAACCTTCCAGTTCCTCACCAGCAACAATTCTGTCTGTTGTCACTGTTGCTTTCTCTTGCTTTCTCTGTCCAGGTCCCTTCTTTCCTGAAACCTTCCCCATGTCTCCTGTCCAAATGCTTGTATTTGACTTTGCCTTGCCTGCTATCTTGTTTATGCCCTTCCCAGATCACTGACGATGGTCTGACATGTGTCACAATTACTTAGAAACAGTGGGCACCCTGAGAGCAGGGACTCTAATCCTTTATCACCCCTTCCCTGACCTTCAGCCGCAACATAATGCCTGGCCCACCATGAACATCCAATACAGGCTGTTGAAGTCTTTGATCAGAGTTCTCCTTAACTTCAGTTGTTCGTGTGCTCCTAAAACCAAATGCCAGGGACTCCTCACTTTGCCAACGTATCGGGAGAGGGCATTTTAATATACTGCAGAGAAACAGAAGGGCCAGGGAAGAATGGAAGCCAAGAGAAGGCTGAAAAGCTTTCTTCTGCACCATTCACAGCCTCACTTCAGATCTCTGCACGCCATATCTGCCCAGTCCACCTAGAGCCCCACTGCCTATTCAACTGGGATTAAGGGACTGGTTTTACCTGAAAAGCAGCTCACCCACACGGAAGCTTTCAAAGGCTTCCCGGAACTCTAATGAGAATGACACCGGCATTTTCATTTGGAATCCTTTCAACCATAGTCTCAAAGCGTTTTCTAACTAAAGAACCAATCTTTATTAAATCATCTGTCCGGCTCACCTGCCGGCCACCGTTCCTAACATTCAGGTCTTTGGAGCTTGGCCCCTGAAGGAGGAGAGGGTGTCCTGCAAAGTCGTGACGGCCCACACAATCTCGGGGCATTCCACCCTCCGCTGGTCGCTCGAGAGCCGGCCCCGCACTGCTACAGTCACCACCTTAACACAGGATGCTGCCTGGGAAGAAATGCTGGGAGTCTGTGGGCAGTGGCTACAGAGATGCTTCTGACCTATGTTCCCACAGCCATGACAATGACAAGGCTCCTTTCTAATCCTCTTTCTTCCCCCAAAGGGCTGGAAAATGTGCTTTATGAGGCCTGGCTGAGTCAGGACGCAGGGCTCTGGACTGCTCCCCCTCATGTCCCTCACCCACAGGATGCCCAAGGCATTAGCCTATGGCGAACCCTCATGCGGCCTCTTTACAAAAGCGAGAGAGAGGCATTTTTCCCTTTAGGGCTGAGGGTGGCTCTGACCATTAGAGTATGTTCCATTAGCAAGAGCAGCCAGAGATTAGAGAGGGCGCCCAGTTTCGCTCCACAATGATCCCACCCAGTAGTAATTTGAAAAGGCTGAGCGGCCCAGGAGCTTTGTGGCTCCCTCTGAATTCAACCCGGCCAGCGCTCTATACTTCTCAGAAACAGTAGGAACCAAGGCTATAAACTGGTTACAGATGCTTGCAGAGACTCCCCTCCCTGCCACCCCAGACTTGAACAACTAGGAGACTATCTGGGGATTGTCACCACTATTACAGTTCTCCTCATCCCATGGGAGGCTACACAATACATCCCAGACTCCCACAACAAAGGCACAGGGATAGGTATATTCACCCATCATGGTCTGTAGCCACAGCATGCCCCCAGCTGCTGAAATAGCCCAGAAGTCACTTTTCCCTGTATCCAGTGAGTGAATTCTAAGAGGCCTTACTCTTCTCCTCCCCTTCCTGTCATTGCTACGCTACCCCCAGCTAACTGGATTAGGTTCCCTTTCTCCCTGAACCTCCTTCCACGAAGCTGCTGGAGTCATTTTTCTAATGTTCAAGTCTGACTTCATCATTCCCTCACTCAAAATTCTTCAGCAATCCCCCATTCAACGTGGAGATAAAAATTGACTTTTTCAGATGGCTTCAGGATTTGGTCCTTCCCTACTTGGTCATCCACCCCTGTAGCTCACCTTCTCCTGTGACTGCAGGGACTCTCACTGGCTTTGGGCTTAGCCTAACTGCTAGACTCTTGCATACCTCCAAAGGAGCTCCCTTCCCTAGAAGGCACCTACTCTCTGGTTTGTTCCCAGTTTTCAAGACCTCCAAATATTTGACTGACTTGCCTAATTGCATTCTTTTTCCCATGCCCAAACCAGGACACATGTTAGCCCATTCTTCGCTATGTTCTGTTTCTTTAGCCAGCCAAGGCCAGAAGTTTGAGAAGTTCCTTTTCCTCACTCCATTATTCCCAAGCAAGAAAACCTTCAGGGGTGTTACACGGGGTGGAATCTGATAGTGAAGAATGAAGTGGAAGGCAGAACAAAGCAGCAAAGCTAAACTGGGTTCTTGGTAACTTTGAGTGACTGAGCCACGCCTGTCTGGAACCCACTCTATATCTAGACTTTTCTATTATATCAACCAACAAATTCCTTGTATTGTTGAATGCGGTTTGAACCGGGTTTTCCATCTCTTGCGGCACAGAGTACCTTATCTGATAAAAGCAGAAATAGTATGCTCTTTGGGGAAAAAAAAAGCAGCTTAGAATAAATAATAAAATAAAACCAAGGGGGTTCAGTAAATGGGGCATTAAATAGAGGCGAGATGTTTGAATTCTACCATAGGATTTCATTTATGTGTGGAATCCAAAAAACAAAACCAATGAACAAACATGAAAGCAGAATCAGACCCACAGATACGGAGAACAAATTGACAGTTGCCAGAAGGGAGGGTGGGGAAGGGTAGAGAGATAGGCAAAATGAGTGAAGGGGGGTAGGAGGTACAGGCTTCTAGTTTGAGAATAAGACACAGCATAAGGAATATAGTAATATTGTACTCGTGTTGTATGGTGACAGATGGTGGCTGCACTTGTGAACATAACAAGGTACACACTTGCCAATCACTATGTTGTACACCTGAAACTAACGTAACACTGTGTGTCAATTATACCTCAGTTTTAAAAAAATTAAACAGTAAAGCTAAGGTGTAGAAGACACCCAAAAGAAGCTTGAATTCTAACTGAAAATTTGCCTCCAACTTTTGGGAGTCCTAGTTTCTCAAGCTTCATTTTTCTACCTATAAATTGAGGCTCTCCCTACGAACTCCTGGTTTAACACACAGTTGATAAGAATAAAGTCTAGAAAGCTATCTTAGTCTGTTTGGGCCGCTCTCACTAAATACCCCAGACTGGGTGGCTTATGAGCAACAGAAATTTATTTCTCCCCGTTCCAGAGGCCAGATGTCCAAGATCAGGGTGCTAGCACAGTCTGTTTCTGGTGAGAGCCTTTTCCAGGCTGCAGACCGCCAACTCCTTGCTATGTCCTCACATGGTTTAAGAAGCAAGCATGCTCCCTGCGGTCCCTCTTATAAGGGCTCGTTCACGAGGGCTCTCCCTTCATGACCTAATCACCTCCCAAAGGCCCCACCTCCAAATACCATCAATTTGGGCATTAGGTTTCTAACATATGATTTCAGGCCATAGTGAAAGAGTTTTGCTGCTCCTTCATACATTTGCATTTGATCATTTAAAAAACATCGCTGAACATTTCTTATGTGCTTGGCAGGGAGTGTCATATATATGGACAAACCTGAGATATCCTCTAGGATATCTATGTAGTTTGCCAAACCCTAGCAAACTACAAGTCTGGTCCCCTCCTGTTTTTGCAAGTAAAGTTTATTGGAACTCAGCTGCACCCATTTGTCTACAGACTGTCTATACCTGTTTTCACCCTATAACAGCTGGATTGAGTAGTTGCCACAGAGACCATATGACCCACAAAGCCTAAAATATTTACTATCTGGAACTTTCCAGAAGAAGTTTGCCAACCTCTGCGCTAGGCCGTTCACCACAGCTAAAAAGTTCGGGTTACCATAAACCCTCCTTCCCTGAAGAGCCCTAGTGAAGTACACTTCATCAGCTTTTGTGTAACACAGTCCCAAATATCAAATTACACACCTCCAGAAAGAAGAAAGCTTTCCCCAGCATATATTCACTTGACTGAACTTTGAATTTCCAGAATTAACTGGCACCACAAATGAAATGCAGGCCCCATGAACAATCATTAGGATCCTCCTTGAGAGATGGGCAAAACCCATTCCAGCTGGTGTCAATGAAAAACCAAGTGCGGACAATATGACTCATTAACAAAGAAGAGAGGTTTGGTTTTTCTCGCCTCTATCCTTTTCAGCGGTGCAGCTGGTTTCTCAGAATAGTGATCTGATTTCAAGAAACTACAGCCTGGGACTAGAAGGGAAAAAAAATAAAAAGCAGCCCATTTCTAAGTATTAATGCAAAAGATGAAATCTAGATATTAAGTCCCTGGTCTTTTTTTTTTTTTCTTTTTTTCCAAACCGGTCTATCGGTGACTCACAGGCTAGCTTCTAGCCTAAATACCCTGATTTCCATTGCGCACTTGAGGCTTTCTCAAAGCTCTTTTCAGGTGCGAGAGGGATTAGCGCCGAAATCACTCACTTTACTGTACAGTGGAGTGGAAACAGCGCAGGCTGTTGAACCCAACAGCTACCTAGGTGAATTTGTTTTGCCTCTTATAATGTATACAACACAGAAGGATGTATTTTTCCTCTCTGAACTGTGCATTCCTCAACAGTATGCCGAAGGCTAATTCCTCTTTCCTTGAGTTGTTAGAGAATCAAATGAGGTCACACCTGAAAGCATCTAACACAGTTGCAGGCAGGGTGCTGTTTTCTAGAAACGGGGCTTTCCTTCCTCTTCCCTTCATCCTTCTACACAGGAGAAAATTAAAAGCATACCCTCCTCTGAACAAGAGAATCACAGCCTCCTATTGTTTTTGAGTCTTTAGCTGCGTTAAAAGAGAAACAAAAGTTAAAAGCTGAGAGATACAAAGAGATTTAATTGTGTTCTGGGACTTTCTCCTCCCCATTACTTCAACTCCCAGCCCCAAGATTAAAGATGAGAATAGGTTTCTATTTCTAAATGAACAGAATGCTGCAGGCATCAATCAGTAGGAACCACTAATGGAAACTTGGCCACTAGTACCTTCTCCGAGGCTGTCTGACACATTTGGATCTAATTGGCAGTCTGCTTTAGAGCCGCCAAAAAATACAGTGTCTTACACATCACAGATCAAAGGGGAGACAAACTTGCTAGCGGCCATGCGGCTTTGATTGCCAGAATCAGGCAAGCAGGTCTGTGGGTTTTGTTTACAGACAGGTCAATGCTCACCACCTTATTTCAAGAAAACCTCTAAAAGACCCTGTTTTAGCTAGCTCGGACCCAAAATATGAAGGAACAAGAAAAAGCATTCAGGGTAGCCGGCAGCTTGGGTGGTCAGAAAGAGAGACCAACTTATTTTCATGCTGCCACAAAGTATGTTGGAAATTAATTAATATTCTCTTCTGGGCTTTACATAATGAGTGACTTAGCCTTTTCAATAAGAAATCTGCCTCAGCCTGAAGCTCAGGAATGTCAATTATACCTAAAAACCCTCTTAAATCCATTATTTGTAAGAGAAAACAAAATTTCTCCTTCTAAAAATCAACAAAAAGAATGCTTTTCTAATTCCGACATGACACATAAATACCTACTCCCCAGAATTTAAATGATAAATGTTCCCATTGAACCCTGTTTCCCTTTCGAGTGTCACAGCCCCCCTAAAAGTCACAGAACCCTCCTTTCAGATAAATACATACACAACACAATTTTGCATACAATTTCAGTATTGACAGACTTCCTGAGGACCTCCCAGGGATTCCCTTGGGCTCTATAATTCCTAGATTATACTTCCTAAATTAAAGATTCCTGTACCAAATGTATTAAACAGAAGGATAAAACCATTTACTAAATGAGGGTTTACCCTTGAAGGTCTGTCATTACTTCTAATTTGTGTCACTCATTGTGGATTGCCTGTTCCCAGGACCTCCAGCTCCCCAGCCAAAGATTACTACCTTCTACTACCCTCCCGCTCTCAGAACCCCATGGAATATCTGCTATACAGAACTAAGAGGGCTCTGGCCCAAATTCCTGAATAACCTTAATACAAAACAATGAAAAGGAGTCAGTGGAAAGCATTCAGATATGGGAATTATTCATTCACTCCACAAATATTTACTGTACACCTATTATGTGAAAGACACTTTCAAGAAACTAGGGGTACCAAGTGAACAAGACTGCTATGATTTCTGGCTCCACAGAGCTTATATCTAGGTTCAAAACTTAGCCTTACATTTACCATATCAAGTTATCTGAAGATATTACAAGACTTGATTTTCTCAAAACAGAGGACTATAATTTGCACCTTGGTAAGTGGTATAAATTTTGTTTTAAATGGTAATGCCAATGCACCTGACACATAGTGGGCTTTCAAGTATTGTCCATTATTATTATCACTATGATTAATAATGGCAAGCATTAATTCTTCAGATTATGTATCACTGCTGAAAGATCTTCCAATAGCCCCACTCTTACCAGATTCATACATAGTACCAAAGTATCACACAAGCATTGGAGGAAATGCCAAAGAGGAGGTTTGGGCTCAAGCCTGCAGTTCTGGACCTTCTTCTACTAGCCTCAGTTGGGTTGTTTCCAGAATGTGCTCTCATTATTAGTCATTGATCACTGATGAACTGTTCCTTGGTTAAGATGGTCCTTTCAGTATGTTTGCTGCTCTGTGTCTTTATAAAGGCTGCTACCTTCCCTCTTCTAAGACTTCAATGGCTTGGCCCCTATATTTGTTAAAGAAAGTCCCTTTTAATCAAGTTGCTGTTGCTTATTTTCCACTTCAATCTCTCCATCACTGAAATATCCTATGTCACAAGGTAGCTTTTAACACATAGGTGACTCCATACTAGACCACATCACCTGCTAAACTTCCTTGAAACCAAGAAGTAGCAAGTTTATAGAACCAAAAAATCTTCAATCCAACTGCCAGGAAATATATAGGACCTTGATTACAGGAAGTAAGTCTGTCTGACATCTATCTTCAACATCAGACACCACACTCGGAATGTGTTCCGTTCTATGGAATACTTCTAGGATATTAAAATCAATCCTGAAGGGCTGTAAACTCATTCCAACTCCTACCTGTGAGAAGTCCTGCACTCCTTGGACTGTTGAGAAGATTAAGGCTACAAATAGCGAGAGGGGAAGGGCCAGAGGAAGATAATGATGACCAGAGTTAGCATGCAGGGCTCAGCAAGAAGACAGACTAGCTAGCCAAGGAAACACAAGTCTAGGATTCTAGAAATAGAAAACAAAAAAAAACCCATTGTTCTATGGGGGCAGAGAAACAGCACCTTGAAGTCAGACATGTCTCTAAATTTTATTTTTATTTTTTACTTTTTAAAGATTTTTATTTATTGAGAGAGAGAAAATGATAGAGAGAGAGCATGAGAGAGAAGGAGGGTCAGAGGGAGAAGCAGACTCCCCACTGAGCAGGGAGCCCAATGTGGGACTTGATCCTGGGACTCCAGGATCATGACGCGAGCCAAAGGCAGTCACGTAACCAACTGAGCCACCCAGGCGCCCCGACATGTCTCTAAATTTTAGTTCTCAAGGCAAACGCCAAAATGGAAGTGTTAAAAATTTTCTAAGCAAATATTGGGAGGAAGTAAACCAGGAGACCTTCTGTAGAACATAAGGGATGAACATTGAAATACGACGTGAATTTTCAAAGAGATGATCCGTTTCAGAAAAAGAGTCACAAAACTCTATCCTATTGTGTTAATTATCAGTATGTTTGCCTCTAAGCTCCACATCCACTCTTCATTGTCTGTACTATAGAAATGGATATGGGCCCTTTATATATTTCTTCTTTGCCAGTTGGTACAATGCTAAGCTTTGTTGGTGGAGGGAGATGGAGGGGTACTGGAGGCAAAGAGGTATTTTCTCTTCATGGTGTGGTAAGCTCCTTTTGCCAGGCCCCTACAGCTCCTGATTTCTCCAGCATGGGCACCTGCAGGGCATCGCTTCTGCATATCCAGCTCCACAATGAACCGTTTCTATAATGAACGGCTTCTCTAGCACCTGCTTCCTACAGTGTATGGGGGCAGCCAGCAGCACTCTGTGGCCAGCTGCCTTCCCAGCACTCCCTCAACTGGCCTTGCAGTGATTTCCAGGGCACAGCACGTCCCTGTGGACGGCTCCTCAGCGCCTCAGAGGGTAGATCTCCAGCAAGACCCACAAGCACAGCATCTCAGTGACTCTTCCAGTATCCCGTGAGCCAAGGCTGTGCTGCTCACTCCAGCGAAGTCTGTATCTCAGCCCTGATGGAGAAGGAATGCTCCATCCCAGTCCTAGATGTAATGATGTCCCTTATATCTGATTTCTGAATTCTTCTGAGTTCTCTTTACTTCTTCTAGGCCAGTTCCCCATTACTCTAATCCTCTATTATAGATACTAAGTCCTTACGTTAAACTTCCCTTATTCCAGTTACTCTGTGGCTCTGTCTTCTGGTTGGGTCCTGAGTTACAGATTTGCGTACCACCTGTGAATTTATTCAGGTGCACAAAAGACATCGTTTTAAGGAAGTAAGGTGCTATTTCTTCAGGTAGAGTATCACAGAACTAGCATGTCAGAAATTACAAGAATCTTTGCAATCAAGATAGAAAATTAGAGGCACGATTATGTTAAGCCATTTCTGGGCCTATTCAAGGAAAATTAATCACTTCCTTATTTGTACCATCACTCCACCTAGATTATATTTGATTATATGTCTATCCATTTAGAGCATGTTCAGGGCATGGCTCATATGTTACTTGTTGTATCCCATACACCCAGCAAAGGTGTATGGGATACGAGAGGTATATGGGTCCTACAAGAGGACCTTCCTAAGGAATTTGTCCAAGGTAAAACAACTACTTAATTTCAAAACCAATGTATTCTGGGGCGCCTGGGTGGCTCAGTCGGTTAAGCGACTGCCTTCAGCTCAGGTCATGATCCTGGAGTCCCGGGATCGAGTCCCACATCGGGCTCCCTGCTCAGCGGGAGTCTGCTTCTCCCTCTGACCCTCTTCCCTCTTGTGCTCTCTATCTCTCATTCTCTCGCTCAAATAAATAAATAAAATCTTAAAAAAAAAAAGATTTTAAAAAACCAATGTATTCTGTTCTCCTTTCCAAAGTCTCATTAACATTCATCCTTTAAATTCTCAAGCAATTGAACATGCTATAATTAAAATAGCTCTGGGATGGGTGATATATTAAGTGTTCTCTATTATTCATACTGGACTCCTCCTCCAGATTGGTTTGGATTCATTCTTTCCTGTGAATACTATTACTGAACTTTCCCTGGTTATTTGCTAGAAACCATATTCCATCTTAATCAGATGTTGTATTTATCTTCGTGTGAAAACTCTGAAGATATAATAGTAGATGAAACTGTGTATGAGGGAGCAAGGGGATAGAAAAACCATTGTATCCTCTATATATACATATTAAATAAAAGAAACTCTAAAGATTTAAAAATTATAGCACTTAAAACGAAAACTGCAATATTAGTAGCAAAGTTAAATTCAAGGCAGACAAGCCTTAACGGGGACAAAATAAGCTGCTTTATTTTTCTATTAGGTAGAATGTAAAGGTAGGTGTAATGGTCATAAATGTTTTTGCACTAAACATAGTGTATATGTGAGCTTAATTATATAAAACAGAATTTCATTTCAGAATGGGAGGCCTGCAGGAATTGAAGTATCTCTTTCCTTTCTATGAGAATCCATTTTAATTAAAGCAGTCATTTTTAAAAGTAAAAGCCTTCCAAAATAAAGAGTAATGAGGGGAGGCCATCAGTGCAGAAGAGAGTTCAATAAATTTCTAGAGAATGGAACACAGATGGAAAAGCCTTGACCAATGGATGAAGTAGAGCAAAAAGTAGCCGCCTAATATATAAACAATGAGGGAAGTGCTCCTACAATGAAGGGACTTAACTTCCTCAACAGAACCCAAAGGGGATCTTGACTGAGAAGCAGCATATACAGCAGAGATGGGGAGTGAAAACTGGATCTGGAGGTAGGGAAACTGGTGGAAGACTTGTAAAAGGAAGAGCCAACTACAGCTCACTACCTGCCCTCCCCTCTTTAAAAAAAAAAATTATTTATTAGAGAGAGAGGGAGATCATGAGTAGGGGGAGTGACAGAGGAAGAGAATCTTTCAAGCAGATGCCCTCCTGAGCACGGAGCCTGATGCCACCAGGCCTTGATCCCACGACCCTGAGATCACGACCTGAGCCGAAACCCAGGGTTGGACGCTTAACTGACTGAGTACCCAGGCACCCCTGCCTTCCGCTCTTTGGCCAGAAGCTGAAGAAGGCATTTATCCCAAGGCCAAAATAAATAGGTTATGATGATAACAGATAGATGATAGATGATAGATGATAGATGGATGGATGGATGGATGGATGGATGGATGGATAGATAGATACATAGATAGATGGATAGATAGATAGATAGATAGATAGATAGATAGATAGATAGATAGATAGACTCTTCTGTAAAGAAAGTCAATAAAATGTCTGCTGGGCAAGAAATAGAGCAATCAGTGTGGATGTTGGTAATTAGAGAAATACATCCTAATTTAGAACTCAAAAAATTACAGTGTAGAGGTCAATTTCCTGACCACTCAGCTCAAAGAGAAGCCCCTCAGCCAACAGAACTCAGTCACACACACCCCGCTCCTGATCATTCACTTGACTCATCCTAAGTGTGAACAGACACCAAGGAACAACAAACATTTAAGAGAAGCCCGCAGCATCGAAGAGACTGTGGCAAACTTTTTAAACAGTTTTTTAGAGAGGGAGCACAAGTGGGAGGGGGCACGGGGCAGAGGGAGAGAGAGAGTGTCCCAAGCAGGCTCCCAGCCCAGCATGGAGCCCGACACGGGGCTCGATCTCACAACCCTGAGATCATGACCTGAGCCCAAATCAAGAGTTGGACACTTAATCAACTGAGCCACCCAGGCACCCCCGTGGCAAACTGTTTTAAAGTTAAAATTCTAATTACCATCCTTAGAGAGATTAGAATAGATATTGCATCTGCAACAGGATGCTATGGAAAAGGGGTGTCTGTAAATAAAAAGAAACTCGGAGATTCACAACAGCTGTCAAAACACACATTGAAGTAGAATGGTTGACAGGCCAATAGAGAAAGTCTCCCATAAAGGAGAACATAGAGGATTCAATATTTAATAGGAGTGTTAGAGAGAGACAACAAAGGCAAAGAAGGAAGGAAATTTCCTTCCATTTTTGGAAAATTCCCAGGGCTTGAGAAGAAGACTTATCTTCACATCTAATAATAGATTATTAATAATAGATGTCTTCACAACTAATAATAAGAACAAAGGAAAAGTCCTCATATCTACAAACATGACTATGAAAGTAAAGATGGAGGAAAACAAATCTCCGGCAAACTAATTAGATATCGGAAGGTACAGAATTAATATCTATAAAAATCTGAGTGGGAAAAATTTACAATCTAAAATTCGATACTCAGCCAAACTCTCAATTGTCCAAGGAAGGGATAAATTCGAGGGAATACTAAAAAAAAAAAAAAAAAAAAAAAAATGCAGACCAGCAAGGACTCAGAAGTTTTGCCTTCCGCACATATCTTAGTTAAAGATGAACTCCAGCCAAACAAGGGGAGAAGCCAAGAAAATGAAACCCTGGGATTCAGGAAACAGTAGATCAGAACCAGGAGCAGGAAGGGATGTCTCAACATGACAGCTTTGGAACCGGCCTAGAGGTACAAGTTGAGGCAGGAAGATCTGTATATAAGACCTGAAACCATAAAACTCCAAGAAAAAAAAAACATAGGTGGTAAGCTCCTCCCCATCAGTTCTGGCAATGATTTTTGGGGGGATTTGACCCTAAAAGCAAAGGTGACAAAAGCAAAATGAGCAAGTGGGACTACATCAAACTAGAAAGCTTCTGCGCAGCAAAGCAAACCATCAACAAAATGAAAAGGCAACCTACAAAATGGAAGCAATATTTGCAAAGTCTTTATTTTGATAAGAGGTTAATATCCAAAATATACAAAGAATTCATACAATTCAATAGCAAAGCAAAAACAACACCTACAATCTAATTTATAAATGGGCAAAGGACCTGAATAGACATTTTTCCAAAGAAGATATACAAATGATGAACAGGTACATGAAAAGGGGCTCAACATCATTAATCATCATGGAAATGTAAATTGAAACCACAATGAGCTATCACTTCACATCTGTTAGAATGGCTATCATCAAAAAGACAAAAGATAACACATACGGGCGAGAATATGGAGGGAAAAAAAGGGATCAAGTCCTGAGCCCAAATCAAGAGTTTAGTAGATGCTAGATGATAGATAGATAGATAGGTTTTGTTGGTAGGAATGTAAACTGGTTCAGCCACTGGGGAAAACAGTATGGAGGTTTTTCCAAAAATTTAAAATAGAATTACCATATGATCCAGCACTTCCATTTCTGGGTTTATATCAAAAGGAAAAGAAAACAGGATATTGAAGAGATAATCTGCATTCCCATGTCTATTGTAGCATTATTCACAATAGCCAAAATAGGGAAACAACCTAAGTGTCTATCCACAGATGAACAAAGGAGATGTAATATGCACACATACATTTACGTACATGTATATATACACACACAATGAAATATTATTCAACCATGAGAATGAAGGAAATCATGCCATTTGTGACAACATGGATAGATCTTGAAAGCATTATGCTAAGTGAAATAAGTCAAAGAAAGAAAGACAAATACTGCAGGGTATCTTGTACACTTCAGAGAAAATACTTGTTTATGGAATATCTTCTAATTTTTTCCCACAAAGCAAGCCTCAGTATATTCCCCAAAGTGGAGGGAGTACAGGCTATATGACCCCAATGCAAAAGCAAACAATCTTAGAAATTTGTCATATTTTTAAGGAAAGACAAAATACACCTGGAAACCAAAACCCGCCTTACCAAAATCATTATCAAATAGAAATCAGTATGGTGATTATTTTGCAGAAAAGACCAACAATGATATTATTTATTAAAATTTGTTGGATGTTATCAAACTTATGTGGAAAGGAAATTCATAGCGTTCTTTAAAGATTTATTTATTTATTTTAGAGAGAGAGGGAGCACAAGCATGAGGGGCAGAGGGGGAGAGAGAGAGAGAATCTCAAGCAGATTCTGCACTGAACACGGAGCCTGACGCGGGGGTTCGACCCTGAGATCAGGACCTGAGCCAAAACCAAGAGTCGTTCACTTAACTGACTACACCACCCAGGTGCCCCAGAAAATTCATGGTTTTAAATGCTTTTATAAGTCAACAAGAAAGAATAAAAATAAGTGAAAAATTCAACCCAAGAAGTAGAAAGGAAAAAAAAAATTAAAAGCTAAGAAAAGGAGGGAAAATTACAAAGATTAAAAAATGAGTTAATGAATTAGAAAGCAAAATAAAATTCATCCAAAAATTCATTGTTTGAAAAAACTAAGAAAACAGACAAACATCTGGCTATTAAGAAACAACAGAGAAGGAACCAGATAAAAGCAGAAGTTCTGAGAATCAGATTGTTTTTATTTATTTATTTAGATTTTATTTATCTGACAGAGAGAGAGCACAAGCAGGGGGAGCGGCAGACAGAGGGAGAGGCAGGCTCCCCGCTGAGCAAGGAGCCTGATGCAGGACTGGATCCCCGGACCCTGAGATCATGACCTGAGCCAAAGGCAGATGCTTAACCAACTGAGCCACCCAGGTGCCCTAGAGATTGTTTTTAATTAAAAGACTTCTCTATCTGACTTCACTCTTCACCCGCTCAATACAACAAAAGTATCAGCAGAATTGATAGAGGAACATTTGTGTGTGCCCATATCTACGGATGATAAGTTGGACACTTACACTTTTCCTTCCTACTCATCGACTGATCAGCACGGAAGTGTGGGGGGCTGAGCCCTTCTGCTGTTTGTTGCATGGAAGGACATACTGGTCTCTGATCATTTTATGCAACTATTCCTTTTTTTTTTCTCCTAAAATAATGGGTATTGATTGACAGGGGCCAACCTGGCCAGAATTCAGTGTTCCCTGGTCTCTGTTCAGCTATAATTAAGCAGAGCTCCCACAGCTACTGTGTCAGACTTTCAGAGAGCAAATGCTTTCCACGGGCAAAGGGCAAAAGAATATTCTAACGAGGATGGGCTAATCGTCAGTTCTAAAACAGAATCACTGAGTTAAGTAGTTAATTGCTATAAGCTGTAGTCCTTCACATATAAGACAGAAGTATGTACCATAAGATTACATCAGTATCTCTTCTTAGCAGACAGAGCAGCCGCTAAGTAAGGGGAAAGACACACCTTACTGCACTTTCAAAGGGAATTCCTTTCCAAGTAAATGAAAACAACGTGGTCAGTTGACGTCCTCAGAGGGCTGCTCTCAGGACTCAGCTCCATTTCCGGTCTTTGTTAAGCTGCCCATGTACTACTGTACTTCGAGCTTTCTCCAAAAAAGGAGAAGGTAGCTGGGTTGAAAGCATTTCTTAAACACTAATGAATTCCTTTCTACAAGAAACTCTCCTGTGCCCCTTACTTCCTAACAATCAAGCAAAGTTATAAAACCAAGGAGCAATCCATCTCCCACACAGTTGTTCTACATTCGCTCTCGCTGCCCTGTTATCATGCCTCATGAGTAATTTTATTTATTCTCTGCTTTGTTCCAAAGAGGATTTAAGGGTAAACCCCGTGAGTAAGCTTCCCGTTAACAAAACCTCTTCTAAGCTGGTTCTGGGTAAAGACAGAGCAATTGTATGGGGGCTTTCGGATTCGATTCAATAATACGTTCAAGCCAGAAAACAGCAGAATAACAGAATACTTTTTAAAAAGCACTTATTCTGTAAATGTTATGATCACCAAAATGCTATTAAATTTTATAAGCATGAAACATCTTTCTCATTCGCTTTGTCTCCCCTCCCCGCTTTCCTCTGTGGACACTACTTTGCACCAGGCCTTAATTAAATAATAGCTGGACGACTGCCGTAGGCCTCTAACTATTCATGCTACTCCCTTACAATTCAACCAACACACTGCTGTCAGATTAACCAGCAAATGTGTACCTTTGCACAAATCACCCCTCAAGCGTACAGCCCTTAAATAACCTCACTGTAGAAAGACCCACCAACTCCTGAGCCAGTCTCTTTTCTCATCTGTATCTGGCTCGCCTCAATGCTACAGGTGCTTTGTTTCAGCTTAATTAGACTATTTATCACCCCCCCAAGCCACCTTGCTGTCATCCCCCCCCCCTCTGGAATGCCCTAGTCCCCTTCTTTGCGATCACAATCCTTACAATCTTTCAGAGCCTTGACCCAGTATCAGCTCTGTGAACCCCTAGCCAAAAAGTTTCAGTAACATCTGTGTTCCTCCACATGCTCAGAGTACATATCTCTGCCACTCACCTGGCATTCATCAGGCATGGCCTTACGTGGTTATATTCATCATTCTATGGCCCGGTGTGCTTTTTCTCCTAAACCAGAGTAAGCCACTGGAGGCGAGCAATTGCCACACATTTGTCTATACAAAGGCTCTGAATATGTGCTTCATAATTAGGAGGGTAGTCTGAAAGCCTTACCTTCTTCAGTGAGCTCAGCCATAGGTCCATGCTTCTCAAACAAGCTTAGGTGCACCCCAGGAGTACACAGTGGGTCCTGGAGGAAACGAGATAAAAAAGGAAGCATCTTCGAGAAGTTCATTTTACTTAGATAATTTACAGTGTTATCTTTAAAATAAAATCCAAATGACATGGAGTAGATTGTAATTTTTAGATGAATTTTAAAGACAGTAACACCAGGAAACAAAACAGGAGAGGTCAAGTAAATTTCTAGTCCTCAGTGGTTCACTTTGGGCAATACTTCCAGGTCATCTCCTCTTTCTGCCAGGGGTGAATTCGTGTTCCTACACCAGCTGAGGATGTTTATGTGGAAACATCTGAGAAATACCCTCTAGATTAGGAATGCGTAATAGGGAAAGAATACAATCATTTCCCTTTTCTTTTTTTCCCCATCATTTCCATTTTAAGATGCAATCAATACACATTTTTGTTTTCATTAAAAAAACGGGTAATAGAAATGAAGTCTGCAGATTTTTTCAAGTCTTTGTTTTACTTCCTTGGTTATGTCACCAGCTAGACCCCAAGACCTGACCTTCACTACCCACCTGCTTGTATTCACCCACCTTCGTCCCACATTTTTTTCTTAAGCTCTTCTTTCCAGCTTATCTCTGAACTCAGGAAAATGGAAAGAGAAACGCCCCTCCAGCGACAGCCACCTCCCTGCCGGGACCGCCAGCCCGCCGGGACCACCCACACGAGTTTGAGCGGAACCCCTGACATGCACCTGCGCAGATGGACCATGCCGTGACCTCTAGAAGGACCAATGACCTTTACCTCATCATAACACTAAACTCTCCACCCAAGGAGGAGCGCAAGCCTCATTTACCTAACGTGCAATGTATGTAGAGGCGTGTTTTCCTAAGGCGCATGTGCGACCATATGCCCGCCTCTACATCTGATGCCAAGGCTTCCCTGTCTAAATATTCACCGTAACCCTCAATAAAAGGAACTCATCATCCACCCCTGCTCAGGGAGTCACGGCTTTGGAAGTCAATCTCGGTGAGCTTACTTGCTGCAAATAAAGTTTTCTTTGTGGGACCACTCCACCTGCTGTATCTGGGACTCACCAAGGAGGGAACTCACGTGGGTTCGGCTACAGTTATGATATATTTGTGACATCTGATATAAATACTAGAAATAAGTTTAGTAGGACCACTCTTAAAAATGTTACTCATGTTAAAAGCCCCCAAGTGGAAACATTTTGTCACAAATGAGAGCCATCCTTTGTGAAGAACAGCTTATTGTGGGTTTCAAGCAATCCATGGAAAAATAAACACATTCTAGTTCAAAAATCAAAATTTTTTTAAAGCACTTGAAAATATTTATGTAACTTTTAATTCTTAATTTACTGTTTGAAATCCGGAAGTAGTTTTATGTTCTACGTTTGAAAGTAGAATTTATTATTTCAGCTTGAATAAAAATTTCATTGTATCTAAGTAGATGTTACCAGCTATCCACCTATGTATTTTTTAAAAGATTTTATTCATTTATTTGACAGAGAGAGAGCGGGAACCTGGGGGTGGGGGGTGGCAGGGAGTGAGAGAGAAGCAGGCTTCCCGCCGCGCAGGGAGCCCGATGCAGGGCTCGATCCTAGAACCCTGGGATCATGACCTGAGCAGAAGGCAGACGCTTAAGGACTGAGCCACGCAGGCGCCGCTATCCACCTATGTATTTACCACTCATTCACACACACACATTTTCACATACTATCCTATCCATCAACACACACAGGTATATACCTTAAATTTAACTCAACTCATAGAACAAGCAATGTGTACCAGAATCATAGAGAAAAATTAACAGCAAGCAACTGAATGTTAAGAAGACTCCTAAGACTGATACACGCAGAATATATAATCCATTGTATTCTTCAAATAAGGATAATGATGTTCTGACGTCTCTAATATAAATACTAAAAGAAACATGTCCCTGGAAATTCCCCAAGCAACTTTTGCTGTAAGTCTTTTCAGCCATTGAGAGCTATAAACAAACCATGAAGTTCAACTGTTGTTCTTTAAATTTGCTTATTTTAAATAAACTGGTAATATTTTTCACAGGCATCTGGAATTATCCATAATTTGGTGCCTGGAAGCTGCTTCTGGCAATTACCAGTTCCTCGTCTAAGAAGAAGTTCCCTTGTGCTAACTACTCTCATGCAGATGAAGCTCGCAGTGGGGGCTGGTGATCTTTTCCTTCTTACACAAAAAAATTAGATTTGAATTGAATCCAGAAAACAGTCACTTCCAGTTGTCTAGATGAGGAAACTGGAGCCAAGATAACTTGTATATCGTCCAAAGCCACAAGGGGCTAATAGCACTGTCACACCTCCCTCTACTCCTCCATCTCCACTCAGAATGGCCGCTCTAGCTTAAAACACCTGGTCAGGGTCTGCATTCCTTCACTGGGAAGGAGAGAGAAGGAGGAGATGACCTTGATTTCTGGTGCAGGCCCCTCAACAACGCGCAGCAACGGATTAACTCAAATTCCTTGCTTTAGTGGTCTGACTTGAGTGGAAACACCATCCTGTACTTTACACCAGCTCTCACAAGACCTTGTCCCTTCTGAAACCAACACAAGAGTCAGTCCAATCCTGAAGCTTCCGAAGCTTTGTTGAAAAACATGCGATCAGGTTTTCCTCTAAGTCCGTTTGGGAAACTGTCTCCCGGAAAGACCAAAAGGACCTCCCAGCCAGAAGCAAGGATGCTGCTCACACCTTGGCCACACCAGTTTCAACTAAAACTGGAGACCAACAGTCTCCTTGTAGGAAAGCTGGGTTTTGCTCTTAACTCTGTCCCTGAGTTTGTGAACTCTTCAGCTGATAGCATTATGTCTGTGAAGTGTTTGGCTTCACAGAGCAGGGAAACAAAACAGCAAAAGGCTAAATCGCCCACTGAGAATGACCACCATAAACATGTCCTCCTTTGCCCCTTTCAGGGAAATCAGAGATGAAGCAGAAGAGAAAGTCAGAGAGATCTGGAGTGACTATGAGAAGAACTCGGTTAAAATAAAACGCAAACAGGGCACCTGGGTGGCCCAGATGGTTGGGCGTCTGCCTTCGGCTCGGGTCATGATCCCAGGGTCCTGGGATCGAGTCCCGCATCGGGCTCCCTGCTCCTTGGGAGCCTGCTTCTCCCTCTGCTTCTCTCTGTCTCTCATGAATGAATAAATAAAGTCTTTTAAAAAAAATAAAATAAAATAAAATACAAACAGAACGCAGCCTTGAAAATTCCCCCGAGCAGACAAAACCAGTTTTGTCATACAAACAAAGCTTAATTTAGCTTTTTTTGCAAGGCTAACTTGACCTGGGTCATTTCTTGCTTGTGCCTCTGAAAATCACAAGCAAAACTCTTCCCCAAGGTTGATAGGAGGTCACCAGTGACCAATTCCCTATCATTTAAGAAAATTCTAATATTATAATCAATCACTGCTTTCTCACTATATAAGCTCAAGCAGGCTCCCCGCTGAGTGCGGAGGCCAGGCAGGCTCTATCCCAGGACCCTGAGATCATGACCTGAGCCCATATCAAGAGGAGGACGCTTAACCAACTGAGCCACCCAGGTGTCCCGAAAATTTCATTATGAGGAAGAACACACTTCTAGAAATTATGAAATGTATTCACAAATTGCTAATCTACGAGATACTAATATATGATAGCTCACAATTGCTTGCTTCCAAGGTTTCTCTGGAAAGCGAAGATTATTAAGAGTTAAAGTTTACAATCCATATGTAAAAATAAAACTGCTAGAAATAATAAAAATGGAAGAAAATGACTGTATATGAAAAGCAGGTAAGGAAAACGGTTTTTTTTTTTTTAATAAGGAAAGGCCTGAAGGACATGAGGTTGATTCGTTGGCTGGTTTTTGGTAAAGGAAGAAAGAAAGCAATTTTTTTTGTCCTAAAGTAAAATGATTGTTCCAGAATAAGAAAAGACCAAGAGTACAAAAGCGGAATGGATACAGAAAGTCGTAGGTTTGTGGGAAAGGAAACCTGAGAAAGAAATTTTATGTGTGGTCAAGTCTAAGATCGGAATGGATTTATTTAGGTTAAAAAGAAAAAAAAGGAGAGTTTCATGTCAAAAGTACACTGCTGTAAAATTTGAATTTGGTTTTCTCACTGTTAAAGGGACAAAGTTTTCTTAGATTATTGGTCTGCTCTTAAATAAGAAATCGTAAGCAAAGTTTTTTCTTTACCTTTAATGTAATCTGCCTAGAAAACTGAGATTCTGAGTTTTGTCTTGGCCAGGTCTTTGGTTATGTAAGAAAACGGAGTCTTCTCTAGTAAAAGAGCTAAATTTTTTTTTACAGCTATGTAACTTTTTGTACATGTTAAATTTGATAGAAAATAAATAAGAAGTGATGCTAAACTTTCTATAGGGGATATCTGTATGAAAGTCCTAAAAATCTAACATGTCCTGGTATAATGTTATCAGTCATAATTTTTAAATGTATGTCATAGAAATAACCACATTCCCTTGTCAATTGCATTATAATGAACTCTCATCAGATCTTTAACCATGGCCATTTTTAACTCTTTTGTCACTTATAGACAGTTACTGTTTTACTCTTGATTCTTCTCTGAGAGCATTTACAATGAGCTATAAACAAAAGTATTCCCTCTTCAAAGAGATTCGTGGAAAAGACCCTGACAAGTACTCTAAAATGCAGGTTTCTGAGAACCTGGAAGATCATAACACCACACTGAGTAAGAATTGCTAAAACTCTGATGGAAAACTGATTGATTCATAAAGCTGCTAACCCAAGAAGAAGCAAAGCAGGAATAATTACAGTGGACTGACGGAACTGATGAAGATGGTTATAACTTTTTATGATTCCATTTAAAACACTGCTAGTTCTTCAGTGTTTTGTTTCCCAGATTTAAAGGACCCCCTTTTCTCCTCTTTCAAGCTCTCTATAACTTACAGCAATTTGGTAGAGTGTATCTTTGCAACAAAGTTTGAAATGCTTATCTCTTTCTTCCTTCTTGATCCCTCCAGAATTCAGAAACTCTTATTAAATGTTCCTATTTTCATGACACAATATGTACTTGCATCAGTTCAATAAGAATCTGTTCTCCTTGAAACAGGACACGATTGGACAAGGCCTTGGCTCGGCTTCCTGGCCTCAAGTGACTTTTGAATGTCCAGTCTGCGATTCCTTATGAAAAGCTCCAGAAAAGCAGGTTTAAAACAGCCTACGTGGTCAATCACTATTCTTGCTGCGGTTATGCAAATAATCAGGACAAGTTTAATCTGCAGACCAGTAAGACTTACTGTGGTTATCTTTCATGGAAAGGAAGATGATTATATAGAGGAAAATATCTGGTATTTATGGATATCAGATTCGAAGTTGCTCATTGTCTTTGAGGTTTTGTGTTCTACCTATAAACTGGGCTGAACTCTGAATTTTCCTAGTTCCCCCCGCCAATATTTGGCTAGAGCTCTCCAAAAGCTAACATTTCCAATTTTCTCCCACTCTTTTGACTTGGAATTGCTATGAAACTAAAATTGCTCTTTCCCAGAAACCACGGAAGCTAAAGCTGGACTACTTGATAAAGACTTCAGAGAAATCACCGCAACAGCTCGTGGGTGGTGCAATAGCTCGTGCCTATTGCAATGCGGCCCCTCAGAAACATCATCAGAAACATTCACATCGCAAACCCGAAAACCTGACAGATCTCCACTACCTGCCCTCGCTCCATCTGAAGATGCTCACGACCCAATGTCCAGAAATCTTCTCAAAGGGCTGCTCTCCGAACTCATAAACAAGTTTTAGAATTTGCTTGAACTATCAACCTTTGTTTACCTTTTATTTCCATAGACATGTCTCATTAAATTACCTGCTTGCTCACACCATAGAGAAGCCTAATTTAGGTGGAAGCCCTCCTACAGTACCACCTCTTGAAATAAAACATCTCAGGTCCGTCCTATCCTAAGTAATCATGAGGATATGCAATTGCTAATACATCGTGCTGTGCCTATGTACGTAAGTTCAAGAATTATAACCCATTTGAGTTATTTAATTGGCTAAATCTTGGCTCCTGGGAACCTCTGCTCTAGAGAATTTTGCAATCCTTAGCTATTACTCTTTTTATAGTCATCATATCAACTTCTCAAGTGTGTTATGTATTCTCTAGGGCTTTATACCCGTCGGCAGCCACTCACATGCCAAATGATATCCGTCAGGATCAGACAACTGGATGAAACCAACAGTAACCACAGAAGTGATGAAGATATTGATTACATCTTGGCCTGATGATGCAACTGGGTGAAAACCTCAAATGTGTGATTCTTCAACCTGACTACATCAACAGTGGTAACACGGAATAACACCATACTAGTTAATAATACTCTCAGCCTGCTGAGAGAATGACCAAAAGGGGGGAATTGTTAAAATAAAAACAGAGACCAGTCTTGAAAATTCCCTGAATTGCTTGGGGCGCCAGGGTGGCTCAGTTGATTAAGCGTCTGCCTTCAGCTCAGGTCATGATCCCAGGGTCCTGGGATCGAGCACATCAGGCTCCCTGCTCAGCGGGAAGCCTGCTTCTCCCTCTGCCTCTGCCTGCCACTTCCCCTGCTTGTGCTCTGTCAAATAAATAAAATCTTAAAAAAAAAAAAAATTCCCTGAACTGCAGTTTAAAACCCGTTTAGTCATACAAACAAAGCTTAATTTAGCTTATTTTGCGAGACTAACTTGACCTGGGTCATTTCTTGCTTATACCTCTGAAAATTATATGCAAAACTTAAACTACCTCCCAAGGTTGGTATGAGGCAACCACTGACCAATTCATTTTCATTTAATGCTACTATTATAACCAATCTCTGTGAAGAATAGACACTGCTTTCTCACTATATAAGCTGCTTTATAACAATAGAACACTGAACCTCATTCCGTTTTGGTTCAGTGAGTGCTCCTGGTTGGCAAACTGTCTTTTTGGTGTGTGCTCAATAAACTTTTACTAATTATTTCTCGGGTGATTCGTTGGCTTTACTTCTGCTATTTCTGAACTTTTGACACCTCAACGTGGCTTGAAGGTACACGGGGCCACAAGGAAGGCATGAGAAAGAACTGAATTCTGCCAACAATCAGTGAGCTTGGAAAAGAACTCCGAGCCCCAAATGACAACAGCTAGCCAAGCCCTTGATCTTCAGCCCGGCAAGATGCTGAGCAGAGAGCTCGGCCACCTCATGCCAAATTTCTGATGTACAGAAACTGCGGTTAATAAACGTGTTGCTTCAAGACACTTAAAAAAAGTAAAATAATGCTAAGAGGTCCTCATGGCTCATGAAAGATGTTTCCAGCTTTGCCACTAACCCATCGTATGACCTGTGCCATGTCACCTAGCCCCTGAGTCTCAACCTCCCACCTGTCAGCTGGGAGAGGGCTGTATTAATATGTACTTGATAGAGTGGTAGGAAGAGCAAAAGAAAATATGTTTGAAAGTACTTTGCATACCAGATGGAATTGTGTAATTGTAAGTTTTTACAGTAAACTGCCCCCCCCACCAAAATCATTGCGTTGATACGAATTCTGCATTTTTCTCTCCACATAGCTTTCATTTTAATTGAGCACACAATTAGATAAATATTTATCTGTGAAATATTTCCTTGTGAAAAAGCAACATAAAGGCATTTTTTTAAACCTAGAAAGACGATGTATTTTCTGAGGAGGTCATTCTTTCCTCAACACAATACACAAGCTTGAAATGTATTAGCCCCCCTCTTCTCCTTTGGGAGTATGGTCTGGCTGAAAACTGGTCACCCACACTCCCAGCCGTAGCGCACACACCTCCTCACACCTCCTAAAAAACAGTGTCCCTCTGACAGTTGTGATCTCATCTGACCCTCTACGCCTGAGCCAGGACGGAGGAAATGACAGTGTGGATAAACGGTTGGCCCCGGACCACACCACCCATCAAGAGCAATGTTATCTTACTGCGAGGAGCTGGGTGTCTGTCCCCTGACCCCCACACCGTCTGGCCTGGCAGGGGGCAGGGAGAACAGAGGACACTGCCTGCTTGTTCCGTGCCCAAGGTGACATCAGATTTGCCAATCTTGTCCCAACATTCCGTTCACGTGCCCTTGTGGTGCCAAAGTCCCAGGGCCAGTCTGGAATTCAGGACACATCATGCAGGGCGGTGTGTGGATTACTGGACTTGTTTGCTTTTAGTTAAACAAACGGGACTGGCTTTAAAAACTAAGTCCAGACTGATCAATAATCAGAAGTCTCACAATTAGAGAAAAACTTTACGTTCATTTTATTTGAACGCATTCAATGGCATTAATGTGGACCACCCACCCATTCCTCCAAAAAGAAAATATGCCCCTTCAGTCATCAAGGTGAACATGAGCCTTCATGCCCTTCTCATCTAAAGCCTGAATTCTAGTTTCAATATACAAAAAAAAAAAAAAAAAAAAGGATAAAATTGTATTGGTAAAATTGAAAAACACAGAGGCAGAAAACGGAATTCGAAGCATAACTTCTTTATACACATCAGGAACTCATTCAGTAAGTTCATTATTTAGAGCCCCATTTCTTGTTTTTCGCCAATTGACGGATTTAATGATCGGCCACAAATACACATTATAGCACAAGCCGGTAATATTAAAAGGAAAGGACTTGGATTTAACAATCGCTTTGAGTGTTGACTGTCAACATCAAAGGAGGCTGTGAGCACATACTTTACATTATAGAAAAGAGGCAAACAAACATGTTGGCATCTGAAGTAAGTACATGGACCCACCTATAATTCTCATTCCAGGGCGCCTGGGTGGCTCAGTTGGTTGAGCGACTGCCTTCGGCTCAGGTCATGATCCTGGAGTCCCCGGATCGAGTCCCGCATCGGGCTCCCTGCTCAGCGGGGAGTCTGCTTCTCCCTCTGACCCTCCCCCCTCTCATGCTCTATCTCATTCTCTCTCTCAAATAAATAAATAAAATCTTTAAAAAAAAATTCTCATTCCAGTGTTAGCAGGATACACACCACCTAGTTATTTCTTGACTAACTTGCCCTCCCTCCCTTGCCCTTCTCCTCTACCTAAACCAGGGAGGGACTGGGGTTGACCTCAGGGGTGGCCATTTGCCCTAGGCAAGCTGTCAGACACACCAAAGCACAGACGCTCAATGAGTATTTGAAATAAGAATTCTCTTACATATACCTCCACCGGTGCAGATAATTGAGAGAGGAGTTCATCCTCTTGGCACTCACAGACAGCGAAACGAAGGCCGGGTCCACATTACTAATGAAAGTGTTGAAAGTATCCTGAAGGAGTCTTACATTCTTTTTCTGCCTGCCACTCATCATAGTGTGACCCTTGGCAATACACGAACATAAAACCACTACTTTCTCTATGAAATGGATCTAATATCTACTCCATTTATCTCAGAGGATTGTTCTCAAAAGCTCTTTAAAAAGTATATGTAAATATATATAAATAAAACATAGTATAATTGCTATTGAATTATTTGAAGAAATTAATTTCTTTCACATAATGTAGAGTTGGATACTATCTTTAGGGTCTAAAAAAATAAATTTATTTTTATCTAACAGATGAAAATAATTGAATTACAGAAAAACCTAATTATAATTCTTCAGATTCACTAGGCTCATAATTTACATAGCAATGAGTTTGCTGCTTGGGCACTGATTAAAATCACTGCTGTATAAAATGGTTCATTGAATCATTCTTTGGGGGGATGCAAACTCAAGTTTAGCAAACAATGACACTTAAAAAAAATGAAACAATGTTGACATTCTAGGAAAGGATTAAGCAAATTAAGAAACCATAACCAAAAAGTCTTTTAATACGATCTTACTGATTTCCTCAAAACTGAATGATTAGAAAATGGAATTTGACTTACAAGTCAATCCTAAGTCTTTGTCCCCAGGATCATAGTACAACCACATAATGATCAATAAAGAGGCACCATGACCAGTAGATAGGAATGTGAGCTTCCCGTTTTGCAGAAACATAAGTTCTAGTTGGTAACCAACTTCTGGCACTCAGCGTTTGGGGATTCCTGCCTTGAATACTAATTAAATGGAAATGACCTTAAGTTAACCCTAATGTAAATCCCTTAACATTCTTAATGAGGAAATACATTCCTCCAACAGACTTGTGGAAGGTTAAAACTGACCGTAGAGAGCACATAGCCCAAATCTCATTTTATAGAACTAATGGCTTTGATGCCTGGCAGCATTTTTTATCAGGATGATCAAAGACCTAAATTATTGGTTATTTCTCTGGATAATGATCAATGCCTGTGCACTGAGAGTGTGGCGTATCCCACATACAACAAAAATGTCTGCAACAAGTGAAGGCATTATACTTCCTCTTATTTAACAAACAAGGTAGCAAGAGTTATTTCCATAAATGGTATCACAGATTTGGGTACTTTTTGGAAATTCTGAACCTAGGATTTAATAGTGCTTCACTGGTTCCCGGAGGATAAAAGTGAATGTGTCTAGAAACGTGCAGCACAACAAAGGTTAACCACAGTTGCTTTCCTGCTCTGCATTTATTGGGGCTACAGAGACTAAAACAGCGATTTTCCTCTCAAATAATTCAGAAAAATATAATACAACAGCAATTTCTTAAATACATAACAAAACTTTCTGGATCATGAATCAACATGAAATGTAATAGCCTACAGATATCGATTGGACAGCTTTATAAAATGTCACTCATCTAAGGCATTATGAAATTGTCTTCAGAGCTACACATATATACACGGTTCTATATACATAAAGGCATCCATTCATGAACACTAAGTCAAGCACTGTGTAGAGAAGGGTAAAATAATACATAGTGAGATTCTGAATAATTTTTAAGAGACAATTTGGCGTTCCAAGCAACAGTGATTTACATTCAAATAAACATGTAGATTTTCAAATCTAGATAGGTAAAATTTTCGTGATGCAGGCTACAAGAAAATTCACACTGTGAATTATTTGTTTTTCAAAGGCCTCCTTATCGAAATAGAGATTTCAAGTCCAGAGCAAACACCCATTGCGTGAACAAACAGAATGCCTACGGCTCTAAAATTTGCTTCCATATGCCTTTCCCCCTCACCGCCCTATCCAATAAAAAGAGAAAAATTCCCAGAAGGGGCAGCAACTAGATGTCGTGCCCTTGTATCTGTTAATGTTTCTGGATGGGGGGGAGGTTATTACATCCAGATTACAATCTGGTGAAGGAGTACTGATTTCTATTTCAAATAGGTAATACTACTCCAAACACGAAGATTTTTGCCACGACATCCAAACATGATCACATAGACCCGTATTTCTTCCTAGTACAGAAAGAGGGTCACTAGGAGAAGATGGGGCTGGCAGACAGAGGAAGGAGACAGGTTAAGCTCTCTCAGTGGCCAATTATCCCAGATGAAAACATCAGTCTCTGTTAGCGAAGTTGTCAGCTCTCTCCTTTGCAGACAAAGTTTCTAGCTCGACTTACATCTCGCCCTTTGATGCACCAGAGATCTATCTCAGTCTAACCCACCAACCTACTCCTGCTGACTCGGACAATCTTACACAGGCCGATTCATGTGCTATATAAGGAAGAAGTCATGATTTTCCAGGCACTTTTCAACACAGAAAAACTTAAATCCAGTTGTTTAAAATCTGTTTCACAAACAACCCCCCACTCCCTAGCCCCTAGAAAAAAAGTAGCTGATTCTGTTAGTCTCTCTGTGAGAAGACAAGTTCCTTCAGTTTTGCCAAGGAAACAATATGGATGCTTTAACTCCAAATTTGGGAGCTCCACCTCTGATAACATAGGATGTTAGGTTACTCGAAATCAGCCCCTGTTTAAAGATTCTTTGTGGAATCGAGCTCAGAGAGTTCACTCGTGCTGGAGGACATTGCCATGACAGACATTCTTGATACAAAAATGCAAATTCAGCTGAGTTCCTGTGATCCCCTGAGCAGTTATAAATGCCCTTTGCTATAATGAGGCAGTGTTAAGACAAAGTAAATTATTCAAATATATGTACACTTGTCTTTAGACTAATATGAAATACATCGATAGAAGAGGGTATTCTTGTTCTGAAGCGTTTACAGAGTTTCAAAGGAAAATAAAGACATTTAATATTGAGAAATTTCCAAAAAATGATTAAAAATGTTTTTGGTTGGTTGCCATTCAAAAGTTTTCCCCGAGTTCTCATCTATGTTCTATACACATGGTAAATAAAAATGTACACGACCAAGAGATGTACTATACATAAATCAGATATCAGTATGTACGTGTGAACTAAAGTTCCTTAAATATACACATCCCCACTTAGGATACATTCCATTACATCGACAAAGCATTGTTCTTTAATAATAGGTCCAGGATAGCAGCAGTTTAATAACCTAGTCACCCAGTTACCTCAGGAAAGTATGAGGGGTTCTGACAGTCCCTGATGCAGGGTCCCTAGTTTCAAGGAGGGCTCTCTATGAGCATTTTACATATTCTCATGAAGCAACAGGCTACGTTGCTAATGGCAATTATGTAATCCTGTCAATGGAGAAGAAGTTATTGTCTTTTCAAAACCCGTTTATTCAAAATCTGACCGATGGATAACAGGAAAAATAAGTCGCAATAAGGCGATACCAACCCAAAGCATTTATGATACTTGAAGCATTTACATTTTGTTTCTTACATTTTTTGTTGTTTTATCAGTGCCTTGTACACACAGAAAGTATTTGGATTGCCCTCCCAGATGCTGAAAGAGCAGTACGATACTCCGCTGAGAGCTGTTCTGAGCTGTGTTTGGAAAGATGCAAATAACTCGATTATTAGTGTTTTTACAAACAGAGATGGCATGACATCGCACTAGGCGTTGTTTTAAAAGAGTTAGGTTTATGAGTCTATACCTTTGGGTAAGTTATGAACTTGCAACCAAAATTTACATATATAATATGCAAAAAGAAAACCCTTTAGGTTGATTTATAATAAACCACATTCGTCCCAGAAGGAAAGAGAGAATGGCTTCGACAAAACATTTATTTTATGTGTACTCTGGATAGACTCACGCATGCCCAATGGATGGAAATTCTAGGTTGGCAGCAACTTACGTGTATTGGTGTACACATGGACTTTGATACTCACTTTCGGTGTGTACTTTTAGGTCCAACTCTAAATGTGTGGGGTGCATGAACACAGAGCTCAGGAAAGATCTGTTATCTATGATGAAGGTTAACCTCGGCCCCTTGACCAGTATTTCATATAAAACAATCCTGTCAACCACAGCTACTGGCTGTAGGAGAATTTATCACCTTCCCAAAGTTGGATTTGCCAAGGCAGAGCTACTTGATCAGACCACATTGTTTTACAGGCTGCAACCCCTTCACTTGGAAGGGACAACTCCGTCTGCACAGCAGTTTCTCCTGCTTGAAGCTGAGATCACACATGGAGAAACCTATTGTGTTTCTGCCAAGTCACTGTGGGAATGCCTGGAACAGCATGCCCAGGAGCCCGCAGAGGCAGAACCAACATACCCACTCCCCAAGATAAGCAGCCTGCTGCGCAGCGCTTAGGACAATTTCCCCTTCAACAGTGTTATCCTTTCCCTCCTACAGCGGGGTGGGGGAGTGGGTTTCTCCCATATTTCTCGTGGTGGCCAAATCAACACAGAACAGACTCTAGCTGCTCAGTTACAATGTGTGTTGCCAACCATGATACTGAATGTTCACTCGGGCTCCTCGAATTTGGCTGGAACTTGAACAGTCCAGCGGGATCCTTCCCAAGGATAAAATGACGGTGGGTTCGTTCCTTCTCAGCAACCCCAAAGCTTCCCGACACGCTCCCTAGGCACGGCCGAGACTGCAGAACCCGGGTCCTTCTCTTCACACGGGCTCGGCCTTTTCTGATGCCAAAGGCAGGCAGGCAAGTTCAAAGTCTGGACACAGAGGCACTTTCAAAGTTTGGCAAGGAGGAGGCAAGTTCACTAAGTGGGGCTTTATCACTGTGCTTCTCATTGTAACCCCGGACGTCTGTGGCACGTGGATAGGAGCAGAGGCCTTTAGGTCGTGGATGGGTCGTGCTTTTTCTTCTTGCCCCGACAGGACTTGCAGACACAGCAGATTATACACGGGGAAGCCAGGAGCAGCAAGGGTGAAGTCACCAGGGCAATGATGCCCAATCCCACCAGAATCCCCACCACCTGGAAATTCCAAAGAGAAGACCACTTCAGTTTGATCTTCCTATATGTATACTAAGCCATCAGCTACAGACTGAATGTTTGTATCCCACACCCCCCAAAAAATCCCTATGTTGAAACCTCAATGTCCAATACAATGGTATTTGGAAATGAAGACCTTTGGGAGGTGATTAGGACTCGAGGGTGGAGCCCTCACGATGGGATTAGTGCCATTGTGAAAAGAGACATCGGAGAGCTTGCTTCCTCTCCCCAGCTCGGCACCATGTGAGGACAGAGCAAGAAGGAGGTCACCTGCAGACCAGGAAGAGGGTCCTTGCCAGAACCCAAACCAATCCTGGCACCTTCATCTCGGGCTTCTCGTCTCCAGGACTGGGAGAGATAAGTGTCTCTTTCTCAAGCCACCCAGCTTTATGGCAATTTATTCTAGCAGCCCGAACAAAGACACGACCCCAGGCACATGAAACATTTACACTTATGGGACCTTTCAGCTGGTGCCCCGTGTGACCTGAACCAGGTATAAACCAGGGAGGCAGCAAGGACGAGATCGGAGGGGAGAGGAAGAAACCGGAAGCTCACCTGAGCTCTGGGACCAGCTCCATGTAACCCCGAATTGTTGCTGTTGGCTCCCTCCCTACCCGAGTCTCCTTGACAGCCTCTTAGGGATGCTAATAATGATTCCTAGGCTATTAACACTGATGCCCTTAAAGGTAACGGAGTCTTTCATAAATATGAAGCACTATTAAAAATAAACCAGGGGGCACCTGGGTGGCTCAGGCAGTTACGCGTCTGCCTTTGGCTCAGGTCATGATCCCAGGGTCCTGGGATCGAGCCCCGCATCAGGCTCCCTGTTCAGCGGGAAGCCTGCTTCTCCCTCTCCCACTCCCCCTGCTTGTGTTCCCTCTCTTGCTGTGTCTCTCTGTCAAATAAATAAACAAAAATCTTAAAAATAAACAAACCAACAAACCAGGACTCCCTTTGAACCTGCCACAGAAACACACAATGACGTGTGCAGAGGAATCTAAGCCTCGGGGGGGGGGGGGGGGTCACAGGATTTTAGAGCCCTGCCTTTTATATGAAATGGGACTTACAGGGCTTTAGGAAATTCATCCCACCATTTTTCCAAGAGGAAAGACTATCTGCCTCGATTCTGGCGGTCACTGGTGATCAGCGGGCTGCTCTGGTGCCCTGCCCTCTACTACTTATCCTCGAGGCGATCGTGCTCGCCAGAACCTCCCGGGCCGGGACGGGTCAGCAGAGAACAGGGTCGGGAGGAGGGTTAGGTGGGCTTTTTCAGCCATCCCGAGTGCGGTATTCTCTCCTGCTCCCTTCAAGGTCAGGGTACCTGCGTCCGGTTCCACATCACCGAGGCTCTCGAGTGGCCCAGCTTATTCCTACACGGCCCTTTGTCATAGTGTCTGAGGAAAATGTCATTCTGAAAAACAAAGAGAGAGGTTTCCGTACACACGCTCTTTTGAACTGAGACATAAACACTAACCACATCGGATCACCTTGGTGGAAGCAAAGGCTCTTTCGGGGAATATAAATGGCGGCCTCCAGGGATTCCAAGGCTGCAATCTTTAGACTCTACCACAGTACGTTTACACATCACCGAGTGAAAACGGATCATAATCATCGAGACTCTTGACTGAGTCTAGAAAGGACTGGAGTCCTGCCCAGTCATCTCTGACAGGTGGCTCCAGGACAGGTGCGATGGGGAATGAGGATCGGGAGTGGAGGGCACGTGAGAAAAAAATGCCAGCAACCGAAATGGGAAACACAGACGTGGGGTCCTGAGAAGGTAACTAACGTGCTGTGGGAAGAAGGAGAAGAAAACCACAACAGAGAGATGAACTCTGTCGGGAAGATGACGGCCATACTCTGGACATGTTGAACCCGAGGGACACTTGAGATATCCACGCCACCCTGTTCGAAAGGCAGCTGATTACACGGATGAGAACTGGGGGGAAGACGGGAATCAGCAGCCATGGGGTGGAGGAAACCACAGAAGTGGATGAGATCACCCAAGGGACACAGGGTGGTCAGGCAGGCAACGAGGACGTCAAGGAGGACGACCCTGGGCGGCTCAGGTGACTCTTGGGTTCAGGGTGGTGAGCTCGAGCCCCAGGCCCAGTGAAGAGCCTGCTTAAGAGTCTCTCTCTCCCTCCTCCTCTGCCCCTCCCCCTGCTTGCTGTCTAACTCTAAAAAAAGAAAAAGAAAAAGAAAAAAGAATGAGTCAAGGAGGCACCTGGAAAGGAAACAGAAGTGGCCAGAAAGGTAGAAGGAAAGCAGCAGAGATGCCATCACTGAAATGGAGGTGGTCAAGCAGTCAGAGGCAGAGGAGAACCCAGGTGAGAGGAGGACTGAAACATCACTGGATTTTACCCAAAAGACAGCACTCAAAGCCTTGGAAAAACACAGTCAGGGCTGTGAGGATGTGGCAAGCTGAGTGCACTTCAAAGACTGGAGGTAAGTATCAACAACAAGAGGTGGTTATGCTGTGTGAGGCTTGGCTTCTAAGAGAAGGGGAGAGAGGGAACGGTAGGAAGGGAGACATGTAGGTTGGAGAAAAGTGTAACTCGTTTTTAAGTGGGACACACTGAGCACACAGAGATGTTAGTGGAAATCGAAGGCACAAGAGAGAAAAGAGATAATGGAAGGGGACGAGTCTCTGAGGTCCCCAAAGCAGATTAAGAATACTTCGTCCAGTGAACCAGCAGGGATGAGGACCAAGGCAGGAGCAAATCTGACACCCCAGCAAAGCTCAAAAATCACTCCATTTGGGCATCCACCTCGGGCTTGGCTCTTGGACAATCATTCTGCTCCCAGACCCATGCTCTGAAACTTTCCTATAAACAAAGATCAACACCACCATCTGACACAGAACACTTGTCGAGAGAAAAACATCATTACCAACAAGCCAGTGCCCGGGCCAAAACTGAGAAAATGAGATCTCAGAAAACAATGACCAGAAAAAGATGCTTCGGTATTTGAAGTCTGTGTATCCAGCCTTCTAACATCTGTACCATTTCAACTCGAGCACCGGAACAGTCCAAGTAACAGAACAGTGTGTTCTTTGCAACACCATACCCCAAACATATTTCAGCCAAAGGATGGGGAGATCTGGCACACATCTTTATTCCCTTACGTTCTTGCCTCTTAAAAAGAACCTCATGGGCTCAGCTTCCTTGTGGATATGAACCCAATTAATGTTCTGGTTAAACCTGAAGGCAAACAGAAAAGATTTCTTTCCTTTGTAAAAACACAGGGGGTGTGCAATCGATGAAAACCTCGCCCAGAGTATCACACGTTTGGAATCATAATAGGTCTCAAATATCCCACATACTTGTAATTCAAGGGGTTATGATGAATAGTATTAAAAAATAAATAAAAACACTTCTTTCAACCTGAGCTGCTGAGCTTTCACAGTCTAAAATTCAGTTTTCTTTCCCCCAATTTAGAGCACTGCTTGAAATACTGAGATCAGGCTGTTTAAAATTCTTCCTCACAGATGTCATCTGAAACAACTTAGCTAATTTTCAGTTAAAAATCAGGCATGTGGTGACCAGCATGCACCCTGTATTAACCGCACACTCACTCACTGACTGCGTGATACAAAAGCATCACCAGAGCTGCTCATCAAATCGAAGCAAACTAAGCAATTGAAAAGTTGAGTGGGGCGCCTGGGTGGCTCAGTCGGTTGGGCGTCCGACTCTTGATTTCGGCTCAGGTTGTGACCTCAGGGTCGTGTGATCGAGCTCTGCCTCAGGCTCCACGCTCAGTGTGGAGTCTGCTTGAGATTCTCTCCCTCTACCCTTCCCCCCGACTTGACTTGCGCTGACTTGCTCTCATTCTCTCTCTAAAATAAATAAGTCTTGTAAAAAAAAAAAAAAAAAGAAAGAAAGAAAGAAAGAAAAATTGAGAAAAGAATGTCCACCTCACCATGATGGAGGGCTCACACTGATACGGACATATTTCATTAGTCCAGATGGCCAAAATAGGGACTATCTATTCCTATTTGGGGTAGCACACGTGCTAGAAGAAACACCAGAACTGAAGGAAGATCTGTTCATCAGTCCTTCACACCACCTTTTTTTCCTCTCATCTAAGCGCGCCCTTAGAGCAGAGCGGCTTTCCTAGCTGTGGTCAGAGGGAGCTGTGACAATGGAGGAAGGCGTCAAAAAGACGTGATGTGGCTGGCTCCGAAGATGGAGAAAGGGGCCACATACCAACGAAGGCAGGCAGCTTCTAAAGGCTAGAAAAAGCAAAGAAATGGATTCTCCCCTGGAATCCAGAAAACAATGCAGCCCTGAGGACACCTGGATTTTAATCCAGTGAGACCCACATCAGAGTGCCAGAGGACAGAACTAAAGACAATAAGTTTGTGCTGTTTTAAGCCACTACGTTTGTGGTGATTTGTTACAGCAACAAAATAAATGAATACACTGACAGTTCTTTACATGATAAAAGGAGACACTGCCCCCCAAAGCAGGAAACGTCCCTAAAACAAAAGCTTGCCTTCACAGCTAAGCTGACACAGCTAACGGACCCAAAGAGACATTTGCTAGACATCTAAAGTAGCAGGTTCAGGGCGCCTGGGTGGCTCAGTCGGTTGGGTGTCTGCCTTCGGCTCAGGTCATGATCCCGGGATCCTGGGATCGAGTCCTGCATCGGGCTCCCTGCTCCACGAGGAGCCTGCTTCTCCCTCTCCCCCTGCCCCTCCTCCTGCTTGTGTGCTCTCTCTCTCAAATAGATAAATAAAATCTTTTAATAAATAAATAAATAAATAAAAATAAAGTAGCAGGCTCAGAAAGTATCCTCAAGAAAAATAACCTTCTTTTGCAGGACAAATGTAGGCTCAAGATTTTAAAAGGAAAGGCTGAAGGATCCTGACGGTTGCACAGATAGAGTGGAGAAAAGACCACAGGAGAAGACACTTCCAAGTGGAACTTACGTCCAGGTTCTGGAGACAGTACCAGCAAAACGTGTGTTTGCAATTCTTGCACATCATCTGAGCACAGCCTTCGTTGCGTTCGATGTAAACCCGACAAACAGGACACTGCTTAATGGGGGCTTCTGCGTCTGTCCCAAAGAGGGCCCTGGACACAAAATGGATGAGAAATTATGGGGGCGGGGATCAAGAATGCTGCTAGAACCACAACGGTGTACAGTAACCAGGGCTGGGGAAGCGTGCGCGGAGTGTAACTAATTCAACAGTTAACTTTATGGTCACCAACTGAATTCCTAGGGCTCCTGATGGGTAGGTAGTGGACTCCTCCTCATCTGAGCTTAATTCACTTCCATGGAAGAGGGTGGGGGTGAAAATAGGAGAGACACAGATTATTAGTTGTTCGGATGACTCAAAACAAAAAAAGAAACCTTAATTCATTTACCTTTGGCTTGGAGTGATGATATAATTGTATTTTCCACACCTGACTTAACTCATTATTTTGCCAATTAGTGTTTCATTCCCTGAGCACACACTGTCTAAATAAAAAACACAAGCATTCTCCTACACAACAGAAAAACTAGCTCTGGATCTGACACAGCATAGATAAATCTTTCTGGTGATCTGTTCCGATAAATAGATGGAAGAGGTCAGGGGAGGCGATAATCAATATTTGAAAATAAATGCCCAGTCTCATTAAAGAGACCTGCTCCAGACAGATGAATAGGTCAGCACAGGCTCAGAGCCTTAGGGGACATGGAAAATAAGTGGAACACATTGGGGTGGGAAGGTTAGGGGGGCCACAGCGCTGCATTGCACGTTAGTTACCGTTCATCAAAACCAGCCTCCAGCACACAGAATCACCAAGGTCACAAAGTGTTGCCAGATCCAGGATCAGGTCTGGTACACAATAACCTTATCAGAGCAGTGGGACAGTCACTATCTTAAGTCTCTTCCCCACCGCCATCTTTTTTTTTTTTTTTTCCCAAATAGAGAAACAGACTCATAGAGGCTGAGTGACTTCCATGAGGTCCCACAGATACCAAGCGACAATGTCAGAAGTCAACCTCTCGGGGCACCTGGGTGGCTCAGTCATCTGGGCGTCTGCCTTCGGCTCAGGTCATGATCCCAGAGTCCCAGGATCGAGCCTCAAATTGGCTCTCTGCTCAGTGGGGAGTCTGCTTCTCCCTCTGACCCTCCCCCCTCTCATTCTCTCTCTCTCTAATAAATAAAATCTAAAAAATAAAAATAAAAAAAGAACTCAACCCCTCTCTTCTCTGGGATCTTCACATTGTCCCATGATACCCACACACCTCACTGCCATGTGCAGAGGGTACTGGCTAAGAAGGCACATGCCTGCCATGTGCACTAGATCTATTTTTCCTCTTGGTTGGTTTGGTCTAAGATTCGAGCCCACTATCCTAGCCAGGTAGTGCTACTATTCCTAAAGAATGGTTCCACACACTCCGAGGGTGCGGGCTGAGTCAGCCAACTGGACTGGAACACTGGTACCTCTGTTCTTGCTCGTGCAGAATAGCCAGAGCCTCAAGCAAAGCAAGGGATCGAGCAGAAAAGTCTCTTGCTCTGGGCCTTTCTGCTGTCATAAAATCCTTCTGTACTGAAAGGTACAGATTTAATTGCTTCTCACTGTAACAGAACCTGAGCCTTGGCACCATCTTTTAGGCACCAAGTCCTGAGAGATGTAGCCTTTTCCTCTAGGACCTCTGCACTGAGCACTGCGCTGCCCTGAAGGACTGCTGTTTCTATTGTGGTGCTCTCCTTGACAGGACTGGCACGCCTCACAAACTGCCACACTGTCGGGTCACAAAATAATTTCCGCGCCGCTTTGCAAGCAGGAAGAACGAGGTAAATCCATAGCAGGTGCTCATGCTTCCTAAGCAAAAGGCTGCGGACAAGCCATGCCTTGCTATTGAAAACCAGTGGCCCGTGTGCCTCCCCCTACCTGAAGAGGAATCAAAACGTATACAAACCCTAATTTCAGCAGTCTCAGGGAGACTGTCCCGGGGTCAATACCTAAAAGTCCCTTAGAAAGGCTCTGTCAGTACTCTTTGTTAACAGCTTCCCAATTCGGAGACACTTCTCAGGGAAGTTCCCCAGGGAAATAACTAATCTCTAAATTCCATCACAAGAGAATTCCTTCTCCAGGCAACCTATTTGGGCTTTCTGAGAAAACCGGTGACTCATGCCAAAGACCGCTTCCTTTCTTACCCGTGTTCTGTTGGCAGGACGATGGGCTGACCATCTCTACAGGAGACTTCCGCGTGCCAAGCATCCTTGCAACAGGAGCAGAACTTCAGGTGACAGGAAGGGCACTCCACCTGCACAGGCTGAACCGGGTCACTGGAGGCAACAGGGCACACCGTCTGACAGTCCGCAACAGGGCACCATGTTCGGTAGGGGTCCAGGTGAACTTCTAAAGTGCAAACAAAGAAAATGGGACGGTCTATGTGTCTTTCATACAGGCCCAAGCTTTCTCCCCTCCGTTCTTCTCTTCTATAGGCTAATATTTACGGAAGGTTAGTACCACTGAGGGCAGTGATTTCTACTCTTGGTCTTCATAATGGACCCAAACCTTCAAGGTCACTCAGCCCTGCCATGTTTCTCAAAGTAGGTGCTAGTGGAAGAAGCCACCACTGCCCTTATGAACAAATAGGGAGTGTTCTCACTAACCAAACTTGGCAATTCTTTTGGAATACTTCTCGCTTTCAGCACTCAAAGTAGGCAAAAATCTCAAGTCCCTGCTACAATTATTTGGGGCATTATCTTGGAGGAAAATTGGACCAGAAGGTCCTACTGAAGCAAAAGGAAAAAAGAAATTAAAAAAGGATTTTGTCCTTTCTGGGACTGAGAAATAAGTAGTGAGGTTTCTTACTGTTTTTTAGAAGGAACTGAAAGAAAAAGAAAGAAATCAAATAGTTTAGGGACCAAACTGTGCCTGGTGTGGCTTAGCCAAGAAGTCAGATTGGCTGTCAATTTGGATATTCTGTTGTCCTACCATATGTTAGTTAGAGACATCTGTAAAAGACTCACATGCTCTAAAATCAAAAGGTTTCATGAACCATAAAATGATAGTCAGCTATACACTACACCAGCCACATCCAAGTGGCCTGTAGGAAAGAATATGGAGTTGGGGGTAAGCCGACTGTCATTCTATTCAAATGTTTACAAATCTTGTTCAGTTTTCCATTTTTCTATTCAATAACAGACCTCACATTCTTGTCTTATAATGTGACCTTTAAGGGAATATATCATGTGAAAATGATGTTATTTGAGTAGAGTAGCCCTTTTTTCTCTGAACCGATGTATTTTGCGAATTTTAAACCAATGAGATTCCAGTTTTAAACCTCCTAAGGCTTATGATTCTTGTAAATTCCCACACAGGAGGCAAACAGACCCAAAGAGTGGTGCACAAAGGAAATGAAGGCATTAAGTATGAGCTTAGTTTTAAAGGTAATCATTTTACAAATTCAGTATCAGGGGAAATAAGTCCAAAATGTCCCAGCAAACACTGTCTCCATTAATCTCTCATCTAGAAAAGGCAACAATCGGATCCATGATTATAGGTTTTCATTCAAAAAGAGCATCCTTACACATATTTTCTTATCTAATAATTCTGGGGAATAGGGATTGGAGAATGATGAGCCAAATAAAATCAGAAAAGGGAAGCCTATGATTCACAGGTGCTCAGACCCCAAGAGAGATGGACTCTTGAAAGAAATTCCTAAAAGTTTGGGACAGGCTAGTTAGAAAGTCAAGGGGACAGTGACATACACCTATGCTCCAAGGTTTTGACCTTTTCTTTCCACACCATTGATACTTTTTTCCAAAGTCTTATAACTGCTTCACAAACACTAAATCCAAAGAAACAAAGTCTGGTATATAAATTAGAGCTAAGGATACCCACATCACCTACCTACTTAACCACCCATTCTCAATCACGGGTCTTTTAAAAGACTGACAATACAGAAGGGAAAGGAAAGGAAAGGAAAGACACGTATTACAGTTAAACTTATAGCATCCCTGCGGATCACCCTAAAAAGATACAAGGATACAACTTGTCCTCATAATTCTAACCCAAATTATTTGGTGGAAATTCTGACCTGTTTGTTTCTACCAACTTATTTCATGTATCTGGATTGCCACAATCAAAGCAGAAACAATAAATACGGGAGCAGTTACAAATTTTGATGAATTCCCATAAAAAAAAAAAAAACCTTAGGAAGCAAAGCAGCTGATACACAGTCCAATCAAAAAGCAAGGGAAGAGTCTGAGCCACAGAAAACAGTGATGCTCTGTATTCTTCTCCACTCTGACAGTACAGGAATGATCATATGAAGGAGGGTGGTGCAAGGGGCAAAAGGGAGACATTACAGCTTTCTACTTATTTCGTTAGAAGTCTTGCTCTTTAGGGATAGCTTAGAGAGCTTAACCAACACCCAAAGTGGAGTTACCAGGAGGCAGATTTTAACTCTATCCAAAAATGGTATCAGCTACTCAAGACACCTCTATAGGATCCAGGCAACGTCCGTCCCAACTCCTTTCACTCCACCTTGCTGAGAACGCCCACGTCTCTATAGACACAGAACATCGCAGACTTGCGCTCTCAGCCTTCCGCGCAGCCACGGTGTGGTCATGTGACATGGTTCTGGCCAACGGGAGGTGAGGGGAGGTCCGTCAAGGGGCTTCTGGGACTAGATTTCCTTCCGGATCCGCAGGCAAGAGTCTCCCTTCAGTCTGTGTGCCTTTGAACACAGCCGTGGGAAGCTGTGATGCCTGGGCCAGGACAACTCTGGGAATTCTGAGGGGAAAATTACATGAGTTGGAGAAGTTGAGCCGCTACGTCGACCGCACCTGCAACAGCCTACCTCTGGATTTCCTGTGTGCGAGGTAATTCAGTGCCTTCACTGGCTAAGGCACTTCTAAGTCCGGCATTCTGTTCCTTGCAGATGAAAGCATCTCAACCCATAAGGTTACCTCCAGCGACAGTGAGCAAAGGCCCAGGTCAAACAAGGACTGTTCTTCCCCTGCGGCATGTAGTTTTAAAGTCTTTCCCAACCCGAGGTTATAGGTCAGGCACATGGAAATGTGTGGATGCAAACAGAAATAAAATATATACTACACATATCGTCCTGTAGAAAACCTTATCTACCATAATAAAAATTTATTTTTATTATTAACCTTTTTTAAAAAATTAACACACTACGCCAGACTCAAAAGGTTTTTGTGTAGGTTAGTAGACAAATGATGTACATCCATATAGTTGAACACTGTGTAGCTCTAAAATAAGGTGAATCAATGTGACAATATGGAAAGATCCCAAAGTTATATTGCCAATTCAGAAATGCGGATTGAGGAAGAGTATAAATGAACCATGTTTATAAGAATATGTATATATAGAAATGTTTTAACATTTCCAGAATATCTAAGAAGCATAAAAACAGTTATCCTTGAGTAAAGGTCAGGGGTTGGGAGAGGAGGCAAAGATTTACTTTGATACTAAACTTGAATTAATTTTTTAAAAATATTTTATGTATTTTATTTATTTGAGACAGAAAGAGAGAGAGAGCATGAGTTGGGGGGGCAGAGGAAGAGGGAGAAGCAGACCCCCCACTGAGCAAGGAGCCCCACGCAGGACTTGATCCCAGGACCCTGAGATTATGACCTGGGCCAAAAGCAGCCACTTAACCAACTGAGCCACCCAGGTGCCCCTAAACTTGAATTTAAAAAGAAACAGGAGCAAATACTACTTCTATAATTTTTTTTTTAAGATTTTTTAAATTTATTTTTCAACAGAGAGAAAGACACAGCGAGAGAGGGAACACAAGCAGGGGGAGTGGGAGAGGGAGAAGCAGGCTTCCCTCTGAGCAGGGAGCCCGATGTGGGGCTCGATCCCAGGACCCTGGGACCATGACATGGGCTGAAGGCAGACGCTTAATGACTGAGCCACCCAGGCGCCCACCACTTCTATAATTTTTTAAAGCTAGTTTTAAAAGGCCACTATCAAGGGCACCTGGGTGGCTCAGTCGGTTGGGCATCTGACTCTTGGTTTGGGCTCAGGTCATGATCTCAGGGTCAGGAGATCAAGCCCAGCTTCAGGCTCTGCACTTAGTGGGGAGTCTGCTCAAGATTTTCTCTCTCTCCCTCTCCTCCCCTTCCCGCCCGCATCCCACCCGCCCACCCCCCGTGCTTGCACACGCTCTCTAAAATAAATAAATAAGGGTGCCTGGGTGGCTCAGTCCGTTAAGCATCTGCCTTCGGCTCAGGTCATGATTTCAGGGTCCTGGGATTGAGTCCCACATCTGGCCTACTGCTCAGCGAGGAGTCAGCTTCTCCCTCTTGCTCTCACTCTCTCTCTCAAATAAATAAAATCTTTAAAATAAATAAATAAATAAAACTTTAAAAAATTTTTAAAAATAAAAGGCTACTATCAATTCTGGCATATGAACGGCAGACTAATAATTCTGGATCTAAGCTGTCTTCTGGAAAATCATCTACTTTCTGTATTCAAATTTCCCCTCTGTTTCACATTCTTCTCCATATATACAATTCTCATTCTATGCTTTTCCTTTCCCTAAAAATCCTTTCATCTTTAACTGAGTTATAGCCTATGCATTCTTAAAGGACCTTCTTTAAAGTACCTACTACATACTTGTCTTAATTTTGGTGTCACAGAATCCGTATCTTGTTCATTGCTGTGCTCTAGTCACTTCATGGAGATAACCTTTTTCTCTTTAGATTGTAGGCAAGGGCTACCTATTTTATTTGTGTGCTCCAGTCTACCTGACACAGTGATGGGATGCTTCCTGTTGATTTAAAGCAGTCCTTTTTGGTTTTTGCAAAAGCTAGATACACTCCTCTGCCAACAACTGACTTACAATACATCCACTACTAATACCATCTTGAATTGCCTTGCACTGGAATTTATTTTCCATTCTCTTCTAGGACTCTCATCAACAGATGTACATGGCACACTAAAATCATCCAATACTAGTCCTGGGGTTGAAGGTATGTTACGATCATTATTAGACTTTAAATCTCCACCCACCTCAATTAGGCTCTCTACATTTGGAAAGACACCAGCTTGGCAAAACATGGAAATTTACATATAGCACTTTCAAAATTAAACCTCCTTTATGAAGCGTCACTTATAAGGATGACAATGAAAAAAAATTTCTAACATTAAAATGGATAATAATTACCCTTGCTAGAACCCTACTTACTGTCTCCCTGTACCTAACATCCATTTCACCTTCCTGCCTCATGTCAGTCCTTGGATGAGTGATCCACATTCACTGATTCTCATTCCAATCCCCTCATTTCCTCCTTAAGTCTCTAAAGTTTTTATTCCCAGCTCATTAGTAAACTGCTCTCTGAAAGTTAAAACTGCCATCCCTCTACTCATATCTAGCACATGTTTCTCATTCCATCTTCTATCTGATACTCTTGTAGCTCTCTTCCATAAGTCACCAACCTCTCTATTTTTTTCCCACAACCTTCCTTCTCCTTTCACATCAATACTGCTTCCTTTGGTTCCATCAATGGATGGTGTCTAAGATTCAGTCCTGGATTTCTCCGGTATTTACTTGTTTACAGAACCCATGCCATGACTAAGGCTCAATCTTGCTTTAATTTGGACTATTCCAAACTTCTTTAGGCTTGACTTCTTGTGATGATATGCCTGAAAACTTAGGCAAGTGTCTATTACTCATTGTTCATTCAACAAATGATCAATTTGAGGTATTTTTAGAGACCTGGGCTTACAGAGATGAAGATAGAGGTTTGCTTCTCAGAAATCTCAGTGTGAAAAGGACAAGAGATGTTTAAAATAAAATGTAAAAAACAAAACCAAGCCATGTAATAACTGACAGAGCACCCCACAAGATAACATAAATGAAATTATTATTATCTGTGAGCAGCTTTTAGGGGTGGAGGTAAGGAATGTTTAATATACAGAAAGTTTTTTTAATACAGAAATATTTTAATGCTTTTCTTCCTAATGAAGTTTTCCCTTTTAATCAGCTCTAAACTCAGGAAGTAAAACGGGTCGTTCCTAATCACAGTACAAAGCAGATGACGCAAGCTGAGATAAAACACAAAGAGATTAAGTTCGAGAGAGCTAAAGCACCACATAAACAGAGATCAAAAAAACAAAAAACAGTCCCTGGAATAGCAACTCCGTAGGAAGCCAGAGTGTGGAAGGTATAAAAGGGAAAGAACAGTCTCCTTCCAGATATTGGAATAAAGACTCTGTATTTAAGAAGACACCGAGCAAGAACGTTAGCAGTCGCCTCCTAAAGTGGGGTCTTGCCTGCAGTCAAGAACCTACTCCCATCTTCTCTCAACTCTGCATTCAGGGACATCACATGAACCGCCCACTTGAGAAATCAGCCACGATGAGAGTATTTACACCACGGAAACTGGCAAACACTATAAATCAAGAGCCTCCCCAGGCCCCCCCAAACCTGTTTACCAACATATCACTGAACAAACTGAGAGCAAATACTTAAATATATAAACCCTACTTCAACACCGTCAAGTGGGGGGCACAGAGTGGGCAACGAAGGAACAGAACTTAGCACAAGAAGAAGAGAAACTGAAACTACAACAGTGGCAGTTCCTTTAGCCATATTTGCTGGCCAGCCTTTTCCCCTTCCTGAACATTCTACATATAGAAAAGTACTTATACCTGAAGGAACTTCCTGTGTTTCCGATGGGTGCATAGCTTCTTCTTCTAAAGAGCATTTGGTATTTGGTCATATTCCTGTCTATTGTTCATTAATTGCTTTTCATACATCTGACTGCGATCTTTAACTCAGTGAGAGTTACCCTAGAGGACAGGTAGGCTGTTTCTCCCACTTAGAATGATAGCATGTCACAAGTAAATATTTCTGGATCTCCCTATCTGACTTCCAAGCACCCTTCACAGCGCCAGTCAGATGGGATGCACTCAGTACACTCCTGTCCACCCAGCAGGTCAAAATTTTTCCTTTATAAATACAGAGGGTCACGGGAGAAAACAGAGGACAGATATCTACGAATTTAAACCAATTATTTCTCTCAAAGAGAGCCCCCCTTCAGCCACCCTTTATTTGTTTTTAAGTTTTTATTTATTTATTTAATTTTTAAAGATTTTATTTATTTGAGAGAGAGAGAATGAGAGATAGCACGAGAGGGAAGAGGGTCAGAGGGAGAAGCAGACTCCCTGCTGAGCAGGGAGCCCGATGTGGGACTCGATCCCGGGACTCTAGGATCATGACCTGAGCCGAAGGCAGTCACTTAACCAACTGACCCACCCAGGTGCCCTTAAGTTTTTATTTAAATTGCAGTTAGTTAACGTACACTGTAATATTTACTTGGAGGTGTAGAATTTAGTGATTCATCACTTACATACAACATTCATTGCTCATCCTAACAAGTGCCCTCCCTAGTCCCCATCACCCTTTTAACCCATCCCCACGTCTGCTTCCCCTCCAGTAACCCAGTTTGTTCCCTGTAGTTAAGAGTCTGTTTCCTGGGCGCCTGGGTGGCTCAGTTGGTTAAGCGACTGCCTTCGGCTCAGGTCATGATCCTGGAGTCCTGGGATCGAGTCCCGCGTCAGGCTCCCTGCTCGGCGGGGAGTCTGCTTCTCCCTCTGACCCTCCCCCCCCCCCCATGCTCTCTCTCTCTCAGATAAATAAATAAAATCTTAAAAAAAAAAAAAAGAGTCTGTTTCCTGGTTCACCTTTTTTCTCCCCCTGCTCATCTGTTTTGTTTCTTAAATTCCACATATTAGTGAAAGCATAGGGTATTTGTCTTTTTCTGACTTATTTTGCTTAGGATAATACTGTCTAGCTCCATCCATGTTGTTGTAAGTGGTTCTTTTTTGTGGTGGAGTAATATTCCATTGTACATATACACCACATCTTCTTTATCCATTCATCTGTGAATAGACATTTGGGCTCTTTCCATAACTTGGCTATTGTTGATAATGCTGCTATAAATACCTCAGGGTGCATGTGTCCCTTCAAGTCTATTTTTTTGTATCCTTTGGGTAAATACTTCATAGTGCAATTGCTGGATCATCAGCCACTCTTTTAAAGAATTTAAATAAAGAGAAAGCACTGCTAGTTAGACTCTGACATGATTAAAGCTTAGAGAAATGTCCCTCAACACAGGAAGCACCCACAGTAGCAATACGATATCATATGTTTATGTAATGTTTGTTTTTGGGCACAGGTATTTTTTACACAAGTACTTGACCTTGTCCTACAGCTTTGAAATATTGTTCTCGTTATGTAAAAGATACTCGCCAAAGGAGGTGTGCTGTTGTCTTCCTGCTGAACCATTAAGAGCAGAGTAAATAACTATTCTGGGGCAAAAAGACAAATCTAGCCAAATTCCTGACAGTCCCCTCAGCTTTATATTTCTATATTACCATAAGGAGCTAAGTTAACAATGAGTTAACAGAACATTCAAAAGAGTAGTGACTCAATTTCTCTAACTGGAGATGGAGATAGGCTTAAAGAGATTTATCCCTTGCAGTCAAACAGGACACACAAGCACATTTCCACAGAAGTACAGAAATTCATGAAGGACATTTTTTGAATGAGAAGAAAAGGTATATCGGTGCCTCTGGGCCTGAATGTACAAAGAATACTTAAATGATGTATTTTTTTTCTCTGCCTTCTTTATTTTTGATTCATGACAGAGACCTCTCTACTCAAAAGCACACTTTCTGCTTTTTCAACTGGGTAACTATTAATTTGGTTAGAACTGCTGGAGATAAGCCTCTGGAGCTGTTAGATTTGTGAGAGAACCAGATGACACTGAGCAAACATTACTTCTGCTTCTGAGAGTTATTTATAGCTGTCCATTTTTTAAAAACACATTTAAGTCGATAGGTTAAAACCATGAATAAGCAGCCAATCCAATTTTGATCTGAAAGATTTCCAACTTATATCAAAATGATGCAAAAGAAGCAATTTATACATGTAATAAGGCATTTATACATGACATTTTACAAGGAGCTAAGTGAGCAAAGAGAAGAGTCATAGGACATAATATTATGTCCTCTGGCCTGATCCAGATGATGATGATAAGGCCTAAGCATGATGAGAAGCCACTGGTGGGGGATGCCTTTTTTTTTTTTTTTGGTAGTTTTATTAACACAAATACAGTGTACACATAAGCTGTCCAATCATTTTCCTTACTACGCAGTCTGGCATTGGGATTGTTGACCCTGAAGGCCAGCTGGACTGCTCTTTCCAAAATGGCTTTCAGGTTCTTAGAGGAGACATTTTGAGCAATCTCTGCACAGTAAGATTTGTTGCACATCAGCAGCTCTTCAAGCTCTTGACGTTGTAGACTAGGAACTTGTGAAAGCCACTGGACAGCTTGTGCTTTGTTTTCTTGTTGCTCCCATAACCAGTGCTGGGCATCAAGATCCAGTCCTTGATTCTTCTGTGCACCCCATTGTCAATGCCTCTGGGTTTCTACCAGTTGCACTTAATTTTGACATATTGATCTGACTGGTGCCAGATGAACTTCTTGCTCCTCTTTTTAACAATCTTGGGCTTCACCAGAGGTCTGAGGGCAGCGATGATGCCGAATAGGAGATGGCTGCCACCTCCCTGGGCAGCACCGAGGAAGACAGGGGAGTGCCTTCTTGATTAGGGGAGAGCCGTGATATGACTACCATTCTTAGAAGATGACTCTGGCTACTGTAGGGAGAATAGGTGGTGGTGGAACAAAATGGCAACACAGATATTATAGTGATCTAATCTAAGATCTGGATTAGATGTTAGAAGTGAAAGTACTGACGATTTGGAGCATACTTTGAAGGTGAAACAGTCAAGATTTCCTAGTAAAGATGCAGTTGGATGCAGTCATCTCAAGTCAACAAGCACTGATCTAGAAAGCTTCCTGGAATGTAGTATTGTTGAATAAATGAAGAAGCAACGTAACAGAAGTATAAGAAATGGTATCAGGAGATCAATTGCCAATGGTAATAAAAGATAATGGCGGGATACACAGCAAGGTTCTATATTGCTCAGCCCTGCATTCAGATATTTCCCGAGAACAGAAACAACTACTCAGGGAGATTTTTGTATAGGGCATCTTGGAGTCTCTTGGAGAAGAGCACCTCCCAACAGAACAGGGATCCACACACACAAGTCTGGCCAGATTACACTGAAGAGCACATCTGCCCTTCAGATTGCTCATCAGCCCAGCTCCTAGAAGAGCAGCTCCAAGTCAATGTCCATAGAAGCTAAAAGAATCATTTTATTTAAGAATTACTAAAATTTCAATATGCCATTAAGAGCACAATTTTGCTTTATATCTGTCAGGTAACAGGATGTACCACGAATGGAACCTAGAGGCCAGATTACCAGAAAAGGAAAAAACGCTGAAGGGGCATCAGATATTAGCATTCCTAAACTGACACCAAAGAACCAACTGGTGGACATCAGGTGGAAGCCATATTGCTTTACATGAACAAGGGCTTCCTCCCCTCACTCTTGACTCCACCCCAATGAGCTGAGAGGAGTCAGAAGACGGGGCGGGGAGGGGGTTGTATAGTAATAAAAAGTGTTTTAAAAATTTTTGCATTAACCCTGTACAGGTACAGGTTAAAAATATTGTGAATTCAATTCTAACTCCTGGTTCTTGGCCTCAGAAACAGAGTTATTAGGTAGATAAATAAAATGCACAATTATCCCAAAAGTTTAAGGTTTAGTTTCCTCCCCCTTCAAATTTCTATTCCAAAGTTGGAGGAAAATGAACTCATGCATATTCAACTAATCTCTTCTGCATCAGCAGTGATGAAAGCGTCATGTAGCTCTGAGATGGGGGTAAGTTCGGGAATCTAGAAAAAGAGAAACCGGGGGCCAGTGTAAATCATTCCCAGTGGTGCCCCCAACACTTTGACATGAACATGATTTAGCAGTGATTAAATGTAATGGACTTACATCAGAGACAGACAAATTCACAAACTTCAACCAGAATTTACTTATGAAAATTAAAACTGATTACTGGAGTAAAGCTCCATGATTGATCTAAGACTGCTTGTTCATATAAATTATGCAAGGCAGGAAATGCTATTTAAAGCTATTTCTACTTCTGTATTCTGACAATTATTGAGAAATAGAAACATTCTGAGAAAATAAAACTGCCATGAGACCTAAGGGCCATGTCTAACCCCAGTGATTGCCTTCAGTTTTCAAAAACTGAGCTCAAGACCCTTGGTTTCCCCAACCGAAACTATCAGCATTAGGTATGCAGAGTTTGCTTTTTTATTCTGTTGTAAATTCTCTTAACTAACACGAGTGGGTTTTCTGCCACCGTGAAACTGTGCCAAAAAAGATAGCCCATGATTTCTTATTGTGGAAAACATGATACATCCAAGCTAATTATCAGCTAAAATAAAACAGTTTTAACTTTTATGACCCACTGCATTTTTAATTATGCCAAAGTTAATTTGCTTTCTGATATCTCAAAGAACAAAGGTCTTCTGTAAATAGTTAAAATGCAATTAAACTATACTGATCAGAATTAACATCTGCCATAGTAAATAAACTCAAATAGATGCAGCCATGAGGCGAGGCGATGCTGTCAAGACTGCTGAGGAGAAGCACAGAATTTCAAACGTGGAAACATCTGAGTTTATCTAGTCTAACGCTGGTATGTTAAAACCCACAGAAGTTAGGAGTTTGCTTTACTCATGGTTAGTGAGTACATGCTGGGACTGGGCTGTTTTTCCTCCTAGAATACCATTCTCTATGTAAAAACATAATCATGTTATTAAATAGATTTCCATTTCCATTATCAGCACGGGAACCTTTTCTCTTTAAAGCAGCCACTTTGAATGCTCCAGGTCAGCAAGTCACGATCTCCTTGGAGGTAGTCAGAGAAGGTGGATTTATGCTTTGAGTAAGAGCATGAAGGAACCGGATATGGCCGGTGGTGTAAGGAATTCGCTTTCATTATCACGGTGCCATACAATGCTTTATAATTTAGGACAATAAGGGTAAAAACATGCTGAAAAAGATATGGATTAAGATGAAAAGGGAACAAAAGTGGTATTGTTGTGTTATACACTCAGTCGAGGTATGATCTGGATTCTAGAAGATGCCTTCTTCATTTAGTTTAGAAAACTGGGATAAAGATAAGATGGGGTAGTGGTGTAGTGCTGAATAACAAAAACAACAACACAACAATGACAGTAATTTATTGAGTGCGCACGGTGACAGACACACAATATTAACTCACTCTTTATGACAGCCCTAGCATAAGCCTTCCATTATTACGCCCCTTTTATAGATGAGGAAATGAAGTGCGCACAGGGAGAGGCAAACACTTCACACCGTGCCTATCATTTGGGTCCCCTTTAGAAATGTCACCCTACTGATGATAAATGTCTTTTCTTGCAGATACATTCGTTTTTTAGCTGAAATGTCTAGAGGGTACTGTTTTAGATTTTTAGAACTGACCCACAACAAAGAGTTGATGGTAAAGGAGAGGAAGTAGGAAGCTGAGGAGAAAGTGTTAGCAGCCAGAAGCACAGAATAGCTTCATAAGCAAACCCTAGACTTAGTCACACATTTACCGCAAAACACCAGAAAAGCAGGCTCAAAAAGAGAACAGGCGCAAGCTCACACACAGTCACACACACACACTCACACACACACATTCACACCCCCACACACACAATAAGAATGTGCTTGTGATCAGAAACTATGAAAAGGAAGATACCTAATGAGAGGTGGGGAGGTGTTAAAAAATCAAACCAGACCGACAATAAGGTCATTGAAGTATCCCACAGCCCTAAAAAGAAAAACACCAAAAGAAACCAAATAACACACGGAGCTCTGGTGAGATAAAACCTTCAATGATCGGACGCAAAAGAGGGGCAGGGCGCATTTCACCAGGGACAGATAAAGGCACGAGATGAAACTTGAAGAGCCATATCATCAATGTTGAGACTCACAGTGAAAGGAGGCTGGGACAAGTGCTGAGAAGGGACGGCTTTCAGGGAAAGATGAAGCCACAGCTTACGGCAGAGTCTAGAAATGCACCTGGCACACAATAGATACTCAGTCCACAAAAAAGTAGATACTGAAGACGTGAGTGAATGCAGTAGGATTAACAGATAACAGGAAAATAAATTCCTATTTTACTTCACTTCTTTTCCAAGGAGAACACTATGACACTTGAACCATTGGTAGGAGTTTCCAGCAGCTATATGATAATACAAATATCCAAGAACAGACACGTTAACCTACCAAGACACGGAAGCAGTTTGCAATTACAAGTAAAACAGGGTCACAAAAAAATAGGAAAAGTGCTTAAGGAGTAGAGATGGAAAATCTTGACCCAATTTTCAAAAAAAAAAAAAAAAAACACTAGTTTGAAAAAGTAGATTCTGGGCAAGCAGATTCAAGAGACAAGCAAAATTCTAACATTAATCATCAGGCATCATGTGCTTTGAGAACGAGCAGAAAGTACAGCAGTGATCACTAACACATGCCAAACTTAGTATTCTCTTTTCTTTGTTAATATTGGAAGGCTGACACAGAAAAGGAAAGCCACAAACAGGGTAGTAGCCAACGGAAAGTCACAGATGGAAGGAGAGTGGATTCATAGAATAACCGATCGATGCCAAATGCCGTTTCTCCACTTTATGTAAACAGTGATGATTTAGGCTCTAGGATTACTATTCAAAATATTTTTCCCCATGAAGACTTAGATGAAAACAAAGCTATAAAAGGCAAACTAACCATATATGTAACATAAAGCAGAGGACAATTAAAAGACGGATGACAACTAAAAACTGAGAATTTGGTAAGCAATAAGAATTGGGGCAAAACTAATGAAAATTTTTGGAATTCAGATACAGGGCTGATACTGATCTGATTCTACATTTTTCCAGAGCCACAGCAATCTCTACAACTCTAGCTGAGAGTCCCGCCAGTGAGTTTTACTTTCCACCAGTTAAGTCATTTAGCTCATTCACAACATTAGTATTTAAAGCATTCCAAGATTCCATTTTAAACAGTTCCACATAAAATACTCTCATGGCAGGGGCACCGGGGTGGCTCAGTTGGTTAAGCATCTGCCTTCGGGTCAGGTCATGATCTTGGGGTCCTGGGATCCTTGGATCGAGTCCCGCATCAGGCTCCCTACTCAATGGGGAGGCTGCTTATCCCTCTCTCTCTGCCCCTCCCCCCTGGTTGTACTCTCTCATTTTCTCTCTTAAATAAATAAAATCTTAAAAAAAACAACCAAACAAACAAAAAACCTTTCATGGCATTGACCTCAAAGTCACCTAGCTAATAAGTCTTGAGTTTGAGGTAGGAAGTCTACCAAGTAAAAATGAGGTATACAATTTAAAGACTATGCCAATCAAGTAAATTCCATTATGTAACACTGTATTAATTTAAATTTACTCTTACTTCGCATGCCTATTTTCTTTTTTTTAACATTTAAAAATGTATACTTTAATAAGCATATAAACAATTCGGTAAGCTTGTGGAGAAGCTGACCAAGACACATATATTAGGAGATACAATTGTCCATCTAAATTTTCTAGATTTTTTTTTTTTTTGCAGAGTATTTATTCAAATTGTTTACTATATAATTTCACTTGTGCCATTTTGGAAGTCCTTTATGTAAAGACTAGTCTTTCGTCTGATGACAAACGGCAGCCATAAGTGATTATTCTGGTCCTCCACGTTGGATAAATTCAATTTCTTCTTGAGATACAAGTTTCCTTCTGTATTTCTGAGGTAATGTTTTTATCATATCTGCAGTGTCTGGTGGACCCTGATGCATCAGCAAATCTGGGGATTTACTTCCCTTAGAATGCTGTGAAATTGAAGAGTGAGACAGTAGTCCTGCTGGTCTCAAATCTTCTGATATCATTAGGTTTAGGATTGTCTCTTCTGTCACAGAACCTTATTAATGGAGTATGTGGCTTGACTCCCTGAACAACCCTGCTGGCAGACGCCATCCTGCTGCCCATCATGATCCCTAGATGGGGCAGCAGCTCCCAGGGTGCTCGCTAGGCGCAGAGATAACAGGAGTCCTGGGCAGCTGGGGGCAGGCCCTCTGGCATGCCTATTTTCTAATAATAATTCTTTATTATTATGGATGATAATGAAGAAGTACATGAATTGATACTGAAGAATTAACAAATTGCCTTCCAGAATCACCTCAGATCAAAATGTCTCTGGACCTTGGTTTCCTTTCTTATAAAATAAAGGAGTTGAACCAAATGGTCACCAGACTTAACATACTTCCAAACGTAATGTACTCCCATACTTTACAGTAGTAAAAATGTCTAATTGGCAGTTCCTCGAACACTAAACATAGAATTACCATTTGACCCAGCAATTCCACTCCTAGGTATATACCCAAAAGAACTGAAAGCAAGGACTCGAAAAAATACTTGTACCCCAATGTTCACTGCAGCATTATTCACAATAGACAAAAGCTAGAAACAACCCAAGTGTCCTTCAACAGATGAATGGTTAAACAAAATGTGGTATATACATACAATGGAATATTATTCTTCAGCCATAAAAAGAAATGAAGTCCTGATACATGCCATAACATGGATGAACCTTCAAGACATTATACCAAGTGAAATAAGCCAGACACAAAAGGAAAATATTGTATGATTCTGCTTACATGAAATATCTACACTAGGCAAATTTACAGACAGTAAGCAGAGTAGAAGTTACCAGGGGCTGGGGAAAAAAGGGAAATGGGAAGTTATTATTTAATTATAGTTTCTGCTTGGGGTGATAAATAGATGGGAGTGATGGCTGCACAACAGGCCACTGAATTGTACACCTAAAATGGGTGAAATGGTAAGTTTTATGTTTTTGATAGATGTTACCCTAATAAAAAAAAATATGGAATTATTCATTCAGATGTAGAAGCTTAGACACAGTCTATGTGATGCTAGGCAGGTCTCAACTTCTGCAATTGTCACTTTCTTCATCTATAAAATAGGGATAATAAAATCCATGATCAATTCATGGGATCTGTAGTGGGACATCTGCCCAGAACTTGTGAGAAAAAAATAAATTCCATGTATGAGTCAAACTATTTGATCAATTTATAATGCATCAAAGCAAAGATACGCAAGGCCACATATGAAAGACTCACACATGAGAGAGAAATGTTCTTCTTTCCCCCCTCTTACGTCTTAGACTTTACTAATCCAGATTTAAAAGTTAGCAATCAGAAAATTGTATGTTCATGCTAGATGAGAGTCTATTTTATATATGCAATGAGACAATGCGTTCTAGCGGAACAATTTTCTCCTATTTCTTAGATATAGAAAAGCAGACCATTTAGGGGCGCCTGGGGGGCTCAGTCAGTTTAAGCATCCAACTCTTGGTTTCAGCTCATGTCGTGACCTCAGTCAGAGTCCTGGGATGAAGCCCTGCATCAGGCTTTGCGCTCAGCAGGGAGTCTGCTTCCTCCTTCCCTCTCCCTCTGCCCCTCCTCCCGCTTGTGCACGTACACTCTCTCTCTCTCTAAAATAAATTTAAAAATCTTAAAAAGAAAGAAAAACAGACCATTTAGTTCAAGAATGTACAGAGTGTGACAGGAGGGAAATGGCTCCTTAAAAACGATCTTGGTAAAGGATCAAAAAATAAATAAATCTTACAGATAAATAGGCAGTACAAATAGAAAAGCTATATAAATTACCCCAAGGCCAAAGTCAGAAAGAAAACGAGCCTGATAGATTGTAAATCGTATTAGAATGACACACACAGCCATCACTGTGATTACAGGTGTGGTATCAAAAGAACAAATGGTGACTATTACAAGCAGCAGTAAAAATGTTTGGGTCCATGAAGGTTTTGAAGTGATCTTCGAGAGTGGGAAAGCCGGTGGTAAAACCCACTTGAAGGAACATACTGTTTTGTAAAACTATCCAACTTTTGAAGAACTTCTCTCACATGGGCCAAATCAAAAATATACAACAGCCAACATAAGGAAGCTTCTATTTCCTGCTAGTCTGCATTTTTTCTGCCTGTGGCTGAGAAAGCGGAAATGTTACTTTGCAATTACAGTTTTTCCCCTTTCGGAGTGCCCTTGTGGCTTTGTTGACAGCCCACAGCCTCCTGAGCCTTCTATGGAGGTGAGTGTGAAGATGACACACAGAAAGCCGCAACTCACCGTGGGGACAGAAAGAAGAGGGCATACGTACCTCGTTCAAATTTTAACCGCTGGTAAAGCTGAAACTGATCCACAGGCACCAGGCAGGCAATCTGAAACCAGAGATATTAACAAGATGAGGTCTCTGTCCTCACTGGAGCCGAGAGTTCCAGCCTCCTAGGACTTCTCCTTCTTGTCTGGCTTACTTTATACCAGTGGTGTGAGAACTTCTTTTTCTCCCCACAGTTCCCGTGGTAAGACAAGCAGCAATTCCTACAGCAGCCCCAGTCCTCTGCCACGGCTAGGAGTCGCCACTTAAAGCACCCACAACAGGACTCCTTGGTCAAATTCCATCCTTACCCTCAGCAGCTGCTAAGACCAGACAACCAAACTTTTGGACTTCCCCAATTGTGTATATATATATGCAAGATGCTTCTTTATCACTCCACATTCATGTAAGAAATGTTTAAAAGATTATGGTTCTAGCTTTAGAACTCTTAAACAATAAGGTCAGGTAGATCGTGCCTCAGGAATTAATGAAAACCTCATTAGTTTCCTCAGGAATAGAACCTTCTAAGCAACATGAAAATCATTTCTTTGGATGAAAAAAAAATCACTTCAGGGGGCCCTCGGTTGTCCCTCATTGCCATCCGTGTCTTGGTAGAAAAGAAATGCTAAAGATATTTCTTGTGGCTCGATTCCTATTTCCATTGCAGATGGCGATATGAACCAAAGGTTTACGAGTAAATGACAGTGATTCAGACCTAACCAAATGACATTTCAGATTAATCCTTTCAAATTGCATTTCAAAGTCAGATGCAGGAAAAGCTAACTGCTCTTAAACTGGCATTCTAAAAATAATAGTTCCATTGACGTCAACTATATTGATGTTGCTTAAAAGATTTATAACTGAGAAGACCCAAGGATTTGATATTAGGCTTCAAAACATTTAGCAAGTTGATACAGGACACAGGCGTGGGCTTGGCAATTCTGACTTGAAAGCATTACATATCCTTTGGTATAAAATATATCTAGACGGAAGTTCCTACAACTAATGAAAGGAAGTCTGCTTTAAGAAAACAAGAGTAAAAAAAATGAGGCAGTTAAAAATTGTACTTAATATAGTACATTTTAAAAGGTATTCAAAATCGAATCTTCCTTCTCACAAAAAAAATTCAATTTATTTTGCAAATGAATTAAACAAAGTTAGCTAAAATGTATGAAGGACTGCAAAACAGGCAAGTTCAGTCTTCTCCATTCCAAGTACAGTAAAACATAAATTTAATTTAATTATAACATTTTTCTCCAGCTGGGAGGAAAAGGTTACATTTTCATCTGGCACTTTAAATAAATCACTGTAAAAAAATTATGGTTAATTTTATATGATGTGTGTTGTACCATACTTTTTTAAAAAGTGTGGTTAGACTTTTATTACATTGAAAGCCAGTTTTGTTTCATCTGTTATAATAACATCTGGACATCTTTCCGAAAAGACAAAGGTGTCTCAAAAAAAATTCTGAGTTGGGAGACAGAAGACACAGGTAACCAAAGGGATGGGAGGCATTGAGGAATCTGAATTCAACTCCTGACTTAGTCACTGCTTCATTGTGGTAGAGAGCAAATAATCTAATACTACTTCAACTTTTGGGCCAAGGTGACTTGGAGATGATGTTATCTGGGCCCGAGAGACCTCAGTGAGAGTCTGTATATCTATTTTTAACCACCCTCCAAAAAAAGGCCTTTGATTCTATGGGACAGTCCTGACTCTACTTGCCCCTATCTAAAACAGTTTCTGGACTGATGAAGAACTTCTTCAAACCCCTCAAAGTCAACTCCTAAAAATTCTGATTTTTTTCCAATGACATGCAACATATGTATCAGCTATGTCAAATACAATTGATGGAAGACGAAGCAAACAGGAGATAAAGTACTTTAGACACAGATGAAATGCTAATGAGAAAAGTGACACAAATTAATGCAGTAAAAAGTCAACAACAGTAGAGATGGATGTTTAATTTTAAATTAGAAAGATAAATTTCATCAGAGGACACATCACTGCCAACAGGAAAGTCAGAGGTCTCTAATTTTTTTGGTCTCGTACTCTACTTTAAATCTCCTATTTATTATTTTTTATAGATCAAAGACTTTTATGGAATTAAGACTTAATAAGGTAAATCAATTTTTTCTTTTTTTTTTTTTTAAAGATTTTTTATTTATTTATTTGAGAGAGAGAATGAGATAGAGAGAGAGCATGAGAGGGGGGAGGGTCAGAGGGAGAAGCAGACTCCCCGCCGAGCAGGGAGCCCGATGTGGGACTCGATCCCAGGACTCCAGGATCATGACCTGAGCCGAAGGCAGTCGCTTAACCAACTGAGCCACCCAGGCGCCCTAAATCAATTTTTTCTATTGAAATTTGTGGTGGGAAAAAAAAAGTTAGTTCCATCACCACCATTCTCTTCCCAGACCCCACCACTTAGATTTGTACCTTCTCAGTATTCTGTTTGACAATGCACCAAGGGTACAGAAGTGGCCAGAAACTTGGGGAGACAGATGAGGAAAGGGGACAGAGAAGGAACTTAAACTACCCAGAAGGCAATAAAGACACATGAAGTTTGTTTGTTTGTTTGTTTTTAAATCTACTCCTTGGGAAAAAAAAGAATCGACTCCTTGATCTTACCATTTGTTGGCTTTTACAGATTAGACTAGTTCTCTGAAATGTTTGTTATACCCATGGCTTTAGAGAAAGCTGGACCTTGTCAAAAAGACAATCCAAAGTATTAAATTCCCAGTTCCACTGCCATTTGGAGCTAAGTCACTATTGCTCAAGGTCTTTTACAATTATAAACCTGAGATAACTGTGTTAGGATGATTACTGAAGGCTCAATTAGATCACAGGTTAAAAGGCTACTGCTTTAAAAAGCAAAACAAAACAAAACCAAAAAACGATCACAAAGACTCTCAAGCTGATTGCAAAACTGGAACTCCAACAAAAGAGATTATAAAGAGGTGTCTTGCAATATCTAACTATTCTCTCTCTGCCAACAAAGAAGTTCCAAATTGTTCAAAATCATATCAGAACGTTCCTTTTTAACTTTTTTATTTTAAAATAATTTTAGACTGAAAGAATTGTGAAACTTGGGTAGAGTTCTTAAATCCCATTCTCCCCAACTTACCTTACATAACCATAGGTAAGAATTAAAATAATGAAATTTACATTGATACAAAACAACTATCTGCGAGCCTTATTCCAAGCTCAAAAATTGTCCTACTTAGGTCTTTTTTTTTTTTTTTTTTTTTAAGTCCAAGGTCCAATTCAGGGTACGTCCTTGCATTTAGTTGCCAAGTCTCCTTAGCCTTCTCCAATCTGTGGCAGTTCCTCAGTTTGTCTTTGCCTTTCATGACCTTGACCTTTCATGACTTTGAAGAGTACAGGCTAGTTATGTCCTACAGTGTTCTCCGATTTGGGTTTGTCTGATGCTTTCTCATGATTAGGTTGAGGCTGTGCAGTTTTGGTAAGAATATCACAGAAGTGATGTTGAGCCATCCAGGAAGTCCATGAGGACACCCATCTCATTACTAGTAATGTTGACTTTTTAACTTGGTTACGGTGGTGTCTACCAAATTTCTCCACCCTTTGTAATCAGCAAGTATCTTGTTCTTGTAGGAATACATTTTGAGATTCTGCAGATATCTTATTTCTCATCATACCTTTGCTCCACTAATTGTATCTATTGATAATTCTTGCCTACAATAGTCATTACTGTGATATTTGCTTAATGACGATTTTCTATTTCCATCATTCATTCTGTATTTGTTAATTAGAATTCTTCTGTAAGAAAGAGCTGTCCCAGATGCCTGGGTGGCTCAGTCAGTTAAGCATCTGCCTTCAGCTCAGGTCACGATCCCAGGGTCCTTGGACGGAGTCCTGCATTGGGCTTCCTGCTCAGCGGGGAGTCTGCTTCTCCCTCTGCCCCTCCCCCCCCAGCTTGTGATCTCTCTCTCTCACTCTCAAATAAATAAATAAAATCTTAAAAAAAAAAAAAGCTGTCCCTTCTCCCTCATTTATTATTCATTTATTTATTCAGGTCCATATGGACTACTGATATTTATTGTATTCAGTGGGTTCTAATCCATTAATGACCAGCTCCACATTCAAGTTGTAAAAACAAAAATTTCCAAGTATCTTCTCAACTATCAAGAAACCACTTCCATCAGATCTAAGAAATTCTTATCTTGATTTAAAGTGATTTTTTATTGCTATTTCTCTTTTGAAATTTATATTAATCTGCCTATTAAACAAAATTTCTCTCTCCTCCAATCCAAGCATGAGAGACCACTTTTTCTCATCCTCATCATTCTAGAAATTCTCTCCAAAAAGAAAGAAAATTTAAATCAAAGAGAAAATAAACTTAGTTTAATTTTAACAGAATAAGAGCAGTAACATCAGAACAATAAGAACAAAAAGCTACTAATTGCCCATAATTGCACTCTGGTTTTGTTTTGTTTTGTTTTGTTTTTGGTAAAAATGAACCTGAGGATCCTTATTAAATACTCAGTTCCTACCTGACTGGAAGTCTGGTTTTCCATTCCACTCCAACTATAGCACAGAATAACCAGGGCACTCAGAATATACATACACATGGGGTGCTGTAACTGTTATACATGATGGTTAACTGGATACATCTAACATTCACAATTGAGAAGAATAGGAAAAGTGAGGTATACCTTTGTTTACTATAATAACTATGATCATATTATCTAAGCAAGCATCACCACCTACATTGACACCAGCCGTACAAAAACTAAAGAAGGAAATGGGGGCGGGGGGAGGGTAGAGCTTGTCTGCCAGAGAAGCATTTATGCTGAAAGTGATGTGTTCCCATAATACTGACAGTTGGCCAATGTCTTATATATAAAATACAATATGTATATCAAAGATTTTGAGATTTTATTTATTTGAGACAGAAAGTGAGAGACAGAGCATGAGGGGAGGGGCAGAGAGAGCTGGAGAAGCAGACTCCCCGTTGAGCAGGGAGCCTGATGTGGGGCTTGATCCCAAGACCCTGAGATCATGACCTGAGCCAAAGGTAGATGCTTAACCAACTGAGCCACCCAGGTGTCCCCATATAAAAGATTATAATATATATTAGGAAAATGAAATGGTTAAAACATTGAAGTTAGGGATTGGCTTCATGCAAGTACCACTCATCAAGGTCTGGAAAGCCAGGACAGAAGAGAAAAAGAAGAAAGAAAAGCCTAGTCTTCATTTGAGTTTGGCCCTTTAAACCATACTAATGCTATAGTTGCTTTAAAACATTAAAGAGACCAAACAAAGAATACAAGAGATCAGTATATTTGAAGATGGAATCGACCACGAGGAGATCATTAGAGCATGTCAAAACTTTGGCAATTTTTGAGGTGCTATGACTTGCAAAAGTACTGCAAAAGAAATAGTCCTAGCTGTATGGATAAGTGTCTTATCACACTGATACAAAAACTACCCGGGTTTCCGGTCTCAACCCACAAAATAAAAACTGCACTTCCTAACCTCCTCCCATTCATCACTTGAGTGTACTAACCAAGCTCACGTCTCCTTCTGTCCATGCCAGATACCGGAACCTGCTGGAAAAAACAAGATGGCAACACCATCTGAGAGCCTGAAGGCAGGGCCACCTGGGAAGTGAAAAAGATGGCAGGAGCTGGAATGCCAGGGCGGGAATTGTTCCCGCCGTTCCCTAAAGAGGGCCGCTTTTGCTGTTCCTTTTTCCCCTGTTCTCCAGAGGCTTCAGGACGCCCTCCCACATCCTCCTCTGCCTTTCTCCCGTGGCTCCTCCATGGGTAAAAGGGATTCGTCCACGTGCCCACCCATGTGATGTGTTCAACCCACTGCTGCTTACCCTTCTTATAGTTGCCTTTAGGTGAAGAAGGAGCTTAAAAACAGAACCATTATTCTCCACTTAGATGCCGTTTTAAAGCAAAGCTTTAAATCCATTCCAAAGCAAAATGCAACTGGAACCCTAAAAATATCTATCAACGCCAGCAGGGGCAGACTCCTTTACCCTTCGCCACCCCAAGGGTCGACTCTTGTCCCGCTAACACGCTTCTCCACCAAAGGTTATTACAGACATACTTGGTCCCTTCCCATTCAGATCCTTAACCCACAGCATCAGGAACCTGGCTGCTTGACTGGGCACCCTTATCCTCCCTCTGCCTCACCTCACACTGTGATGCTGGGAAGGAAGAGTGTGACGGGAGGACACGACAAGTGGGGGCTGTGCTGAGGGATCATATGCGGGGAGCACGTGGCTCTCCAGAACTCCAGCAGCCTTGCCCGGTGCCACCCTGACAAACATGCAACATGAGTAAAATCTGTATTTATTTTGCAAATGTAGTTTCAAATTCCTTAGAACTCCACGCCCCCCTTCCTCTCTCCTAGTCCTCCACAGTGCCCCACAGCCTAAGCCCCCTCCTATAGAAATTCTGGAGCCCCCATTCTTGGCACGAGCAGCTGCCCCCATCCTTGCTCTGGGGCATGTGGTGGGGGGGGGGGGCTCTAGCAGCAAGATCCAGGCTGGTCACTTCAATGCCCCAAGACTTGGAAGGAGACCTGGTTGTTGAGAAGCTGTTCCCTGCCTTCCACTGCCAACTGGCAGAGGGAAGAAGTTGAATTTCTCAGGCCATGTAATGGTAGGTATGCGCTCACCGCTCAAATTTTACCGGGCCTTGACAAATGGCTCAGGCTCCCCCAGCAGGGGACGGCTTGAGACTTCCCTAACACAGTAAGGGAACGGCTCCAGTAGTCATCACCTTTTTAACAGGGCTATGAACTCCCAGGGCCTTGCCCGAAGTAAAATTGCCGGAACAGTCTGCCTCCCACCTCTCGTAATTCCATAGTGGACAAGATTCCCAGATCAGGTACATGAGAGAAGCCCACCACTAGCTGAAACTACCAGATGATGCAGGGAGGGCAAGTTTTACTTTTCCAGGGGCCCCCAGCCTCCCACCAGTTTGTGTGACATGGAAGCGAAGGTGCCTTTTCTACTGTTTTCCTCCAGAAGCAAACAGTACTTGGATCAGGCATTAAATGCTTTGCTAATGAAGCTATTGCTGATGAATAAAAGTTCAGGGACAGAGCCACCGCTGAGCTCATTTGGAAGCAGTAAGAAGGCAGGCAGGACCCACAGTGAGCAGGGGCAGATGCAAGGAACATGGGCAACCACGTGGGCTAGATCTACACTGCAAAGCATTTGGAGCAAAGAGCTTAAATGCCTGGTGTCCTCTGAAGATGAAGAAATGTCCTACCTACATGCATTTTATAAGACAGTGAATGATGAAGAACCATGTATTTTAACATAAACAGCAGCTGCACCAAGGGAACTTGAGTCTTAACCAGAACTATTTTTAACATGCAAGGTATATTTATGTGTAACCTGTATAATAAAACATTTTTTAAAAGGCAGAAGAAATAGTCATAGTGACAGAATCCAGTCAAGCATAAGGTGGATAAGCCCCATTATGATATACTCAATCATATCTGGATTAAGAGCTACCTATTATAGGGGCACCTGGGTGGCTCAGTCAGTTAAGCATCCGGCTCTTGATCTCAGCTCAGGTCTTGATCTCAGGGTCAAGAGTTCGAGCCCCACACTGGGCTACACCTACACACACACACACACACACACACACACACACACACACACACACACACGGGGGGGGGCGCCTGAGTGGCTCAGTCGGTAAAGCGTCTGCCTTTGGCTCAGGTCGTGATCCCTGGGTCCTGGGATCAAACCCCACGTTGGGCTCCCTGCTCAGCGGGAAGCCTGCTTCTCCCTCTCCCTCTGCCACTCCCCCTGCTTGTGCGAGTGCTCTCTCTTTAAAAAAAAAAAAAAAAAAAAAAAAAAAACCTTAAAAAAAAGAGCTATTATAATAATAACTATATACAAGGAAAGCTTGATGTAAAGGAAGCCAGAAAGGAAGATGGTATAGCCCAAGTTCATGTGTATGTGGTATCTGCCTCGAAAGGAACGGTCCCATATAAATTGGGAAAGCTACCAATATCTTTAACATAAGGTTCTATTCATGTCTCAATTCAAAAGAGAGACCGTTACTACCACCACCACAATTTTTTACTCTCGGGGTGGGAAAAAAGTGGCCCGTTGGTTAAGAACTTTGATGACTATACATTCATGCCCATCTTTAGTCAGGCTCTCAGCAGACCAGTGAGAACAGAACCGGTCCTTTTAATGCCTTGGAGTGTCTTTCTACTCACCTAATGGGAAACAGACTTTGAAGAATTGAAGAAATGTATCATAGTTTAGTTCAGAAGACGTTTTTGTTCTTTTTTTTTTTTTTTTCAAATACCCTTTGGTAATTTCTAAGAGACATTGTGGGTTTGTTTGGTTTCTGTACAGCTCAAAAGTTAAACTGTTTTTAGAGTCAAACTGGGTACATGGAATGAGTGCCGGGAAAGTGGGATAAGAATGTATAATGGGAAGAGGGTAAGAAATAAGATGGAGGGGAGAACTGCAGGTGAATGGTGAATATGAAAAGAAAATTCTATACTAAGAAAATCAGAAAAGTTAAATTCTGTTCCCGAGAGCTGCAAGACAGACTCTCCTCACCCACTTGTCTGAACACATTAGCTCTAACATTTGATATCCGAATTGTCAACGGCTAGTGGTTACCATTCATTTAAAAGTCTACAACAACGCCGTGCCATTGAACTTTCTGCAATGTTGGAGATGTCATATTCAGTGCTGTCTAATCTGGCAGCCATGAGCCATATGTGGCTACGGAGCACTTAGAACATGATTAGTGCAACCAAAGGAATGAATTTTTAATTTTATTTCATCTTAATTTTTTTAAGATTTTATTTATTCATTTGACAGAGAGATAGCACAAGCAAGGGAAGTGGGAGGCAGAGGGAAAGGGAGAAGCAGACTCCCTGATGAGTAGGGAGCCCAATGCAGGGCTCGATCCCAGGATCCTGAGATCATGACCGAGCCAAAGGCAGATGCTTAACCAACTGAGCCACCCAGGCACCCCAATCTTAATTAATTTCAATGTAAGTAGCCATATGGAACAAGCGACTACTGGATTGGACAGCACAAGGTCTAGGATACAGGCTTGTGGTTAATCTCACTTATCATCAGGTTAATGTCACTCTGCTAGATCAGAAGCTCCATGAGGATAGCACTGGGCCGATCCTACTCACCTCTCTATCCCGACCTGGAACAGGGCCTGGCACACTCTGCACACTTAATAAACACTGCTGACTGATCAGAATATGACAGAAGCAAATCAAAAAGGAAGCACCTTTTCTAGAAGGATTATGCATCAAAAGAGGCTCCTGAATACCCGAGTCCTACTTTAAAACCCACTTCCAAGTTGTATAGCTCACCCAATCTTTCCTCACTTTAATTTCCTTCTCTACTTTACTCATACAAAAGAAATCAGTATTTCCCACCACAGGATGACATATTCAATATTACTTTTTTATCAAAAACATTCCATTATTTCCTGATTTTCCTAAAATGAATCACTTCTAAATCATTATGTATTCCTTTTTATCCTTCCCTAGAAAATACTTCAAGCTCACTTGTAACACCTAGCTGATATTCCGTAAGCTGAACATGAGACACCCAGTTGCAGATTGGTTAAAAATGGTCTATAAACATCTTTCTGCCTGCTTTGCTTACAATCTCCTCCTTACAGAGGAGATCCTTACAGAGGAGATTGTGTATATATTTGTGTGTGTGTGTGTGTGTGTGTGTATATATATATATATATATATATATACACACACCCACAAGTCATATCAACACATACATATACGTATATATATTCACACACACACGCACACTACTGAGTCTCCAATTATCAAGTCCTTTATCACACAATCTACCTACCTACCTCGTTCTACTCTTAAAGCCATGTAGTTAGGGTGGTCAGAAAGAACTGGACTAGAATTGTAGCTCTTCTGTGTTTTAGACATGCACCCTTGGGCAAATTACTTAAACCCCCTGGGGGTCCATTTCTAAGTTTGTTGAAGGGATTAGATGGTAAACCAGCTATGAAAGCATCCAGCAGAGCCCCTAATACACAGCAGGTGAGCTATGTTTGCTGAACGAATAACTTATTTCCTCTGTTTCTTGGGACCTCTTTCCATAACAGAACCCATAATTGTTTTTCTAATAATCAAGCCAAAAGCAAAGAAGCAAATGGAGCAATGCTTACAATCTTCCCAAAGATGGGCTAACGTTGGTTATCTTCTGAATTAAAGTGAGCTATCCTGGGAGCCTAGGTGGCTTAGTCAGTTCAGCGTCTGCCGTCAGCTCAGGTCACGATCTCAGGGTCCCGGGATCGAGTCTCACGTCAGGCTCCCTGCTCAGCGGGGAGCCTGCTTCTCCCTCTTCCTCTTCCCTCTGCTTGTGCTCTCCCTCTCTCTCTCTCTCTCTCTCTCTCTCTCACAAATAAATAAATAAAGTGAGCAGGACCTGAAGACTAAAAGCAGATTCAAGGGGCGCCTGGGAGGCTCAGTCGTTGGGCGTCTGCCTTCGGCTCGGGTCATGATCCTGAGGTTCTGGGATCGAGCCCCGCATTGGGCTCCCTGCTCAGCAGGGAGCCCGCTTCTCCCTCTGCCTCTGGCCCCCACTCGTGCTATCTCAAATAAATAAATAAATAAAACCTTAAAAAAAAAAAAAAAGTAGATTCAAGGGCAAGCTCCTGATCGGGGATTGAAGAAACAAAGGAAGGGGATGTATCACAATCTTAAGAAAATGGGAGAAGAACTCATCCAAAAAGGATATTTCTGACGACTGATAAACGTCAAATGAAAGGAAATGATTCGACTCCGTCTACCTTTGTAGAATTGCAATCCTTTATATTGTCTATAACCGGTTAAAATCTGTCATCTGTTTATCTTTAAAGTATTAACGATCACAAGACCACTCACTCTTCAGCCTCCAAACGGCACATCTGGTAAACCTGACTCCTAGCACCTTCGCCTAGTCTAGAGCTTCTTCAACACGTAGACAGCATTCATCAATAGAACTGAGGTAAGTAACAGTTTTAACAGTCTGTATGAAGAATCCATAGGTATGTAGCAATAAAGTACTCCTTTAAAAAGTAAGCCTCTGTATTTTGTTTCTAGACTCCCTCCGGCAGGGAGGTACATAGTCAAGATCCTAGGGAATAACGTCAACAGGCAAGAGGGAAGGTCATGGGACTCGTGCATACCTCCGCTTCCTGCAGGGTCCCGTGGTTCAGGCACACCGTGTCGGGGCAAGCAATGGGAGACCCACAGCCTTCTCGGATGGCCAGCTGCAGGTATTGTTTCAAGCACTAGAAGTTAAGAAGAAAAAAGACAATTACCCATTGCCTTACAGTAGCACAAAGGTCCCATAACCACCATTGCCTCCTCTTCCTTCACTGGCAGTCCTGGGGCTCCTGAACTCGGGAAACCAAAGTTATCACCCATATGAACACTAAGAACCATCACTTGGGAAAGAATGCAAGACAGGTGATTAAGTATGTATGACCTCATCCTAAGAATACTGAGTTTATGCAAGGCAACAAGTCAAATTCCTGTATGCTCACACATCTTATCCACCACGGATGTGGGAAAGAAGAAACCCTCTTTTGCCCGGATGGTAAAAACCTTCTTTGTCCTTTTTCTTTTTTTTAACTTATGTGACTTCCCAGTTCCATTTTTACCTAATGGTCCTCTCCCTCAAGGTTTGCCCAAAAGTAGAACGATGTGACTCTCATGCTGAGCTAGCCAAACAGAATCAAAATACAGTTGACCCTTGAACCACACAGGTTTGAACTATGTGGGTCCACTGATACGCAGGGTTTTTTCAGTAAATACAGTACTGTAAGTGTATTTTCTCTTATGACTTTTTTAGCATTTTCTATAGCTTACTTTATTGTAAGAATACAGTATATAACACATATACAGAATATGTATTAATCAACTGTTTATGTTATCAGTAAGGCTTCTGGTCAACAGTAGGCTATGACTAGTTAAGTTTGGGGGGAATCAAGTTATATGTGGATTTTTGACTGCAAGGGGGGGCCAGGCGGTGCCCTGAACCCCTGCATTGTTCAAGGGTCAATTATAAGAGTAAGGCACTGACTTATCTAAGAAAACTCTTTATTTTATTTTATTTATCTGAGAGAGAGAGAGAGAGAGAGAGCACAAGTGGGGTGGGGGGCACAGAGGGAGAAGCAGACTCCCCGATGAGCAGGGAGTCGGACATGAGGCTCAATCCCAGGACCCTGGGATCATGACCTCAGCTAAAGGCGGACACTTCACCGACTGAGTCACCCAGGCACCCCCGTCTTTATTCTCTTTCTCTATCTGAAAATAAAACGAATATCACAATGGCATTATTTCAGGAAACTAAGCATGTATTTACCTGACTGAAATTACTGTTACAATGTACTATTGAAGTAATGACTAGAGCAAAGCATTTAAACCGAATTTGTATTTCTTCACATACTTAATAATTCCCTTCTTCAAGGAGTCCGTTTCTTCCCCCTACGCCTTTCATCACAGAAAAAAATGAGAAAGTAACCCAAATATCCAAAATAGAAGAACATGTAAATAAATGATGCTAAATTCATACGATGACACACTGAAGAATCATGAAAAATATTTTCAAACGATGTTTAAACACATGGAGAAAATACTCCTGATTCAGTATGAATTGGAGAATAAAAGATATCTGGGAACAGGGGTCCTCTTGCAGAACTCTTCCTATAGTTGCCTGCACTATAGGTGCTATATTTTACCTATTTTCTTGTTTGAGAAAAGGGTGAACAATCACTTGCTCTAGCAGTTTCGGTGCCAGACATGGTCACTCGTGCTAAGACTGGGAAGCAGAAGAGAGCCATATCAAGGAGACAAGGGGAAGAATTTCGGTGCACACGCAACACTTGAGAGGAGGGAGCAAAGCTGGCTCTCAAACAGGAGCGCCCCACACAAGGACAAATAAATAAATGATGTGAAGCCCTGTCCACCCGGCTCCGTTCTGAGGACCTCTCTGCACTCCATCCTTTTTCTGGAGATGCAAAGTCCAGGGAGGCTGGAATGGAGGTGTGTATGCTCCACATACACCCCGGCATCATGATGGCTTTATACGTCACGGATGCAACACCTAAGAACGTTAAATGCCGGGGTGACCACCTTGATCTCCCCGGCTGCCACTTGAAATGTGAGCAGAAAGACTCTAAAAACATACGGTCTCTAGGCTGAAGGGGAAGGTATCTGGGAAAACAAAGTGAACTGTTGTGCAACAAGCATCTATCAGAATATCTGGGCGTTAGCCATGGTGCCACACTAGCAAGTGACAATGGGAAAGTTACTCAGGCTGTGTCCCAGACCTGCTTCCCCTCACTGAAAAACCAGAAACGATAGTATCTGTTATGGTTACCTCACAGGGTTTAAAAACCCATACACATAACAAAACACAAACCTGAAATTTTACATACGGGTGCCCTTTGAAAAATTCACAAATTGCAGAATATTTGGTTTTATTTCTACTCCGCTTCACTTGATCTGAGACTTTCTATCAAAAACTTTGTGGGGAAATGTTAATCCTCTGACCTTCTGAGACTGTCCTTTCTCCACTCCCTTCAGAGAACCAGTTAAGCCACTGTGGTCCAGAAGCGTCATAAACAGAACAGATATTTGCAACAGGACAGCATACACACCTCCATTCCAGCCTCCCTTTAGAACTATTTGCATCTCCAGAAAAAGCTTAGAGTCAAATAGAAACTAAAAAGACTATGTGAGTCTTTACAGGCCAAAAAAAAAAAAAAAAGGCATTTCAACTTCTTTTGCAAACTTGTAAAGTTGAAATCGAAGCTTTCCCAAGAGTTAATCATAGATGTTCTGTTTGTTTTCTTTTTTTAAGATTTTATTTATTTATTTGTCAGCATAAGCAGGGGAAGCAGCAGGCAGAGGGAGAAGCAGGCTTCCTGCTGAGCAGGGAGCCCAACGTGGGACTCGATCCCAGGACTCTGGGATCATGACCTGAGACGGAGGCAGATGCTTAACAGACTGAGCCACCCAGGTGCCCCTGTTCTATTTGTTAATGTAACGTTCTTAGGTGTTGCATCTGTGACGTGTAAAACCAGTACATTCTGAAGCTGCCAACAAAGACTCTCCTGGCCACAATATTTTAGGAGAGATATTAGAGCTATATACACGGGCTACACACACACACACACACGGGCTACATATATATATATCCTACATGCCCTTTTTTTAATTCTAAGAAACTGGTTCAAGATAGAGATGTGTCGCACAAGCGACTGAGTATGGGGACAGCATAGGCACCTGCCACTCCCTCCCTGTAAGCGTGCATTTCTAGTCAGAAGCCAAGAGGAACAACAACCAGCCCTGGTTATTGCTTCTTGTTGAATTTTCCAGCACCTTACATTCGTTCTATGTCTTGTATCAGCTTTCACTAAGAATTTAATCTCAAGCTCTCCCTCTCTTCCCCAGTACCTCTGGCTGAAGCACAAAAGAAGCAAAAACATTCAAAGGAACCCCTCTGCAAACCAAACCTAAGTAAATGGGTAACAGTTCTGGAAGAAACAGGCATCTGTTTCATCTGACTATAAATAAAAACAGAAAGAAAGAGGGAAAAAAAAAACTACCATCATTTAGTCACATTAAAAAAAAAAGCTACATTCCAGGCAGACCATCTCTGCCTTGCTGTCCTACCCACCGCTCCCTCGCAGCGTATTCGGTAAACTTCTATTTCCTCTCTTGTGCCCTGGGGGAGTTCTTTCATCCGGTCACCCCTCATTTGCTGACCTTCCGGGGGAACCTCTGCCGAGCAGGGGGGCTGGCCTCTCCCCGGATTCTCCGGGAATTTCTTGGGACTTTCCCTGGGTGCACCGGACGGACTCTAGTACTCTGTGGGGGAACTGAGGACCTCAGGCCGGGGTGACTCCTAGGTGAGGCTTTGCCCTTGCTAGAAAGGGTGAGGGATTTCCCCTCTGGCCCTTCGGAGAAATCTGACCCCCCCACACTCCCTTTCCTTGTGCTGTCCAGCCCTTGGCCTTAGCCGTCTAACCCTAGTACTTCCCGGACAACTGAAGGTCTCTGGCCAGGGCGGCTCCCCAGTGTGGTCTAAAGGTCAGACTGTCCCCGCCTGCGACGGCGAAGGACCCCTTCTCTCTGCTCTCCCGCTGCCCCCTGGAGGTCCCCCAGCCTGCAGCCCAGTTGGCAGTGGCAGCTCGTCCAGGGCGAATCTGCACACGTGGCTGACTCGTGGCAGACTCTCAGCCACCTTGCTTCTTTCGGGCCCTCATGTTTCTCCTCTCTTCCCACGGGTCTGGCCACCATCTTGATCTACAGGCAAAATACACTCCTCCACATCGGCACTCCTCCACGTCGGCATGAATCCAACCACCCCGCTCAAGGATGATGAGTCAACAAGGATTCCAGCCTGTGCCCGCATCCAAGGGTCCCCTCCCGCTGTGCCCCATGGACCCAGCCACCAAGAGTTTCACTTAAATCGCCTATCAGCGCATGAATCTGATACCAAGCTCTGGTCTGTAACTGCACAGAATCCGTGATGGACCAACAGGTTTAGGTGGGGACAGGGTGTCCCCCGCCCCTGCCCAGCAGGAAGCAGCTACTGAAGACGAGACCTCCACCCAAATGCCGAGGATGTGTTACTGTCGATCGGTCCGTGGGGAATGTAGAGCCTGCTTTTAGGCAAGAGGCTGGAGCAATGGGAACCAAAGTAAGGGGCAAGGGCCCGCCGCGACCACCAGGCTGAATGCAAACAGGCTCATTAGGTGACCCACTTCAAAACAGCCATAGGCTCTAGCTGACCAGTGGGCTGCTTACAACCGGGCACTGGTACCAAAACAGGAAAAGTCAATGTGTTCCCATACCTTCTCACTTCCCCCCCTTCCTAGAGCCTCCCACCACTGCCTCCTGGCAGTTTCTCCTTTGCTGTCCTGTCTGCTATTCCCTTGTGGTGTATTCAATAAACTTCCATCTCCTTAAAAAAGAAATTACATTCCATTAAATAATAGCATTAAACAGATGCCTAAATATGCAATTTTCATAACAGCTACTAAGTTCTAAGGGAAATGTTTTAAGCAGAACTTTTTGAAAATCCGGATGACCCACCAAAAGAAACAGTTTTTTTTTTTTTTTCCTTTTAAACAGTCAACGTTCCCACTTAATCAGTATGGTAGAACATAAAAAACATTTTTAGGCCATGAAGTGTCACGTATAATAGTAAGGACTGTTCTCCCCCCCCACCACACCCTGTCCTCGTCGTGCAATTTCTATCTCTGTGAATGACATTTCCATCCATCCAGCTCTACAACCCAGAGATGTATGGATCATCTGGGACACCTCTTTCTCTTACCCTGTATCCAGTAAATGCCTACTAGGTAATCTGCACCTGGCTGTCTAACCAAGCCCTCATTACTTAACAGAGCCTTTGAATCCACCTTCCGCCATATACACAGCTTCCCCACATCCCCAGTCTTCCCCATCTCAGTAAAAGGAACCAATTACCCAGTTATTCAGCCAAAACAAAAACAAAGACATCCTTGATTCCTCTTTTCCTCAAACTCTACAACCAAAACATGTCCCCACACTAGGCATTTCCCACCACTCCTGCCACAAACTCAAGTCCCCATCTTGAGCTGCCCTTGCTAGAAAGGGTGAGGGATTTCCGGAGACCTCTGCAATAGCTTTCTTGCTGGTCTCTACTCCACACAGTAGTCAAGGTGCTCTTCATACATCTTTCTAAAATATAAATCATATTTTATTCTCCTGCCCCAAACCCTCCAGTGAATGTGCATCTCATTCAGATGGCCTCGCCAACTCCTTTCCATGACCCACACGGTCCTACTTGTTCTGACTCCAGGCTACTGCTCTGAGCTCATTTCTACCACATTCCCCCTTTACTCTGGGGCTATGAACCTGCTCGCTATTTCTTCGACGTGTCACACTTGCTCCCGAATCAGGCCTTCTTTCTTGGTTGGTGCCATTCCCCCCGCTGCCCCCTGGAATGTCCTTCCCCCAGATGGCTCGATCTCACGTCATTCAGGGCTCTCCCTCAATGTCACGTCTTCAGATAGGCCTTTGCTGGCTAAAAAGGCCAACCTTCCCTCCCCTATCAGGCCTCCTTACCCTGCTTTATTTTTCTTCATAGCACTTTCTATTACCTAATGTTTTTTACTTGTGTATTATCTTGTTGCCCCACTAGAAATTCAGCTAGAAGTACAGGGACATGGTCTTATTCTCCGATGGATTCCAGAAAAACATGTAGAAGGTACTACAAAACACATTACTGGGTGACTTAATAGTTCCAAAATCCTATCCATCCCATGTCCTAAGTACTGATTAGGCCTATTCACCTCTATCAGCCTCTTCTGCCCCATCCTTAGACCACTTTCCATTACCTCTTACTTGGGTTTCTGCCTTAGTCCATTCACTAGTCTTCCTGTATCTGTTTTTGCCTCTTTCTAATAATTCTCCACATTGCTGGCAGAAGGAACTTTAATAAAATCTAAATCTGATCCCTTCTGTCATCTGCTTAAAACCCTTCCAAGACTGTAAACACTCTTTATGTCTCCTTTGTAGCACTTACTACAATTAGGACTTAAAAATTACGTGGATATAGGGGCACCTAGGTGGTTCAGCCAATTAAGCATCGGACTCTTGATTTTGGCTCAGGTCATGATCTCAGGGTCCTGGGGATGGAGCGAGCCTCGTGTTGGGCTCCATGGTGGGTGTGGAGCCTGCTTAAGATTTTCTCTCTCCCTCTGCCCCTCCCCACATCTTGCATGTGTGCATGCGTGCGTGTGTGTGTGTGCTCTCTCTCTAAAAAATTAGGTGTATATAATTATGTGCCCCCCCAAAGTCTCACTCTCTCCACTCAGTCCACCTGTCAACATTATCAGAAATTTTAGCCTTTAGAAGTCTTTGATTAAAACCTTGTCTCTAGAATAATCCTGTCACCATTCACAAATGATTAGGACAGGAGGATAGTCAGATGAGGTAGTAGTTTCCTGGCAGAGGGCAGAGCCTTGAAGAAAAGGATAGAAGACAGGTATGTTTCTAGGGACAAGAAACACTGGAAACTATGGGACACTAATGGGAAGGGCAGCCGTGATATTATGATTTGTAATAAGAAATACAAATACATTCTTCCTATTTCTAGCACAGAGCTTCTAAAACCCTTGGCATCTCCTAAGTGGTGGGAGAGATAAAAAGTGTCTTTTGTTAAGGAGGTGACTTTGGGAATGCCCCTAGGTCACGTGGGGACTGGTTGCCAGGGGTACCAACTCTGTGAGTGGAGAGTTGGAACTTTTAGTCCTATCCATTGACCTCCAGGGAGGGGAGAGAGGCTGGAGGTTACATCATTGGCCACCGGTGATTGATTCAATCAGTCATGCCTATGGAATGAAACCTCCATAAAAACCCAAAAGTCTGAGTGCAGAGAGCTTACTGGTTGGTGAACACATGGAGATTTGATAAGAGTGCTATATTTAGGAGGACTTGGAAGATCCATGCTCTTTCCCCACACCTTGCCCTATGCATGTCTTCCTTCTGGCTGTTCCTGAGTTATAGCATTTTATAATAAACGAATAATCGTAAGTTAAATGCTTCTCTGAGTTCTCGGAGCTGCTCTAGCATGTTAATTGAAGCCAAGGAGGAGGTCATGGGAACCTATGATTTACAGCCAGTTGATCAAAAGTGCTTGTGACTGGCACGCAAAGTTGGGAGACTTCTTTGATCCAGACTTGTTTGGATAAATGTCTATTCCTATCCTTTGCCCACTTTTAATTGGGTTATTTGTGTTTTTATTACTGAGTTATAGGACTTCTTTTTATGTTCTGCAGGTGTCCTGTATCAGATATGATTTGCAAATATTTTATCCCATATTGTGAGTTATCTTTTCATTTTCCCGAGAGGTCCATCATAAAGGTTTTTAATTTTGATGAAGTCTATTTTTTTTTCTTATGTTCATGCTTTGCCTAATCTGAGGTCATGAAATTTTTTCTACTTCCCATATTTTCTTCAAAGAGTTTGCAAGTTTAGCTCTAACCGTTAGGCAGAAGCCATTTGAGTTAATGTTTGTCCACGGTATGAGGAAACACTCCAACTTCATTCTTTTGCAAATGGTATCCAGTTGCAAATGGTATCCAGTTGTCCCCCACACTATTTATTGAAAAACTATTCTTTCCCCACTTTGAACTGTCTTGGCACCCTTGATGGAAATCAGCTGACAGTAAACATCAGAATTTATTTCTGGAACTGTCAATTCTATTCCATTGATCTATCTGTCTATCCTTATGACAGTGTGTCACAGTTTTATTATAGTGCTATTGTAAGTTGGAAGACCAGAAGCAAGTTCTCCAACTTTCTTCTTCTTCTACAAAATTCTTTTGGCTCTTCTTTTTTCCTCAGTTTTCCATATGAATTTTAGGATAAGCTTGTCAATTTGGGCAAAGAAGATATTTGGGATTTTGAGAGGATTCATATCTGTAGATTCATTTTATGGCCATCTTAACAATACCGGCATGCCTTGTGTATTGTGCTTCACAGATAGTACGTTTTTACAAATTGAAGTTTGTGGCAACCATGCATCGAGCAAGTCTATCAGTGCCATGTTTCCATCAGCATTTGCTCACTTCCTCCGTGTCACACCTTGGTAATTCTCGTCATATTTCAAGTCTTTTCATTACATATTATATTTGTTATGGGGATCTGTTGGTCAGTGTAACTCGTTGAAAGCTCAGAGGATGGTTAGGCATTTTTTAGCAATAAAGTATTTTTTAATTAAGCAGAGTGCATAGTTTTTTTGGACATAATGCTATTGCACACTTAAAAGACTATGATATAAGACTATAGTGTAGGCATAACTTTTATATGCCCTGGGAAATGAGAAAATTCGTTTGGCTTGCTTTATTGTGATATTTGCTTTGTTAAGTCTGGAACCAAATCCCCAATACCTCCTAAGTATGCCTGTATTGATCATGAATATCGAGTGTCTTTCTATTTAGTCTTCTTGAATTTCTTTGAACAATGTTCTGTAGTTTTCAGAGTATAAGTTTTGTGCTTCTTTTGTTAAATTCATTCCTAAGTATTTTATTCCTTTTGAAATTATTGTGACTAACTGTTGTTTTAATGCACCATTATCGTATTTTCCTCTGTTAGTGTATAGAAATATAATCAATTTTTGTATATTGATCTTGCATCCTGCAGTCCTGTTAAGCTGGCCTCAGTGTTTCTAAACTCTGTGACTCCAACACGCAACCAAGTCCAAGAACCTCTAGTTCAATACAATCCATGCCCTCGAGTCTAATCAAGGAATCAAGGAAGTTCCGTTCATCATCACTGCCTTTAAGTTATTTAGTAATATTCAAAAGTATGATCTCTATAGGAAGGAAGGACTCCTTTCTAACCAACATCTCCATAGAGAACGCACGCATTTAGCTAGTTCCAAAAGAAACTGAAAAGGAAGCCTAAGAAGGCTTGAAGTGTTAAAGTTAAAGCTCTGATTGAGATCCTTTAAATACTTGACCCAAAACAGTGCTGCTGCTGTTTTTGGAAAAGGGTAGTAAGATCCACCTTGTACGCTTGAGAACAGTCATTCAGTATGGGAGATTAAATCTGGCCCCCAATCGAAAGTACCTCCAGTTCCCACCAAGCAAAAGCGATCAAACACTTCTATCTTTATCTCAACTGATCATGAAACACCTAAATTGAGAAACTCAGTGATGGAAATAGTTCTGTAGAGAAACCCACTGGAAATGATGAAGACAGATCCAGTCCTCACAACGAAGTGAATCAATCAATCCTGCTAGACTGGAAGCTCAATCAGAACAGGGAACAGGCATGAGCCTGGGAAGGATCTTCTTTCAACACGAGTAATTCAAGAACTCTCCCACTGACCTTTCAGAGGCTCTCTCTTTTATCCCAGCAGGGTTGCCTTTCTTAACAGAGGGGGCCCCAGTTCTCAAGCTAGTTCCAAAGAGAGCCCTGTGTGCCAGGTGCTTACAACACAGTATACCCAGAAAAGCAACTGATGGTTCCAGGAGAAAAAAAATAAGAAGGCTTGCCAAGTTTACATCCTTCCATTTCCTCCAGAGAAACATTAGACCTCAGAACTGCCCACCCTCAGCTGGCCCCAAGGCTCTAGCCAACAGGCCCAGGACAGGCAGCGAGAATAAGCACAGCCCAGATTAAACATCGGGAGATTCCGTGGAACTCATTTATCACTTTCTTCATCTTCCTCCTGTGTACCTAAAGAGTCCCTATTTGAACTCTCAGGCAGCCTTTCTGACTCTCCCAGAATGCACAGAAGGTCTCAGCACTACAGAAGGAAACAAACCCCAAATTAACAAAGGCTTAAGAGACCCCTTCAGCCATGATGTAGGGCTATGCAAGTTATCTGCATAAAATATATCCACTCAACGAACCCAGGTAAACACAGTGAAGAACATAGTACCTTCATTCTACTAGAGAATGCACAGTGAGAATCCATCCGTTTTATCCATACAACGATAGATGCATGATAAGGCAAGTACAGTAAAAATTTAATGTTGGAATCTAAGAGGTGGGAGGAATATAGATATTCATTGTTAAAATTCTTTCAACTCTGTTGTATGTTTGAACAGTTCCGTAACAAACGAACAAATTTTTAAGCCAAAAAGAGAAAAAATTTACACCATTCACCAAATCTCAGATCTTAATGTTCCTTAAAGCAAGAATCACCTACGTTATATTTTATATAAAACCCCAATATCTGTATTGTATTTAAACCAGTTTGAATAAATTATAGTGAAATAAAATCTTATTAATGAAAATTAATGACAGCAACATTAATGATTATCTAAATTTTTGAAATTTTTCAAGAACATTTACATTGTCTAAATGAGACAAGCTAACTCATCATCAATGACATTTTTTTCCTACAGGACCTAACCTACAAAGCCAGCATGCAAAATGGTTAAACCACAGTGATGCTGTTAGTTTCTTCAAGAGAATATTTTTTTCTCTACACAGACTACTGGTTAGAAACGACTTACTTTCAGTTTAACATAGACATAAGCCTTCAGCTTGGGGTATGTGGGTGGCTCAGTCGGTTAAGCGTCTGCCTTCAGGTCAGGTCACAATCTCCAAGTCCTGGGATCCAGCCGCGCTGCCTCCGCATTAATGCTCCCTGCTCAGTGGGGAGTTTGCTTCTCCCTCTGCCCCTCCCCCTGCTCGGGCTCTCTCCCCCTCTCTCTCAAATAAATAAAATCTTTAAAAGAAAAAAAAAAAAAAAAGACCTTAAACCTTAAGCAAACTTCTTCCTTGGCTACATTTACAAAAGAGAATTTATTAGATTTAAGAAACGTGAACTCTGAAAAAGCTGGATTAACAGTGACTAGGTTGAATGTGAGCTATCTTGTAATATTCAAAATTAATTTAACTGATTTTATTCACCAACTCCACAGCAAAATCAGAATATCTTTCTACTTATAAGAGAGGTGGTAACAAACTTGCAACTATCCCTCATCTCATAATTTTCCCCCAAGACTTTATTCTGCAAAAACGGGAATGTTTTCACCATTCCTAAAAAGCAAATTTCTAGAAATCAGGGGGTTTTGTAGGTGGTGCTTACTTTCACTTTTAATTGCCCTCATGTGAGTCAGTCTTCCTTTTCTTTCTCTTAAAAAATCCATAGACTTGCATATCCAAGACTGCTCTTGACCGTCTTGTTGAAATCCAACCTAGTTACTATCCTTGAATGGCCACTTTCCAAATTTTTCTTTAAGTTTTATTTATTGAGAGAGAGAGAGAGAGAGAGAGTGTGTGTGTGTGTGTGTGTGTGTGTGTGTGTGTGTGAGAGAGAGAGAGAGAGTGTGTGTGTGTGAGAGAGAGAGAGAGAGAGCGTTGGGGGAGGGGCAGAGAGAGAGCGCCTTCAAGCAGACTCCTCACTGAGCACAGAGCCTGACTCGGGGCTCGTCAGGACCCTGGGATCACGACCTGAGCTGAAACCAAGAGCCACCTAGGCGCTCCCAAATATCTTGAGTGAAAATCTAATTATGGGGCCCAACCACTGTGAATGTTAACAAATAAAATTAAGGGAACACATACTATGTCCTGGGCAGTATATTATGTATTTTCACAAACATTGCTCTTATCGTCCAAACAACCTTATGATTCAGGAATTAAGACTATGGATCTTGGGCAAGTAACTTAATTCTGCACTGGTTTCTTTTTCTTTCTTTACTTTTTGAGAGAGAGAGAGAGCATGAGAGCTGGGGTGGGGAGGGTGAGGGAGAGGGAGCGAGAGAATCTTAAGCAGGCTCCATACTCAGCATGGAGCCCAACACTGGGCTCAGTCCCACGACCCTGAGATCATGACCTGAGCCAAAACCAAGAATGGAACGTTTAACCAACCGCACCACCCAGGCGCCCCTGCACTGGTTTCTTAATGTGTAAACTGGAGGGCAAGAGCAAACGGGAAAAAACAGTACTCTTGCATTTTACATATTACATGGCAGGTACTTAAAGGCCTCTCTTGTCCTTCCTTGATTTTTTTTTTAACAGATGAATAAGCTGAGGGTCAAAGACATAGAATAAAAACCCTCCACCCTACATTCATGTGGCTAATAACTCACAAACACTTACCAAAAGAGTCAAACCAAAAGGACATCCCTACTGGGGGTGGGAAATGCTTCAAAACCACTGAGGCTTTTGGTTAACACGCAGCTTATGTATTTCTACAGAAATGAGCATTGACTGGGTCTAGCCTGATCCCAAGAGGTGCCACGTCTATCTGAAAGCTACCACATAACTAATCCTTGATGCACTTAAATAGAAAGTGGAGCTTTAGAGTTCACTGAATTTTCTAGTTTGCAACCTCTTTGGCTTCAACTTGTCTACATTTTTAGAAGTTCCTTTTCCTAGATAGTAACATCTTATCAGGGAACATAAACTTTTTTGTGTGATAATTTATCTTTCACCAACATTAGGCCAACATTATAAGCATTATGTTCTCATTCATTCATGTCTCCAAAATACAATACACTTTTCTTGATAGGACCCATTTTTCTAACTTGACAGTACTGTGGATACCAGGCTATAAAATCAGTTGAAACTGTACTAGCACTGGACATACTGTGTATTTTTTAGAGATAGACTCATGAGAAGAGCTTGTTTTGCTACAATTTGCTTCCTCCTGAAAAGAGGAAACACTGATTAAACAATGACCTGTGTTCTTTTCACATCTCAGATTAGAGAAGGTAAAAAATTTGAAAATATCCAGAGTGTCAAAGAAGGGGGATTTCCTACACATTTGGTGGGGGCTGTTGGCACAACAGTTTGGGGGGGGGCAATTAGGCAACATATCAATTTAGAATGCACATACCTTTTTATTAGGCAATTCCACTGCTAGAAATTTTTCCTAAATAGATACAGTTTCACATTTATACAAGTACAAAAATTTTTCATTTATAATAGCAAACACTTAAAAAGGAAGGTGGGTCTATGTACTCTTACATAGAAGTGTGTTCACAATACACTAAGTTAAATTTGTAAACTCAAGTTAAAGAAAAATATCTATAAAGATCCCATTTCTCTATTAAATGGTATGTATGAATATATAGCCATCCCTGTGTTCACATATTTGCACACAGAGGAGTCTGGAAGGCAAACTGATCATACAATTGATACCCTGGAAGCTTTTGTTTTTGTTTTGTTTTAAAACTAGCATGAGGGCACCTGGGTGGCTCAGTCGGTTAAGTGTCTGACTCTTGATTTCTGCTCAAGTCATGATGGCAGGATCATGAGATCGAGCCCCGCGTCAGGCTCCGCACCAGGCATGGAGCCTGCTTAGGATCCTCTCTCCCTTTCCCTCTGCCCTGCCCCTGCTCTTTCTCTCTCTCTCTCCCAAAAAATAAAAAAAAAATAAAAACCTGGCACATATTACTATTGTTATTAAGAGTAAAATCTAGTCTTTAAAAAGGAGAGAGCAAGGAAAAATGGGGTAAGAAGGAAGAAAATAAGCAACTAAGGTTCCATGCTATTTCTGATTACATTCTCCACCCCCGTCCTCGTACATGAAATTGGTGACACATACTCTCGCATTTTGGCTGAAATCAAAGTCTGGGACCCAAAGCCCTTCTGGGTTAGCGGTGGAAGAGAGGAGAGCAATCAGCCCTGTGACCTTTCCTTCTGCCTCGTCCCTTGGGGCCTTCATTTGCCTGCTGACTTCCCATTTCTACAAAGAGATACACAGAGGAACTAAAACCCTGCACAGTCCACCGTGAAATGACTGCAAACTTTGCCGAAGCAGTGGCCTTAACTGCAGTAGCTCCCTGGTTTGGGCACCCTCGCTGCCACCTGACCCGAGTACCTTAGGAAACTGGCAATCGTGTGAATGATTGGCTTGGGATGGAGGGCTGCATGGGCCTCAAAACGTGAGCTTACAAACCCCAACACCGGGGAGGCAAGTAAACGAGGAACTACTGTGTATCTACTTCATGATCCTTAAAGTAGGGATATATCTTAATGACCGATTTGGGTCATCCCTTGATGGATGGAATGAGTTAAAGCACTTCGAACAGTGCCTCACGCTGAATCCAGTGGATGAATGGTTGCTGCTATCATCAGTGATGCCTTTCTTCCTGGGCTTCTGCCCCACGTGAACTTCAAGTCAAGGACCATATGGATCGAGGTCACAGAGCTGGAATGGAAGGCAATACAGATACTTGGTGTTCTTTTTTTTTTTTTTTGAGATCTATTTATCTGGGAGCATGAAGTGGGGAGGGGCAGAGGGAGGAGAAGCAGACTCCCTGTGGAGCAGGGAGCCCGATGCGGGACTCAATCCCAGGACCCTGAGATCATGACCTGAGCCGAAGGCAGACGCTTAACCAACTGAGCCACCCAGGCACCCCTACAATACAGATATTTGTACGAAATCCATTTGATTCAATTTTAATGCTAAATGCTTTCAGAGCAGAGTTGATCATTTTTACTATAGGGTAACCAATGCCACCAGGGTAAGAACCATGCTTGAATTTTTTTACCAATAAATCCCCCCAGTCGAGTATTCTGCTTGTCAAAGTATTTGCTGACTTGCAATTGTCCTGACCAGGCAATGAGACTTCATCAGGAACTGAGCCAGTGGTGTGTTAAAGGAAGAAAAGAGGAAGATTCTAGAAAGAAGGAAAGACATGGAAATGTGAGACATGTCCCATAAGAGGCCGCAGAAGGTGATCTGAACACTGTGTAACAGGACCTCAGCGTCAGCCCTAAGGAATAGGATTCAAGCAGGAGCGCGTGAAAGAGTGACAGGAGTGGCATTTTGACAGCAATATTTTAAGAAATCGGACGTTAGTGTCCAGTTAGGAAGGAGAAATCAGGACACGAAAATACTTTTCATACTGCAGACCCCAAAATTGCAGTCTGCCATAATAAACACAGCATATGCGGGTGAGGGGAGTGGTCTCCATGCTCTCATCAGCCCGCCTCGTTCGCTCCCTTCCAGACCATTCTCCACTCTGTGCCAGAGCCATTCTCCCTGCCCTACTCCCAAACAAATCCTTCCGGCGGCTCCATAATGCTCTTTAACAAGGTCTACAAGACCTTCTGCACGTCGGCAAGACCCTCTGGACGTCCTCCCTCTCCAACCTCACGCTCAAGCACCCTCACACCTCCCACAGTACGTTCCAGGAACGTCTCTGAGTTCAGTTTCTCGGCATGCCACCCTTCCTTGGCTCTGTGCCTTCACCTGGGGCTGCCCGCCCTCCCTGGGGCGCTCTTCCCGTCCACAGCCTCACCAACACTGCCATCAAGCAACCTCCGAGTCTTCTCTTGGTCTCAGCCGCTCAGGAAACCTTCCCTGACCTCCCCAAGTCTAGTTTAGGTGGCTTCCCTTATGCTCCTGCAGCACACGGTACTTCCCTCATCAGAGGGTCTGCTTCCCACAGGAGAAGCACACCGGTTACGCCTATCCACACAGCACCGTGGCCGGTACGTGGCCACGTACACAAAAGCAGAATCAGGATTAAGATGAGAACAGACTGGGGCGCCTGGGTGGCTCAGTCGGTTGGGCAGCTGCCTTTGGCTCAGGTTATGATTTTAGGGTCCTGGGATGGAGCCCCACATCAGGCTCCCCACTCAGCAGGGAGCCTGCTTCTCCCTCCGCCGCTCTCCCAGCTTGTGCTCATTTGCTTTGTCAAATAAATTAATTAAAAAAAAAAAAGATGAGAACAGGCTGGGGCGCCTGGGGGGCTCAGTCGGTTAAGTGTCTGCCTTCAGCTCAGGTCATGATCCTGGGGTCCCAGGATCGAGTCCCACGTTGAGCTCCCTGCTCAGCAGGGAGCCTGCTTCTCCCTCTGCCCCTCCCCCACTGTGCGTGCGCTCTCTCTCTCTCTCAAATAAATAAATAAAATCTAAAAAAAAAAAGATGAGAACAGACTTACAGGAAATTGGAATAAAGATACAACTACAAAAGAATAAACAGAAAAGCTTTGGTGACTCAGTGGCTGTAAGGGAAAGTTCTCTCACTCCACCCTCACTTTTGCCGGCTCTCTGGTCATGGTTTGCATGTTTGGTCAGACTATCATATTCTGATATGTGGTTTGAAAAATTAAACTTTGGCAAGGTATGCTGTGGAAAAAAAAAAAAAGAGTCTCCACAACACACCAACACAGATTGCCAACGTACCATCTTTTTATAACCTTCTTTGTGAGAAAGAAATTAAATCTTGTTCCATATTCCAGTACCGCCCCCTTTCCCTGATACCATATGCTTTCCAAAGAGAATATAGAAATGCCCGAAGTACTTGTTCAACCCATGATCAAAGTCAAGAATGTTGTGCAAATAAAGCTCGTTCCAAAAGCTTGTGTCAACAAAAGGGGTGGAGGGGTGGGGAATGAAGTTCTATTTATTAATATCCCCACAATGGATGGAGCACTGTGGGAGAATTTTTAATGAATAATCTTGTCCTAACAGTAAGGTAAGTCTCATTTAAATAATACAGAGCTAAGTGAGTAGAATAAAAATTAAATTTCAACCAGTTTTGTTCTGGAAAGCAGACCAGCACTAATAGGTAGAATTTATATGGAAATAGGTTTCAAATGGACATAGAAGAAAAGATAGCTTAGAACTTTAAATTCTGTAGAGGGGCCTGGGCGGTTATCCTCCTCTTGATTTCGGCTCAGCTCAGGTCATGATCTCAGGGTCCTGGGATCGAGCCCCATGTCAAGCTCCATGCTCAGTGGGGAGTGGGAGGCTGTCTCTCTCTCTCTCTCTCCCTCTGCCCCACCCTCCAACGTGCACTCTCTCAAATGAATAAATAAATCTTAAAAAAAGAATTAAAATTCTGTAATTGAATAGCCAGTGTCATAGTATGCCCCACTCCTGGAGGTTTTCAAGCAAAATCTCAAGGATCACACTAAAATTAGTAGAGACCTATGTACATGCTAGAGCTGCATTCCAGGCACTAGACTAAATGCTTTACCCAGATTATCTATTGCAATCTTCTCTATAACCTTAGATGATTTATTATTATCCCTATATTCTATAAAAGAAAATGAAGCCTTAGACTACCCAAACACACGAGTGGCTATCATCTGCTGGTCCAAGCCACTATCACCTCTGGTCTGGATTATGGTATTGTCTTCTCTCTAGTGTCCCTGCCTTCATCCTTGGCCCTGTAGTTAATGCTCTATGCAGCAGTCAGGGTGACTGTGATGGTTAATTTTATGTGTCAACCTGACCAGGCCACAGGATGCCCAGAGATCTGGGTGCAACATTATTTCTAGGTGGATCTATATGAGGGTGTTTCCAGATGAGACAGGTATTTAAATTGGTAGATGTAGGAAAGCAGACTGCCTCCCCACATGGGTGGGCCTCACCCAATCAGGTGAGAGACTGAACAGACCCACAAGGCAGAGGAAGGGAGAATTCATTCTCTCTGCCTGACTGCATGAGCTAAGACACTGGTCTTCTCCTGCCCTCAGACTGGAACTTACACCAGCGGTTCTCCTGAGGCTAGTCTCCAGCTTGTAGGCAGGAGATCATGAGACTTCACCTCCATATTGCATGAGCAAGTTCCTTATAATAAATCTCTTTATATATACACACATCCATCTATATCTCATACTGGAGAGATGTATATCTATCTCCAGTGGATTTGTTTCTCTGGATAACCCTTATTAACACAGTGATCCATTTAAAACATGGTTAAATCGGGCGCCGGGGTGGCTCAGTCAGTTAAGCATCTGCCTTCAACTAAGGTCATGATCCCAGGGTCCTGGGATCGAGCCCCACATCGGGCTCTCTGCTTAGTGGGGAGGTCTGCTTCTCCCTCTCCCCCTGCCCCTCCCCCTGCTTGCTGTACCTAAACACCAAACACAATCCCAGTTTCGGACCTCCACGCTGCTCCCCTCTGCCAAAAACTCTCTTTGGCCAGATACCTACAGAGCTTGCTTCCCCCATCCTCCAGGTCTCTGCCCAAGTAATCCCTTATCAGCGAGGCTTCCCTAACCATCCAACCGCCTCCCCTACAGCACTCGCCGTCCCCCTCACCCTGCTCTGTTTTAACTCAGGGCCTCTATCATCATCTGACTTCCATATTTGCATGTCAGTACCTGTGCTTTGCACTACAATGTGAGCTATCTGAAAACCAGGCCTTGACTCCACGGTTCACCACTAGATCTTGACCCTCAGAACTATACATGGCACAATAAATATTTTTGTATATGTGGAAGAAATGAGGCCCAAGCAACCAGATTTGAGACGTAGTCTCGTAGACACCGAACCAGACCACCATCCAGAAAAAGGAGCTACAACAGAGTCACTCAAGCCCACAGAGTTGTGGCTTCCTTCTGCTGCCCTTTCCTCTTGCTACCTTTTACCACTTGCGTTGAATAAGTGAGTGGTGAGCACTAAAGCATGGATGAGATCATGGGTCTAGAAAGCCAGCTCCTCCTTGAATCGTCCCTACTCCGTTTCTCATGCTGTTACAATTTGCTCCCACTTCTCAGATGCTATCTGTCCTGCAGCAGCTCCCTCGGTGGTGGGGAAAAAATAGCACCAAAATTTGCATTTCAAATCCGTGACTTGCCTGGTAAATACAACGTTATCACAGCACGATCATCGGAACTCTTGAGTTTGAGCAGTGAGAATACTGAAGTCATTTACAAACAGTGACAGATAAAGCCACTGAAACCCTGACAAAGATAAATTCACTGTACCCATAAGATGAACCACCATACATATATTTTAGTACCAGAAACTAAAAGAATAAGAGAGGGCTTTAAACTGGCCCGGTTGACTTCTGTCCATTTCATAGTACTAGAAGACAGGGGAATGCAGAGAACTGGAGAATTTGAAAGGTTCAGGAAAGGCAGGTCACAACCAGAGGAGGGGACAGAAAATTTTTATGACCTTGCTGGCCTACAATGCCTCATGATTTCTTGAAGTTCCAGACAATTCCCAATAAAAAATACTTAAAACGACATTAGACTATACATATCAAGCCAACAAGTTATTCTATTACTATATGCTTATTGGGGAGAAGTAGCTTTTAAATAAATGGTAGCTTGAGACATTTCCATCTGATCTCTTACATGCATCAGAAGTGTGCTGATCTAGTCACGGGTACAATTTTTTTAAGGTTTTATTTATTTTTATCATTTTTATTTTAATTCCGGTATAGTTCGTGTACAGTGTTACATTAGTTTCAGGTATACAATATAGTGATTCAAAAGCCCCATATATGACTCCGTGCTCATCATGATAAGTGCCCTCCTTAATGCCCTTTATTTCACCCATCCCCCCATCCACCACTCCTCTGGTTTATTCTCTAGAGTTAAAGATCTGGTTTTTTTAGTTTGTCTCTTTTTTTCCTTTGTTCACATTTGTTTTGTTTCTTAAATTCCACATATGAGTGAAATCATATGATATTTGTCTTTCTCTGACTGACTTATTTCACTTAGCATAATACCCTCTTGCTCCATCCATGTTGTTGCAAATGGCCAGATTTCATTCTTTTTGAAGGCTGAGTCATATTCCTGTGTGTGTGTGTGTGTGTGTGTGTGTGTGTGTGTGTGTGTGTGTGTGGGTGTGTATCACATCTTCTTTATCCATTCATCTATCAGTGGACACTTGGACTGCTTCCATAATTTGGCTATTGTAAATAACGCCTCAATAAACATAGGATCATATCCTTTCAAATTAGTGTTTTCATACTCTTTGGGTATATACCCTCTTCTGTTCACTTTTAAAGTTATATTGCTTTTCCTCTAAGTCCTACTTTTACCTCTTCGGTTGAAGCACCCAGCCATCAGCCAATCTTTGGACAAATCCAACAGAGAAACCTCTCTCTCTATCCTAATTGCGAGTCTGTGGGTGTCTCAGAATAGTAGTAAGGCTGAAATCACCTATATAACCATCTTTTTATAAAAGGCTAATGAGGAAGACAGTCAAGTCTTTACAGGATTTCCTTTCTCTAAGGCAGTTATGAAACACAGAACAGCTCAGCATACCGACGGAACTTAGGAAAGAAAGGAGTAACAATGCCAACTTATCAGAGACTTGGCACTGCGCTAGGGTCTGCACTGGGGTTCCCACCTGATGCCTCGCACAATGCTCTCAGATCGGCATGATCTTCCCCTACCTCCCTCCACCCTCCAGGGGAGGGCACTAAGGTTCAGAGAAGCCAAAGATCTGGCCCAAAGTCACACTCATGGATGGCGAAGCCTGCCCCTGAGCCTCAGGGGTCTCCCTCCCTCTAAATCTGCGTGGTTCACCACCACTGGAAAGGGAACATGGAGGTGGTAGTAGAAAGAGAGCGTTCCTTCCGAAACCCTACCGTAGATATCGGTTAGAATCCAGGAAAGAACCATCACAGGTTCTCGGCTTCCTTTGAAAGTTGCCACCCCGTGTGGGCACACACGTGAGCACAAGTAACACAAACACACACACACGCACACGCACACACACTGGCACACGCATGCACTGCAACTCTTTCCAAACTGTAAACGTCTCCCGGGCCGTATGTGGGCTTTTCTTAAAGGTCACTCAACAGGCCCCAAGGAAAAGAAGGGCTTGGTCTAAAAAGTTTTATATTTCCTCTCACTTTTTTAAGCATTGGAAAATCCATTTGGCTCACAGAAATGAATAGTAAAAGGAGTTCTAACTACTTAGAGCCAACAAAATGTAATGGAAAAAAGGCAAGAATATGGCTGCACATTATTTTCTTTTTGCTCAGCACATCCTGTCTGCAAACTGAAAGGTAAATAGGCCATGCCCAACATACCGACTCTTTTCAGGTGAAATTATCTAGGTTATGAAAACAAGCAACAACTGTGTTTCCATTATTCTTTAATTCATGGCGGACAGAAATACCTTCCAAAATAAATCAGAGAGGCAAAAATTGCTCAACAGGGAGCAAACCCACAAATTTTCCCTCCTTTGATAACTGACTTTTGTGAATTTTTTTTTCCAATTGAATTATAATGGTGTGGTATTATCTGAAAGAGTATGGTGCAAATGCCAGAAAAGGAAATTTTGAATTTTCATGTCTGGGTTATTTAACTCTACAGGAGAAAGCGAGAGAGAGAGAGAGAGAGAGAGGGAAGGGGAGGAGAGAGAGATTTTGCATACCATTAGTTAGTAGACTAACATCCCTGAGATACTTACCCTTCAAGGGCAAGAACAAGTAATTTCACAACACCTCTCTCCATAACCCCAAAATATCAATTTCTTTGGCTCCATAATGCACCTCAGGATCTATGAGTTCAGTCATGCTAATGAGAGCTATACCCATTTCTGTCCTGTACAGACTTCCTTGCTTTATACTACACTTTCTTTTGTATATGAAAGCTGAGCAGTCTAACAGAAACCATCCTCAGAAACAGAACACACGAAGTTTCCTTTAACAAGAAACTACCTATACTGATGGAGTATCCGAAGCAACATCCATCCCATTCTGTTCTCTGGATGTCATTTAAATCAAGAATTACCTACAAGTAAATGATTTAAAGCAGCATTTTCCAGTGCACAAATTGTGGGGAAGTGAATGGGTATTCCACTAAAAAGGTGGCAGGATCAAATGGAAATGCCTCCTCCAGAGAAGTTAAGCAGGGTCCCCTTGCTTTTCTTTTAACCACAAGATTTCAGAGCCTCTCGAGTGCATCATGTCCCCTCTAAGAAGAGAAAGAGAGAACATACCCAGTTTCTGAGCTAATTCGACCTTGGAGCACTCTGTTCAAGGATCATTGTGTTTTGCGGAGCTGGAGTTCCACAGAATACACGTGGGTTGGGGGCACCTATTTAAAGGCCAGATCTCCCGAAAGATAAGGAATGAGCTGGCTCACATCCAATGGTCGAGTCCGACACTCCACATCTCTCCACACTGCTTCCCCAGGGCACACTGGTCTTGGAAACAGAAAGAACTAAAGCTCACTGCAACCTGGTCAGGGATACTTCTTAGGGAAAACAGGACAAGAGTAAAAGGTATAAAAAGTTTTATTCAATCTATGAAAGTAGGGGCGCCCGGGTGGCTCCGTCGTTGAGCGTCTGCCTTCGGCCAGGGTCCTGGGATCGAGCCCCACGTCGGGCTGCCTGCTCCGCGGGAAGCCTGCTTCTCTCTCCCCCACTCCCCCCGCTTGTGTTCCCTCTCTCACTGTGTCTCTCTCTGTCAAATAAATCAATAAAATCTTTAAAAAAAAAATAAATCTATGAAAGTATACTGGATCCAGCAGGAGGACCATTCCACTTGATCACCCTCCTAATGAGGAGGGGAGGGAGAATTATCTCAGCAAAACTGTTTTAAAGACATGGAATGCACAAGATGTCTTTCCCAGCCAATAATTAGGAGATGTCATCCAATCATATTTAAAGCTGGAAATTAATAGTATACACCCTATTAAAAAATGTCACAAGGGGCCCCTGGATGGCTTAGTCTGTTAATTGTCTGCCTTTGGCTCAGAGCATGATCTCAGGGTCCTGGGATCGAGCCCCTGCGTCGGGCTCCCTGCTCAGTGGGGCGTCTGCTTCTCCCTCTCCCTCTGCCCCTCCCCCCCCCGCTCATGCTGTCTCCGTCTCTCTCTCTCTCTCAAATCAATATATAAAATCTTCAAAAAAACAAAGTCACAAATTTCTTTTCAGCCTTGAAAACACAAAACACACTCGATATCTTTAATATCAATATTTAATACCTAATACTTAAGGGCAAACTAAAATCTGGGGGATCAGGGGCACCTGGGTGGCTCAGTTGGTTGAGCGACTGCCTCTGGCTCAGGTCATGATCCCGGAGTCCCGGGATCGAGTCCCACATCGGGCTTGAGTCTGCTTCTCCCTCTGACCCTCCCCCATCTCATGTGTGCGCTCTCTCTCTCTCATTCTCTCTCTCAAATAAATAAATAAAATCTTTAAAAAAAATAAAATAAAAAATAAAATCTGGGGGATCAGACACAACCTTTAATAGCTTTTTAAAAGAAGAAATAAAAGGTCTAAACAATAAAAAGTTAGAGTAGTATTTCAGGTGAGTCTGATGCCAATTGCAAATTTGCAGACACTAATGTAATCAAGTACATGCAGCTTTACTGTTTTGGTAGATCACAGGGAATGGGGTATTAGGAAGCCAGGGAAGGTTAATGTTTATAGGCACAAAAAGTTCCAGACTTGGAGGGCTATCAAAAATACCAAGCCATTTGACGTTCTGGTTTGGAGCATTCCCTCCCCAACAATGAGGAAGTATGATTGCAGATGACGGAATAATCTAATTGTGCTAATGCCTACCGTCAAATTGCCAAAGGAGAACTGAGAAGCCGCTGTGGTGTTTTTAACTGGGAACTAAGAGCTCTTGCAACAATGCTTGTGACATGATCAGATACCACGTACGTGTGTGTGTGTGTGTGTGTGTGTGTGTGTGAGAGAGAGAGAGAGAGAGAGAGAGAGAGAGAGAGAGAGAGAGAGAG
>NW_027397088.1:18117753-18171256 GCF_003265705.2 Callorhinus ursinus | reverse complement strand
GAGAGAGAGAGAGAGAGAGAGAGAGAGAGAGAGAGAGAGAGAGAGAGACGCTGGGGCACAAACTGGAATCTTGAACTGCTTAGTCTCGTTGCAAAAACTCAATTCCAGATCCTGCTTTTTCAACATCAGTCATCCCAAGAAAAAAATTTCCATCCTGCCTTTAACCAAGCGTTGCTTCTGACTCATTTGTTTCAAGGATTAGGCAAGGGTCCAAAACATAGGTGAGAAAGTCAGAGAAATAATCCCTCCAGAGGCACGGCCCTCGGCAGCAAAGCAAAACCAAAGGAAACTGAAGCCACCCCTGGGTGACAAGGTCACTTCCTTAAGCAACACAGGCTGCCGAGAAGAGGAGGAACCAGCACAGATGTCAGCAAGGCCTCGTCCCGACACCCGACGAGAAATGCAATAAGTCCGACCTGAGCTCCCCCTCCCTCGCTCTGCTCTGCTTCTTCCCAAAGCCCTATTACCCAATCCTGTATAACTCGCCCATTTATTATGTTTATTGTTTATTATGCAACTGCCTTTGATCGAATGCAACCTCCTAAGAGAAGGATCTCTGCTGGGTTTTGTTTCTTAAACTCCTAAATCCCAGTGCCTGGAACAGTTCCTGGGACATGGTACGGCTCAGTGGGGACCGAATGATCAAATGGATAAACAATACTACTCACTGTCATCTTTGGATCTCAGAATTGGAGACCTGAGGGAAGGATTTTAGTCACTTTCCTTTCACCTAAAAATATTCCCAAGGCTTTTCCCTACCCTAATCCTTAATCCAAAAAAAATTTTTTAATTGATATACACAAGCTTGAGAACATGTCGTGTTGATTAAATTAACTAAGCAGAAAGAGATGGAACAAAATTTATTTCACCTTAACTTGTTATCTGTTTGGTTTTTTTTAAAGTATGCTTGGTAAACATAGCTCTTGATAAATGATTCTACTTCCTTAACGATTCCTTTCTCCTTGCTCCCCTTGATATAAGCACTGGTCACCGTAACTGAACAATTCAATTTCCTTCTCAAGTCAGGGCATTAAACCCGCCTTTGTCTGGTGATTATTATACTTTTTGTATAATAAATATTAACAGTCTGCCCATATAAGGCCCACCAAAGCAAAGATAAATGGTAAATATTGTAACTCAGGCATCAGGCCTCTGCCATGCCAAGATCCCACCATGCATCCTGCATGAGTCTTAATCCATGTTCAGTTTAAAAGTGTAGTTGATGCAAATACAAACAGGAGAGAGGCAGGTAACATAAACAGAGGAGGGACACCTGGGTGGCTCAGTCGGTTGAGCATCCGACTCTTGGTTTCAGCTCAGGGCATGCTGTCACGGGTCGCGGCATTGAGCCCTGTGTCGGGCTCTGTGCTGGGCGTGGAATCTGCTTGGGGTTCTCTCCCTCTGACCCTCTCCCCACCTGCGTGCTTGTTCGCTTTCTCTCTTTAAAATAAATAAAAAGAAATCATAAATAAATAAATTTTAAGATCATTTAAGGCCCACTTCTGGGCCTATCAATATAGGCCCAGAGTAGCTATATCTTACCACTTTTTCATTTTCTCATGAAATACCCCAACTGGGGATCCAAACACGGTCCATGAGCAGCCATTTGCAACTCTTATTTAAAGCCTCGGCTCAGAGATCACTGCCGCCAGGATGTCCCTCCCACCCCCACATGGGTGAGACGTTCCTTTGGTACATGGAGCTTCCCCTGATTTCACTAAACTCGAATGGCTCCTTCAATGTGTCCATCTTCCCTGTGGGAAGCATCTCATTCACCACTATACTCCCAACATCCAGCAGAGTCCCTGGTACATGGTAGGAGCTCAAAAGATGTTTGAATAAATGAAAATTTGAGTAAAACCGCCTGGGTTCATGCTTCTAGCAGCCACTTTGAATCTATCAGCCTGTTTCCTATCTTCACACGTTAACAAATCAACCTTCAGGGATCCGTATGATCGGGGTCACAGACATTGATATCAAGTGTCAGAATAAAAGAGACAAGCCCATTCCCTGGAGATCTACTGGCTTCTCTTGTTTATGACAAATAAGTACCATCCGGCATACTGGGAAAATAGAAAGAAAAAAAAAAAAGAAGATATGACAAAGTCAAAGAGTTAGATCTCATGTGCTTTGTAGAAGATGAGCAAGTCTATGCAAGAAAATTCAATAAATTGCTACCTGCTTTCTCCATCGTTCAAAATACCTGACGAACGTCTTACAGATGGCAGTTCACTAAGACCTGTTAGAAATATTTCTATTTTGTTCCTTGCCTAGTCCTTGAAGAACAGATTCTGCTTATTTAACCAATAATTAAATTTCACACATACATTATCCTTTGCCTCAAAACCAGTAAATACCAGATTTACCACTCTAGATACTACCTGGAGACAGATCCAAAGGTGGAAGCGCTCTCTAAAACAGAAGGCTGTTGTCGCAAACGGAAGCTGGTCCCGTCCTCTCACAGTGCTCCCCCCAACCCCCGTCTGTATTTTCTCACGCTCACGATGAAAGCATCAAGGAAAACTCACAGCTGTGCAGAAGAGGCAGCGGCATTCCTGGAGTGTGGTCATCTTGTCCAGGGACTGTTCACACAGGCAGAGCTTGCAAGTGACAAGGGGAGCTGGAGCCAAGTCTCCCGCCGTCGGATTTTCGGTGCTCATGGTGAGATACTGGAACCTGCCACCTGAGCCCATCAGCCTGTCCCTGGCATTCTTCAGGCCTCCTCAATCCCTACAGGAAGGTCCAAAGCAGAAAATATTACAGTCATTCAGACAGCTGAATATTATATTCATTCAACACATTTGGGCCCCACCAGGGCAAACCTTCACCTTCCACGCTGTCTAGGCACACAGCAAAGGCCTTTCTCAGCACTGTGGGCTCCAGAGCTTGGCACCTTGGCAAGGAGCTTCTGGCGTCCTGACATTTACAGCCTCACCACCCTGCCTCCTCTCGTGTAAATTACAGGAATGAAAAGACCACAGGGAACAAACACACCATTTAGGAGTTGCATCGCTACAATCCAACAGATTAAAAAAAAAAAAAAAAAAAAAAAGACACTTGAAAATAGGACATCACTCAAAAAAATTAAACAAGGAATTACCATATGATCCAACAATTCTACTTCTTGGTGTACACCCAAGAGAACTGAAACCAGGATGCAAACAGATACTTGCACACCCAGGATCCTAGCACCATTGTTCACAACAGCCAAGAGGTGGAAACTACCCAAATGCCCATCAAGAGATGAATGGATAAACAAAATGTGATATAAACATCCAATGGAATAGTATTCAGCCTTAAAAGGGAATGAGACTCTGACACACGCTACAGTATGGATGAATCTTGAAGACGTTATGGTAAGTGAAAGAAGCCAGACCCAAAAGGGCAAATATTGTGTGATTCCATCAATGTGAGGTACCTAGCAAGTCGAATTCATAAAGTAGAAACGTGGGGCTGGGACAGCGGAAACAGACAGTTAGTTACCATTTCACGGGTACAGAGTTTCTGTTGGAAAGATGACAAAGTTCTGCAAATGGATAGTGCGATGGGTGCACAAGACTGTGAGTGTGCTTCATGCCACCAAATTACACACTTAAAATGATTGAAAGGGTAGGTTTTACGTCATGTATATTTTATACCAATAAATTTTTTTTCAACAGGGCATTAGTGTTAATTGTGTTCCTTCACATACGTCATTTCATTTCAACTTTTGCAACCATGAGGATCATTTCCTTCATTTTATAGATGAATTGAGGTCCTAAGAAGTTAAATAATCTGCCAAAGTTCTCAGAGCTTGGATATAGCAGAGCAAAATTCAAACCTCCATCTTCTGAGACCAAGCCCAGTGCCTGGTCCATTACGTCATAGCTGCCTCACAAGCAGGTATTACATGCAGGGATGGAACAAGGAGAGAGAGAAGGAGGAAGGGGTAAGGAGAGAGGGATAAAAAAGAGAAAAAGAGACAAAAAGCCCATGACTTCAAGTACCATAAGGTCACTGAAACTGTAGGGAGTGAAATCTATCTCCAAACATGGCATGACTATAGAAAGGATTTTTCTACGATGAAAAATAAAAAGTAGAGCTGAAGCCTTTCTGCTTGTTTTTATTCAGATGATCTTTAAAAGAGGTAAAATAATTGTGAAAATAATCTATAGTTCGGATATCAAGAAATTCCAGGGGCGCCTGGGTGGCTCAGTCGTTAAGCGGCTGCCTTCGGCTCAGGTCATGATCCCAGGGTCCTGGGATCGAGCCCCACACCGGGCTCCCTGCTCAGCGGGAAGCCTGCCTCTCCCTCTCCTGCTCCCCCTGCTTGTGTTCCCTCTCTCGCTGTGTCTCTCTCAGTCAAATAAATAAATAAAATCTTAAAAAAAAAAAAAATTCCACGTTCTAATTAAAGAGAAGCAAAATCCTAAAGTTCTTACTATTTTAAAAGACTGTGGCCAATTCTAATAAATTTGGCCACAGAAATCATTGTAAACAGCCTCTCCCCCTACCAGAACCAGACTCTTTCTGTCCCCATTTTTGGGCAAAAGAAATTACATGTTTGGCATTTGTTACATAGCCCCACAGTGGCTTACGTCTCAGTGTATAGGTACAAAAGTACAAAATCAAGGGAGGGCAAGACAAATTGGATTGGATAGAAGGAAAAAATATCTATGAGATCTAACTGCACTATCTTAATGTCATACCAGAAAGAATCAATAGTTACTAACTCTACTAACCTGAAATATTCAAAGTTTTTCACCTACTCCCTGAGTAGTAGTAGACTTCTAGGATTAAAAATAAATTTGAATAGGAAGCTAACCAATGATTGGCTTCCATAATATTTCTTGGGAAAGGCCCAATAAGGTTCAAGACATGGTGTTCTTATTTGGTTAACTATTAATGAGCTCTCATCCAAGAGCAAATCAACATGCCTATCAAATTCAGTGTTTTGAAGTTAAAAAAAAAATCTCTCTCTTTAGGGTCAATAAGGAGTAAAAATGAGTGATTTTTGCCTCTCTCCTCTTCCCAGTTTATGCAAAGACAACTATCCCCTGTTTGTTTCTCCAAGACACTGTATTTTAACTACACTGGAATTAAAATGTTAAAACTTAATACAATTTTAGAAGGAGGAGGAGGGGGAGGAGGGAGGAAGAAGACGAAGAAAGGAGAAGGTAGAAGAAAGAAGAAGAAATGCCTCCAGCAAATGCTTCCTGAGGAGGGAAGACAGGAATGACACAGGCTGAACCACCCAACCCCACAAATGTCAATTACATGAAGAGCCATTTGGAGGAAGCAGTTATGAATAGGTAGATCCTACGGTTCCAATCTAACAGGAGATCTAGGTATTCTTCAACAAAGTCAATTATTTTACAGTCTCAACCTGTATTATTTTTAATTTTTTAATGTAATCTCTACCCCCAGTGTGAAGTTCGAACTCATGATCCCAAGACCAAGAGCTGCATGCTCTACCGAGCCAGCCAGTTGCCTCGATCTTATTTTTCAGAAAGACACATGTAACACTTGAGAAACGAAGACATAATTGACTACTTCTTAGATTATCTCTTAGCAATAGTCTTTTGAAGGCAGAACTAGAATCTGTGTTCATTGTGACCATCTGAAACATAATCTTGTCTCTCGCCATATACACATTAAGTGTTCACTCCTTACTTTGTGAGTTACGAATCAGTTATAATATAAAAGTATCTATCACCTCCAAAAGTTTCCTCCTGCCCCCTTTATTTATTATTACTTGTGTGCGTGTATTTGTGGTAAGAACACTTCACATAAGATCCACCCTCTTAGCAAATGTTTAAGTATACAATATAGCATTGTTAAATAGAGGCATTATGCTGTTCCCCAGGCATGTATTTAACTTCTCACACATCAAGTTGTCTACATTAAATATGTACAGCTTCTTGTCTGTCAATCATACCTCAATAAAGTAGTTTACTATATATATACAACTTTTTAAAGTATATGTTATATATAAAAATATTTTTATGACCAAAGCCTTTTCCAAAGCAGAGACCTGTCTTGTTAAAACCACAGCGACAAAAATTCCAAGCATTCCAAACAAGGCGGTGCTTGTGACTGAGACAGAGGAAGGAGGTCACATATTTCATCTCCTTGAGATGTGAGCAATCCAAAATGATTCTTCAAAAATAAGCGATTTATTTTTCTGGGCGCCATAAACAGCAATTCCCTAAAGTGATGGCATTCAAACATTTGTCAAGCAATGGAATTCTACAAAAACACAGTCTTAAGTAAACTGCCACCATGGGAAGGAAATAAGGTGGCCCAGTGTTGGCGGAAGCAGTAGCGGGAGCACTGCGCCAAGTCCCCTGGACCTCCCCCTTAGCAGCCTCCCAGGCACCACCATGGAAGCTGGCGGCTTTGCCAGGGACAGTTGGAAACCAGCTTCTTGGTTTCTCACTCTGGGCAAAATCAATAATGAATGTTTTAAAAATGAACAGCACATAGGGAGTGCTTCATGAAGAAAAAAAGAGCATCAAACAAAAAAATCTCTTCCCCGGGGACACCTGGGTGGCTCAGTCAGTTAAGCATCTGCCTTCGGCTCAGGTCCAGGGTCCTGGGATCGGGGAGTCTGCTTCTCCCTTTGCCGGCCGCTCCCCCTGCTCATGCTCTCTCTCTCTCTCTCTCTCTCTCTCTCTCACACACACACACACACACACACACAAATAAATAAATAAAATATTTAAAAAAAAAAAAAAAAAAAAGGAAATCCTTTTCCCATTGATTCATTACATATAGAGCTCTCCAAGCAATCATCAGGAGAATCCTGAAGTTCTCTCCCTCAAGATGTTGGTGAATGGCTCCCAGGTGTCCTAGCAGTCTTCCATTTATGTCTTATTGGGATTCCTCCATCTCTGGCATGGAACCACCAATAGTAGAAACTCACCGGCCCATCCAAACCACGGGCACATGGCATGAACCTAGAGGGGGTGTCCAAAGGAAGGTGACCACACCCCTGCAGCTCCTGAACCTTTCACAGGACTATACCTTCACAGGTACATGGACAATCCACACCCACTCCCCGTCCAGAGAGCCGGTAATTCCTTCCCACTAGCTTGCCCAACTTGTTCTGCCTCATACCTCATGTTTTACCTAAAATAAGAAAGGGACTTAAACGTTCCACACCGACCCCCTGCCTTGTTTTAAAACAGTAACAATTATAACTGCATTTATAATTATTACAAATGTGACCGAGCCTCTTATTGGGTGTCAAGAACCCAATGAGAAAAGAATTTTGGCAGAGCACACAAGGGGTATATTGGGGGTGGGGACGGACAGCTGCCTTTAGGTTTGAACTTTTTAAAGTTGGGGCAGGGTTGGGGGTGGGGGGCAGTGAGAGCGGACTTCACCCATAAGTATCACTTGCTTAAATATAAGCAGCCATGTAACAGGGCAGATGGGTTGGGGCATGCAAGCAAAGAAAGCCCCCCCTCTAAAACATCTGATTTTGCACCAAATTATCAAGAAAGGGGGAACCAGCAGTTCTACCTAGCCTGTCTCCGTACTATAAAGTGTTCATTATGTGAGAAGCTACTACTATCTGATAGGAAAGAAGAGAAAAGTCACTTTTCCCCTCATGTGTTTTTGTTAGAATTGCCAAGGAATACTTCACAAACTATGCTGGAAGCACAGGATGTATAAGGAATTTTCATATTCCGCTGGCAGCCTGAAAAAGCAATCTGCTCCAAAAATGCAGAGGGTTGGAGAGCCAACATTTGAAGTATTTTTAACTAATGCAGTTTACGTCTGTTTCACTACCCAAAATCACGGCAATTATTTCATTGCACAAAAAGATAATGCAGTTGGAAGGGATAATGTTTCACCAGGATACTTATCTAGTTGTCCAGGAATTTTTACACCATTCAGCAAAAACTGTAAAATTTAGATAAATGGATAAAGCACAATTAAGGAGACTAAGAGAAGGAGAAAGTGGACAAAATGAATCAACTGGATATTATCGATGTAACAGAATATTTATGTAAAAATCCAGCTGATCTGTGCTGAGGTCTTAATTCTAAACTATGCTATGAAAGTCTAAGATTTACTCAAGAACAAGGGATAAAACAGAAGAGACGCATGAATACTCTCAAAATGTTTACTTGCCCATGTAGGACACTGAGTCATTCCTGTGAGGTAGCTGGAATAAAAGCTATGAATGCATGACTCAGGGAGGGCTAACAAAGGGAAAGGTTTTCAAGAAGGGTAGGTGCTGGGGAAGGTAAGGCTGAAGTGTTGCCTTTATAATGGAGAGATTTTCTCAGGAAGCCAATACTCTTAACAGAGTAGAAAGATACAGCAATCCAGAGATTCCATCTCTGCCTTCTTAGGCAAGCTCTCCCAATACCAACCGAGAATGACATGTCAGGCAACCTACTCAACAAAATCTGAAAATTAGTATCATGTTGACCTTGGCACTTCTGCCTAATACAATTATTTATTTCGCTGCTAGTTCATGTCCTTAACAGAAGCTATTAATGACTCAAATAGTACTGACTGAGTCTAGTGAAGTGCTGGCCATTATCAGCCAATAGCCATTTCTACCCTAAATACAGTCTGGAATGAAAGGTGGTAGACCAGCTGGCTGGTACAGCAGCCAGAACAGTGGGTATTAGTGTTTGGTGAGGCAAGGACTTACGATAGACCTCCATAGTGGCCAGTCCTGTGGTTCTCCTCTCTGCTTGCATCTTTGACCCACTCTCTGGTCATTCAAGGTCTAGAGGAACCAGTACAAATCCAGTAATATCAGAAAAACAGAAATATTTTATATCTAATTATTTTTTTACAAGAATAATGCTCAAGGCCAATGAGTAGATGCCTGGCATCACATAAAGGACACTTTATCATTATTTGCAAAAAATAGATTAGACAGTATTCTCTAGTATAAACAAATCTAAGAAATACTTAATTCTTAAATGTGATGGAAGTACATATTCACTCTGGCCTTGTGAGTTCACAGTATTGTTGTAGAAGACTGTTTACCATTGTGCCTCATGTGCTAGGAAAGGCGATCCCGGTATTCTTCCCCCCTGCTTCTCGGCCTCATTCAGAGGAAACCAGGAAATGAAAAAATACTTCGGTCTGTAATTCCTTAGCTTTAACATCTTTATCTCAACAGTTACCAGGATGGAAATAAGACTATAAATGTGTAACCTGGAAACTGCTATCTTCTAAAAATGGAACTGACGTGCAAATATATCCCTATTAACTATCACACAGGTAAAAAGGACAGACACTCCATTAGGAGGAGCTTTTTTTGTTTGTTTGTTTGTTTTGTTTTGAATTTTATTTTATTATGTTAGGTTAGTCACCATACAATACAATCATTAGTTTTTGACGTGGTGATCCACGATCCATTGTTTTCGTATAACAGCCAGTGCTCCATGCAGTACGTGCCCTCCTTAATACCCATCACCGGGCTAACCCACCCCCACACCCCCCTCCCCTCTAAAACCCTCAGTTTGTCTCTCAGAGTCCATCGTCTCTCATGGTTCGTCTCCCCCTCCGATTCCCCTCCTTCATTTTCCCTTCCTTCTCCTAATGTTCTCCGTGTTATTCCTTATGTTCCACAAATAAGTGAAACCATATGATAATTGACTTTCTCTGCTTGACTTATTTCACTTAGCATAATCTCCTAGGAGGAGCTTCTTAAATATTAGCAAGTATTGTTTCTAAACAGTCTCTTTGCTATTTGAAATTAGGTTATGTATAAAGTCTGATACAGCTATTAATAAGATCTAATTTTCTTCCCGCTTTATTGAGGTATAATTGAAATACAACATTGTATAAGTTTAAGGGATACAATGTAATGATCATACATATGTGTGGGTATATTCCTATCTGTCTACACATGTTTCAAAATGATCACCACGATAAGGTTAGTTAACACATCCACCACCTCAGACACTTACAATTTTTTTTTTATGGTAAGAATGATAAGATCTAATTTTTCTATTTTTTCCTACAAAATATATAGGAGAAATATGTGGAAAGATTTGTGGACATAATGGCCAATGAAGTGGATGACACTGTGAAAAGCTAATTCTCTAAATCCTACAGAGTACAGGCATCTGGGATGGCAAATTTTAACATGTGCAAAATGCCGATCCTTCTAAAACATACATTTCTTTTTTCTTGCCTTCTTTCCATGTTCTCATTACCACTATAGGGAAAAGCCCAGGAGGAGAAAATCCATTCCCGGCTTTTCTAACAATAAAAACTTATCAAAGAAGGTAGGAATGAACATGAGAATAAGAGCTCAATGATATTTTTGGCATTGTAATTTCACATTCATCATGGTAACTCCCTCCTCGACACCACTGTGCCCTGCTCACCCCGTTTTTTAATCAATGGTTCCCCTGCCTCCCACAATTATTCATACAGCCCTGCTGAATAATTTTCCTCCCCCTGCCTGGCATAACAACAAAGCTCAGAAGCAGGAAGGAACGCCACTTAAAGGCAGGTCAGACAATGATGTAATTAACAGAGCAAGGAGAAGTGTTATTTCAGAAAGCCCCATAGAGCAAGAGATGGGCTGATTTCTTGGGTCAACACATTACCAGGAAGCTATAGTGGCTAAAGCACAAATAGCTAAATCAAAATGTTTTCTCCAAGTGAATAAAAACACATGTATATATTACCCTGCCTTGTGAAAGTTAAAAGTTTCATACAGAAATTTTAATTAGAAACAAATTTAAAACCGGTTTAGGAGAGGACTCCCTTCCATCCCACGCTAAACAAGGGGCAGCATGTGTATTTTTGTACGCCTTTGCCAAATCAGTTTCTTAAAAAATCAATAATGCAGGAAACCGAGTCAACCCACAAAGAACTGAATTCTGCATGTTAGATGCTAGGGATGTAAAGGTAGTTAAACCCAGTCCCAGCTTACAAAGAGTAAACTAGTGGAGGAGGTTGTTAACAGATAGTTTTATATATAATAATACACAGGACAATTTGTGGGTTTATAGCTTCAGCCATAAGTCCAGCAAAGAGACAAATGAGAGATGTCTTGTTCTATCTTCCCCCAAAGACAAAGAACCAGTTGATTCAAGGCCTGGGACTCAAACTCATGACTGCAGAGGAACTGGAAACCAGTAAGACATGGCTTTCAGAGTATGTTCTTTAACAGATGCTACAAGTCATGTGATCCGCAATCTCTCCAGCTGTGAATAAGAGAATATTTCACCGAAGTCATTGTGTTTTTCAGTTCAAGGACGGAGGTCTTATCACATACGAGAAGTTTCTCATTCTGTGTTGCAAAAACATTGGCCACTTCTCTCTTTAATATATTATATTAGTCTTCTGTGTTGTTAAAACTGCAGTGTGAGGCATTGGGTTTAGAAGTACACATCGACCGAGCAAATGCAAATGCCAAAGTTAATAAAAATAGAACATTAGTACAAAATCTCCCACATATACCTAAAGGTGAACAAGCAAATTAAAATTTAAATAATTAAGTTAACTTTGGTGCTGTTATGCTCCTTCAAGTTACTTAATGCTTGGATGACATATGGGAAACATTATCCAAAAAAAAAAAGAAAAATGCCAAGATCAAAAGCCTCTAACATACTCAGGTAAAACAACACGAATTAAAAACTGCCACTCCAGGGCGCCTGGGTGGCTTAGTCGTTAAGCGTCTGCCTTCGGCTCAGGTCATGATCCCAGGGTCCTGGGATCGAGCCCCACATCAGGCTCTCTGCTCCGCAGGAAGCCTGCTTTTCCCTCTCCCACTCCCCCTGCTTGTGTTCCCTCTCTCGCAGTCTATGTCAAATCAATAAATAAAATCTTTAATAAAACAAACAAACACAAAACTGCCACTCCAGAGCAATGTCACTTCCAAGCTTACACCAATTCCTTCAGGACAGAGGGTGTATCTTATCCATCTTTCTCCATCTTCAGCATCTAGCCCACACCTGGCAAACAGTCAGTAGTCACTCGATCCCACAGTGGACAATTTCTTTCCAAGCGCATGGAGAAGAGAGAATATTAAAGGCCTGACTCTCATGTGCATTCCCTTCCAGCAAATCAAAGTCTAAAAATATTGATAATTTGCAACAGCTAAGGAGCTTCTATAAATTCAGGTGGGCATCCCTAGAAAACAAAGTCTCAGGACTCAGGAGCTATGGCTGCAGATGCCTACTCCCCAAAGCTCAAGGTGGAAAGCATGATTTGTGTGGCATCTTGGCTCCTTCCCCATATCCAAAATAATCAGTTGCACAAAGCAAGTTTAGTCCCAAAACTATTTGGACTTTGTTCCTCCACCAACATCTGGGTTCAGCATGATTCCTGACCTCTACCTCAAACTGGTGATTTCAAACACGAAGAACCTCACTCAATGAGAAAGTAATGTTGTAAGTCAAGGCCAGGGGAAACACGGAAGCCAGAATTCGCAGAAACACCACGGAGCAATGACTCTGATGTCCTAATAAATGTTCCTAAATACCTAAAATATTAAAACTGCTTCTCAAAAACAAACATTTAAATATACTTTCTCAGATTAAAAGGACTCATATTGTTGAAAAGAAAGATCGTTTTCAGGAAGCTAAATGGTTATTATATAGATGAAATAAGCTTTTTTTCTTTTCAGACAGAGCATAACTTTTCTCTCTGCTGTCAAGTTTGCCTCAGAAAACCTGGTTCACAATCTGGGAGACCCAAAAACTAATTATTAAACACACACACACACACACACACACACACACACAAAACGACGTGTCTTAAACTGACCTAGTTTGGAAGTCTGGATGCCTTTAAATTGCCAATGAACTGAAGCCATTCATGAGAATGGAGCTTTTGAATGCTGAGAATGTTCTGTGGGGCTCAGCGCAAAAATATTTGGCATAGATGGCTGTAAATATTTGTAAAACTCTGGGTAAATGGACAGTGTTTGACCACACTCACACCTCACTTCCAGCACAGTAGTGCGGGAGAAAGTTATCCAGGGTGATTCGTTGGGGTTTTTTTTTGGGGGGGGGAGGTTTGTTTTCTTATTTGTTTTAAATAAAAAGTCAAGCAGCCCGATTCTGCTACTCTGACATCTTTTTTATACTTACATTCTCTATACCCAGTTACCTTGTATCTGTTTACTCATCAAGACAGTTTCAATTAGTCAGAGGCTACTTTAGAAACAGAAGGGTTTTTCTCTTTCCTATTTTTCCACGTGTGTGTCCACCACAAAGAAAAAAAGACCAGTCGCAGGTGTGCAAGGGTAAAAACAGGAGGTGTGTGACAACGTGGCCTTGGATTTAACACAATTATCTCAGTGTGGCCCACGGGTCTGCTACATAGACCTTTCTTGCCCCCTCCACCTCTTCCTCAAGAGAGTTTCAGAAATACTTAAGGGGCCACTACTTATGAACAGGACTAAGGCTCTATGCATAAGGGAAGGGAGGACAGAGCCTGGAGAAGGAGGGATCCACAAAGCAGTGGGATGCGAAAGGGACCAGGAGGCTCATCCCATGAAAACTGCAACAGCCAGATACTTTAATTGGCCAGCAACTCAGTGAAGACTGGCTGGGTTCCTTTGGCCTCCTATCCACACCCTAAGAACTGAGTCATCTCTAAGTTCATCTATTTTGCTTCTGGGACTAGGACCCCCCCCCCACCACCACCACCACTACCACCACCAATCTGCTGCTTCAGAAATGTTAGATACATTGTTCTATAATTCAGACCTTGCAGTGTTCAAATAAACATCCAGAAATGCCACATTACAGAAACACAGACAGTCCTATGGGGACCCCCAGCTAATGTTTGGTATAAGACCTGTACAGCAGCAAGAAATAAAGTGCCACACAATAGTGGCAGCAAGAAAGAGGACATTTTCCCAGACAGGAGAATTCATTTCTGAGAAATCTGAATGTGAGAAGTATATGCATCAGGAGTAGACTCACAGCAGAATCCCCGAAACTAATAAGAAAAGCAAAAAGGTGCCCTGATAAAAGTCAGCTCAAGATACCTTTTCTCTGCTGAAACTGAATCAGTTTCATTTTAACTTAAACTTGAGAACAGCAGTGTAGGATGAGAGTTTCACTCTGTGTTATCAGTAATTACCTGACAAAATACGATCATGTATGGCCAAGATCCTAGCTTATGCCTATCTATGGATGTCAACATTGTGCTGTGCATTTCCAAAGTAACAGAAGGTAAGCATCTGAGATTACGCCAACTTTTGGTGTCCCCTCAGGAAAGACACAGGGAGGTCTGATCGCCTCTTGAATTTGCCAATCAGTACATTCTGTAGAGACTGTTTTGTTAGAAATTAGTTTCTCTTTACCTTGACCGAGGCGTCTATTTTTAAAAGCCAACAGGTGTTTAAGGCATTCGGAATGAATTCCACGCTGTACCGTTTAAGCACTGGAGGCAGGAAATAAAGCTCCGAACCAGGGAATCAGAGTCTCTAGTCTTTTTTTTCTTTCTTTCTTTCTTTCTTTTTTTCTTTTTTCTTTTTTTCCTTTTCCTAGTCCAGCACCCAGCCTGCCTTGCCCTGCGTGCGGCGTTTCGAGGGCTCGCTGAACCTACCTGGCAGGAGGGCCCCGTGGGTCCGGGCACCGCCGGGCTTCTCAGCAGCCTCCGCCGCGCGCCCCGGGGAGGCGGGTTCGTGTCATTCTCGCCCGGTCCTCTGCGCTCTGCAGCCGGCCGCTCGGCACTCCGCAGGGCTGCGGCGGGACTCGGCCGCCCAGCCCCGGGGGCGGGCGGCAGGGGGAAGAGGGGGAGGGGGAGGGGGAGGAGGCCGAGGAGGAGGCCCGACAACCGCCCGCTGCCCCGGCGAGCGGCCGCGCCGCCCCGAGCCCCGCGGAGCGTGGGGCGCAGCTCGCCGGCGGCCGCGCCGGGAGCCGCGCGTTTACTTAGACAGGAAGCTCAGGCGCGGCACTTCCTACTTCCCATGTGGGTCGCACTCCCGCCGCAGGTGATGGTCTTTGAACCCTGTCCGCGCCCCGAGCAGCGGCGCGCCCGCTCGCCCGCCCTCCTGCGCTCGCCGCACGGCTCAGCGCCGCTCCCTCTCGCCCTTCTGGGACGGCTGCCGCCCAAATCCGGGGCAGGGTGGCCCGCGGCGGCCCTGAGTGCCCTTCATCCTGCCCAGACCGGGACGCTGCCCCTCTTGGCCTTCAAGGCTTGTTGCTTGTCTGCACGTCTCCCGCTAGGACACCTTTCCCTCTCTCTCCCACTTCTGAGGAACCCCCCCCTCCCCAACCAGCTTTCCCACCCTGGCAGAGCAGTTTTTATAGAAACACTTCCCGGGCACGTCTCATCAGAAACACCTTGTACCTGATTTGTCCTTTTGCGTCTACTGACAAAATTAGAACATGGGCAAATCAAAGCAGGACCGTCTTCGTTCACCTCCTTAAATAAAGGCACACCTTGATGACACAGTGATTTTGCTTGAAGTGCTTTCTCAACAAATGTATGTGGGAACCCCCGTAACCTAGCCGGTTGTATTCAGTTCGAGAAAAGGTCACACAATAATCCAGAGGCTGCAGGGTATGCTATGAGGTGCCTTCCTCACTCCAAAACCTTGGACACTTCACGTGTGTGATGTTTAAAACAGATGATAAAACCAACTCACTCCCACCACCTGCTGCCCCCGCCTTCCCAGGTCCCAATCACAGTCCCAAATCTGTTGAATCACTGCAATTTAGAAGTGGCACTGCTCTGACCAGGAGTCTTCCCGTGCCTGCTCTGCAACCTCACTCTACTTTTGCACATGTCAGTCAGGAATGTGCTTCCTGAAAGGAAGGGGCTCCCTCGTCCTTCGTGGGGGGATCTGAGCATGCCAGTGAAGTAGGGGGCAGTGGGCACCATTCCAGACAACACAAGTCTGCTGCTTCTCAGCCCCCCATGTTCAAGAAAACCTCCAGGTCAAAGCCAAGTGCTTGAAGAACACATTGTGCTGATGGTAGGCCAGGCCTGGACCAGTCCATTGCGGGGGTGCGAGACAGGCAGGCAAGGAAAGTCAGAGAACAACGCACAGGAGGGAGGGCCCCAAAGGAATAGAATCAGAGGACATTTGAGACTGAAAACTTGCTCTGGCTAGTTTAGTCCAAATGCCTAATTTTTAAAATCAGGACAAGGAACCTGATGTCCAGGAAGATTTAAGTGGTTGGCTGGAACCAGATAGGGCAGAGCTGGAATGAGACCTGAATTGTGTTAAGTGAAAAGGTACATGTTAATAACCACCCCCAAGGAGCCTAGCTTCAAACGTAATAGTAGCTTAGATTCTAACATAATCAACCCTGGGTGCCTGGGTGGCTCAGTTGGTTAAGCCTCTGGGATCGAGCCCTGTGTTGGGCTCCAGCCCTGTGTTGGGCTCCCTGCTTAGCAGGGAGTCTGCTTCTCCCTCTGCCCCTCACCCAGCTCGTGCTCTCTCACTCTCTCTCTCAAATAAATAAAATCTTTTTAAAAATTAAATAAATAAATAAAGGGCACCTGGGTGGCTCAGTTGGTTAAGTGTCTGCCTTCGGCTCAGGTCGTGATCCCAGGGTCCTGGGATCGAGTCCTGCACTGGGCTCCCTGCTCTGCGGGGAGCCTGCTTCTCCCTCTCCCTCTGCCCCTCCCCCTGCTTGTGCTCTCTCTCTCTCTCTCTCTCTCTGTCAAATAAATAAATAAAATCTTTATTTAAAAAATAGATAAATAAAAATAAGTAAGAGAATCAACCTCAAGGTATTTTCTTAATGTAGTGGCCACTACTGATGGACAGGAATGAGGAAAGGTAAACAAAGCACCTTCTAAGAAATTAGTTTATTCATTACTGTCAATACAAAACTTTGGCACCTTAGACCAAAGTTCAACCCAGAATCCACGTTTTAAATTATCATGCAATTAAGTTATAATCTTTTGTCAACAGGATAAGGGAAGAAGCTGCTGCTGTGAAAACATATGTTAGGCAAAGAGAAAGGAAAAAAATTGTATAAATAACATCAGCATCGATTATTTTCACTATGCAAGTTAACAGAAATTACATTAAAATTTTAATAGGACTAAGTAAACACATAGAACACTATAGTAGTATGTGAACAACTCTTTCAGATCCAGAATAAAATACCAAGGAATAAATACAACCAAGAAGGCGAAAGCTCTGTACACTGGAACTATAAGATACTGATGAAACAAACTTGAAGGTGCAAGGAATGGAAAGATGTTCTGTGCTCATGGACTGGAAGAATGAACATTTTTAGAATGTCCATGCTACCCAGAGCAATTTAGATTCGATGCAATCCTATCAAGATTCCAATGGCAATTGTCATAGAAATAGAACTTACAATCTTAAAATGTGGTATGGAAGCACAAAAGACCCCCGATAGCCAAAGCGGTCTTAAGAAAGAACAAAGCTGGAGGGATCACAGTTCATTTCAGGCTATATTACAAAGCTATACACATCAAAACTCTTTCAGATCTGCCCAATGTGTTCACAGTGTGCATTCATTCATTCTCTTGAGCATTTTTTTTTTAAGATTTTATTTATTCATTCGAGAGAGAGAGAGAGAGAGCAAGAGCAAAGGGTTGGGTGGGGGCCAGAGGGAGAGGAAGCAGCAGACTCCCTGCTGAGCAGGGAGCCCAACGCGGGGCTTGATCCCAGAACCCCAAGATCATGACCTGAGCCAAAGGCAGACATTTCACTGACTGAGCCAGCCAGGCGCCCCTCGAGTACTTATTGATCTCCCTCCGAGACAAGCTGTTAGATGCTAAAAAGTCAAAGATAAATTGGATGTGATTCCTGTCCTCAAAGAGCTCTTAGTCCAGGGAAGGAGTCAGACAAGAAAATCAATGATCAGGGTTCTATGATGAGTGAAATGGTAAACACGATGCTCTAGGGGAGCACGGAGGAGAGCAATTCAGCCAAAGGAAAGGGGTTGGTAAAAAAGAAAGGCTTCCCTGAGAAAGTGACTTGAAGCTGAGTCTTCAAGCAGCCACGTGGGGAAGGAGGAGAGGGGACAGTGAGCCTGATTCAACAGTCAGTGCAAGCACCTAGGTGGTGCTCATCATGAGTCAGAGCAGAGGCATTCAGCACCAAAGAAAGAGGGCCTGAACCACGCAGTGACAACAGGCCTAGAAAGGAAGGGGACAAATGGAGAGAGATTGGAGAAACAGAAGGGATGGGTCCTGGTATCTGATTGGATGTGGGAGGTGAGGGAGAGAGGGAGGAGCCACGAACTGAGAGTGGGAATAGAGAAGGAGTCATATGGAAAGTGATGATTCAATCTGAATCCTTTAGAATCTGCAGTGCCTCTGGGACATACTGGAAGACTTGTCTCATCGGCCATCAATAAAGAGATCTGAGGTGGAGAGTCTTTCAGGAATTAGCATCATTTAGGTGGTGGTCATGGATGAGCTCACCAGGAGCTGAGATCACCCACAAAAGGTAGCATGCTATAGAGAGAAGCAAAGGCTTTGGACCCATACAGACTCTATTGCCCACTCATTACTGTGTAACCTTAAACAAGTTTTAACATACCCCAAACTCAGTTTTCTCGTCTATGAAATAGGAATAATGATATTCATCTCATAGGTTGTTGTAAGGATAAACAAGAGGTTTGTAAAGTAGCTAGTGCAGTGCCTGCTGACACTACCCAAGTCTTTGGGGTTGGTCAGTGAACGTCACCTCCTGGAATTGTGCAGTACGCAACCTGCTTAGCTGTACAGCACGACCCTGTCCTGATACACAGTAAGAACTCAGTCACTGTTATTCATCTAAGGAAGGGAAATGAGAAGCAGAAAGAAAGGAATCAGAAAAAAGAACCCAGGGACGCCTGGGTGGCTCAGTCAGTTAAGCATCTGACTTTTGATCTCAGCGCAGGTCTTGATCTCAGGGTCGTGATTTCAAGCCCCGTGTTGGACTCCACGCTGGGTGTGGAGCCTACTTAGAGGAAAAAAAAAAAAAGAAAGGAAGAAAAGAGAACCCAAAGGAACCCCAGTATTTAAAGGGTAGGTAAATGGGAGCCCTCAAATAAGCCTAAGAAGGAACTGCTTCTTTTAGACTGCAAAAATGTAACATTTGATATCTCAGACTGAGAAATATAATCCAGCCAACTACAATCTATAACAGCATTTTTCCTGAGCAATAACAGACATGATACTACAAAGTGTCCACCTGAGACTGTAGTCATGCTGATACTCATAATGGAGAATCATTCCCTAATCTGAATTATAGACCTTCCTAAAGAAAAGCCAAACAAAACCTTCACATTAACAGTAAGTAATTCAAACTGTAACAGGAAGTCTATTAACTTGTGATATACCTAAAGTCATATAAGAGCAAAATCAAAATAAATCCAAAGCATACTCAAAGTTTTCTCTACATAGGAGGCCAAAAATAAATACAGAAATAAAATTACTAGCTTTCTCAACATGTACGTGTAAGCTACTGCATAATAATACATACCATACTTTATGTAGTATATAATAGATATGTTATAAAATGCAGAGGTCCTACACAAGAAGAGAATCAAGTGGAATTTCTTCTTTTCAAAACTGTTTTCTTTAATATAAAGAAAAATCAGGGGGCACCTGGGTGGCTCAGTTATTTAAGTGTCTGCCTTCGGCTCAGGTCATGATCTGGGAGTCCCAGGATGGAGCCCAGCTTCGGGCTCCCTGCTCGGCAGAGAATCTGCTTCTCACTCTCCCTCTGCCCTTCCCCCCGCTGTTCTCTCGCTCACTCTCTCTCTCTCAAATAAATAAATAAAATATTTTTTATAAATCAAGATTCATTCTTAGGCAGTGGAAATTACCCTTCTAATATGCCTCAGTAGGTAAATTAGTAACACATACCTTACACGTGACATTTTAATTACATCCTGCACTAAAACCTAAATTAAAGAAAAAGGTTTGCTCAGTTTAAAAAAATCAGACGAAAGAACACAGTATTGGGAAACCAGCTTCTGCAATAAACTGTAATCCTGTGCATAGGAAAAGAAGTAAGACAAAGGTCACAGTGTTCTGCCTCTGCCATTTCGCCTTTCCAAACAGCTATAACTTCATTTGCACTTTCCTGGTGCATCTAATGGTGCTCATGTATACATTCGGTCAACATTTATTGAGGGTATTAAGCACAGAACTAAGAGTAAGACACAATACAAAATAAGACTTAAGAACATTACCAAAAGAATGAGATAGAAACCACTCCGGAGATACGCTCGGGATGACATGACAGTCATCCAATTATCTCAGACTTGACAACAAAAGTTTTCAAAAAGCTGGAGACGTGTCATGTGGTTCTATTTCAACCATACAAGAGCATCTGAGCATCTTCCAGAGCAAGTCAAAACCAACTGAGCCCCAACAAGAAAAACTTGACCTGAATAATCCCATGCTGTCATTGCCATTATGCCACGTAAGAACGCACTGTGATTCGAGATAGAGAGCTTAACCGGAGAGCAAGACTCCAAAGGATTCAGTTGTTCAAGACTCTGAATATCCCACATATAACACCACTAACAAGCCGGGGTTATGGGCCAATGAAAAAATCGGATTCAGCATTCTTGTTCATCACCAAACTGCAGAAAAAATGAAGGCCTTAACCCTGACTTCAGATTCTCCACTAGAGGGGCGCCTGGGTGGCTCAGTCAGTTAAGTGTCTGACTTTGGCTCAGGTCATGATCTCAGAGTCCTGGGATGGAGCCCCGTTTCCTGCTCCCTGCTCAGTGCGGAGTTGGCTTGTCCCTCTCCCTCTCCCCCTCCCCCTGCCCATGTTCTCCTCAAATAAATGAAATCTTTTTCTTAAAAAAAGATTCTCCACTAGAAAGTCCAATGAAATAGCCTTCAGAATCGTTTTATTTGCAAGGATTGCATTAATCCTTCTACTAATATTAACACCTCCTCCAAATTCCTGCATATCAGACGATCAATGAAAAAAAAATCCCAAACAATGTTCCCATACATCATTATGCCAGACATTGTGCCCATTGGTTGCCCTATATCCTCTTCCTACAAAATACTGAATCATCAAGTCCCCAGTGAAACTAGAAACGACATAGAACTAACAAATACTATCATCTGCAACAGATCAAAGAAACCAAATGAAGGGCGTGGAAGACACGGCTAGATGGAAGCTGGATTGAGAAATGCAGGTACCTTGAGACGGAGGGATCCTCTTCTGTATCATGCAACAGAAAAGTCTCCCCTACACTTGGGAAGCCTATTTCCTTTCCACACCCTCACCTTACCCCTGAAGTCCTCCAGACCTTCCTTAGCACATGCCATGGTATGGTCCTCAGGAGGAGCATCTCAAGGACTTTGCTACGGATTAACAGTTGTAGCAAAAACCACAGACTCTGTGCAACAATGCCTGCATCGCCAACAGAATGGAATCTGAGAGATCCTTCTTCCAAATCAGTGTTCCTTAAGTGGATCCTTCTCATTGCCCTTGACATCTGGAGAGGAATCAGAGATTAGCAAATATACGAAGACCAGTTTAAGTAAGAATTGCGGTTATGTGACATGTCTTTGCAAAGTGCGCTTTTCCATATTATGCCTGACCCACTTACCTCTACTTATCTCACAGAAGTCACTGTGCCACCTAGTTGCAGGTAATTAACAATCTTGTAAGGCCAGTGGTGGAGAAAATGATTGACTGCCCAGAGTCCTTTCTCTTCAGATGCATAGGTCTTTCCTTCCTCTTCTCACTCAGCTTTCTCTTTATTCCTCAACTATGGCACCTAGCAAGCACTCAAATTATTTCTATCTTCCTTGGTGGTCTGTCAGAAGTGTGTCATACATGAACAGACATTTCTGCAGAGAAGACATCCAAATGGCCATAAGACGCATGAAAAAGTGCTCAACATCACTTGGCATCAGGGAAATCCAAATCAAAACCACAATGAGATACCACCTCACACCAGTCAGAATGGCTAAAATAAACAAGTCAGGAAACGACAGATGTTGGCGAGGATGCAGAGAAAGGGGAACCCTCCTACACTGTTGGTGGGAATGCAAGCTGGTGCAGCCACTCTGGAAAACAGTGTGGAGGCTCCTCAAAAAGCTGAAAATAGAGCTACCTTACAACCCAGCAATTAAATTACTAGGTATTTAACCAAAGGATGTAAGCATAGTGATTTGAAGGGGTATCTGCACTCCAATGTGTATAACAGCAATGTCCACAGTAGCCAAACTATGGAAAAAGCCCAGATGTCCACTGACAGATGAATGGATAAAGAAGATGTGGTAAGTATATATATATTATACACACACACACACACACACACACACACACACAGTGGAATACTACTCAGCCATCAAAAAATGAAATCTTGCCATTTGCAATGACATGGATGGAACTAGAAGGTATTGGGCTAAGCGAGATAAGTTAATCAGAGAAAGACAATTATCATATGATCTCACTGATATGTGGAATTTGAGAAACAAGGCAGAGGATCAGAAGGGAGGGAAGAAATGAAACAAGACAAAACCAGAGAGGCAGACAAACCATAAGAGACTCTTAATCTCAGGAGACAAACTGAGGGTTGCTGGAGTGGAGGGTGTGGGAGGGATGGGGTGGCTGGGTGATGGACACTGGGGAGGGTATGTGCTCTGGTGAGCACTGTGAATTTTGTAAGGCTGATGAGTCACAGACCTGTACCCCTGAAACAAGTAATACATTATATGTTAATAAAAAGAAAAAAAAAAAGAAGTGTGTCATAGCCTGGTTTTCACTTCCCACATCAGCCCCTCACTCACCATGTGCTAAAGTTAACAGCCTATGTGTCTTGTAAGCATTTTTCTCTGTGCTCATTTAAGCACGTGCACACACACACACCTACCATTTATCTCAGATCTGTGGATTATTTATTCATATTCTTTGTCCATTTTGCTTTAGAATAGTTTATATTTTTTCCTATCCATTTGTAAGAGCTCTTTTTAAATTATAGATATTAACACTTTTGCCTGAAATATATTTTACAAACACTTTTTCCAAACAAAGCTGATGTCTTGGTTTATTTTTTTTTATTATTATGTTATGTTAATCACCATACATTACATCATTAGTTGTTGATGTGGTGTTCCATGATTCATTGTTTGTGTATAACACCCAGTGCTCCATTCAATACGTGCCCTCTTTAATACCCATCACCAGGCTAACCCATCCCCCCACCCCCCTCCCCTCTAGAACCCTCAGTTGGTTTTTCAGAGTCCATCATCTCTCATGGTTCGTCTCCCCCTCCGATTCCCCCGCTTCATTCTTCCCCTCCTATCTTCTTTCTTTTTTTTTTCTTTAACATACAATGTATCATTTGTTTCAGAGGTACAGATCTGTGATTCAACAGTCTTGCACAATTCACAGCGCTCACCGTAGCACATACCCTCCCCAGTGTCTATCACCCAGCCACCCCATCCCTCCCACCTTCCACCACTCCAGCAACCCTCAGTTTGTTTCCTGAGATTAAGAATTCCTCATATCAGTGAGGTCATATGATACATGTCTTTCTCTGATTGACTTATTTCGCTCAGCATAACATCCTCCAGTTCCATCCACGTCGTTGCAAATGGCAAGATCTCATTCCTTTTGATGGCTGCATGATATTCCATTGTATATATATACCACCTCTTTTTTATCCATTCATCTGTCAATGGGCATCTTGGCTCTTTCCACAGTTTGGCTATTGTGGACATTGCTGCTATAAACATCGGGGTGCATGTACCCCTTCGGATCCCTACATTTGTATCTTTGGGGTAAATACCCAGTAGTGCAATTGCTGGATCGTATGGTAGCTCTATTTTCAACTTTTTGAGGAACCTCCATACTGTTTTCCAGAGTGGCTGCACCAGCTTGCTTTCCCGCCAACAGTGTAGGAGGATTCCCCTTTCTCCGCATCCTTGTCAACATCTGTCGTTTCCTGACTTGTTATTTTTAGCCATTCCGACTGGTGTGAGGTGATCTTTCATTGAGGTTTTGATTTGGATTTCCCTGATGCCGAGCGATGTTGAGCACTTTCTCATGTGTCTGCTGGCCATTTGGATGTCTTCTTTGGAAAAATGTGTGTTCATGTCTTCTGCCCATTTCTTGATTGGATCACTTGTTTTTTGGGTGTTGAGTTTAAGAAGTTCTTTATAGATTTTGGATACTAGTCCTTTATCTGATATGTCATTTGCAAATATTTTCTCCCATTCTGTTGGTTGTCTTTTGGTTTTTGCTGACTGTTTCTTCTGCTGTGCAAAAGCTTTTCGTCTTGATGAAGTCCCAATAGTTCATTTTTGCCCTTGCTTCCCTTGCCTTTGGCGATGTTTCTAGGAAGAAGTTGCTGTGGCTGAGGTCGAAGACGTTGCTGCCTGTGTTCTCCTTTAGGATTTTGATGGCCTCCTGTCTCACATTTAGGTCTTTCAACCATTTTGAGTATTTTTGTGTGTGGTGTAAGGAAATGGTCCAGTTTCATTCTTTTGCATGTGACTGTCCAATTTTCCCAACACCATTTGTTGAAGAGACTGTCTTTTTTCCATTGGACATGCTTTCCTGCTCTGTCGAAGATGAGTTGACCACAGAGTTGAGGGTCCATTTCTGGGCTCTCTATTCTATTCCATTGATCTATGTGTCTCTTTTTGTGCCAGTACCATACTGTCTCGATGATGACAACTTTGTAATAGAGCTTGAAGTCTGGAATTGTGATGCCGCCAGCTTTGCTTTTCTTTTTCAAAATTCCTCTGGCTATTCGGGGTCTTTTCTGGTTCCATACAAATTTTAGGATTATTTGTTCTATTTCTTTGAAAAAAGTGGATGGTATTTTGATGGGGATTGCATTGAATGTGTAGATTGCTCTAGGAAGCATTGACATCTGCACAATATTTGTTCTTCCAATCCATGAGCATGGAACGTTTTTCCATTTCTTTGTATCTTCCTCAAGTTCTTTCATGAGTATTTTATAGTTTTCTGAGTACAAATCCTTTGCCTCTTTGGTTAGATTTATTCCTAGGTATGTTATGGTTTTGGGTGCAGTTGTAAATGGGATCGACTCCTTGATTTGTCTCTCTTCTGTCTTGTTGTTGGTGTATAGGAATGCCACTGATTTCTGTGCATTGAGTTTATATCCTGCCACTTTACTGAATTCCTGTAGGAGTTCTAGCAGTTTTGGGGTGGAGTCTTTTGGGTTTTCCACATAAAGTATCATATCATCTGCAAAGAGTGAGAGTTTGACTTCTTCTTTGCCGATTTGGATGCCTTTGATTTCTTTTTGTTGTCTGATTGCTGTGGCTAGGACTTCTAGTACTGTGTTGAATAGCAGTGGTGATAGTGGACATCCCTGCTGTGTTCCTGACCTTAGGGGGAAAGCTCTCAGCTTTTCCCCATTGAGAATGATATTCTCTGTGGGTTTTTCATAGATGGCTTTTATGATATTGAGGTATGTACCCTCTATCCCTATATTCTGAAGAGTTTTGATCAAGAAAGGATGCTGTACTTTGTCAGATGCTTTTTCTGCATCTCTTGAGAGGATCATATGGTTCTTGTTCTTTCTTCGATTAATGTATTGTATCACATTGATTGATTTGTGGATATTGAACCAACCTTGCAGCCCAGGGATAAATCCCACTTGGTCGTGGTGAACAATCCTTTTAATGTGCTGTTGGATCCTACTGGCTAGTATATTGGTGAGAATTTTTGCATCCATGTTCATCAAGGATATTGGTCTGTAATTCTCCTTTGTCTGGTTTGGGGATCAAGGTAATGGTGGCCTCAAAAAACGAGTTTGGAAGTTTTCCTTCCATTTCTATTTTTTGGAGCAGTTTCAGAAGGATAGGTATTAATCCTTCTTTAAATGTTTGGTAGCATTCCCCTGGGAAGCCATCTGGCCCTGGGCTTTTGTTTGTTGGGAGATTTTTGATGACTGACTTCAATTTCCTTAGTGGTTATAGGTCTGTTCAGGTTTTCTATTTCTTCCTGGTTCAATTTTGGTAGTTGATACATCTCTAGGAATGCATCCATTTCTTCCAGATTATCTAATTTGCTGGCATAGAGTTGCTCATAATATGTTCTTATAATTGTTTGTATTTCTTTCGTGTTGGTTGTGATCTCTGCTCTTTCATTCATGATTTTGTTGATTTGGGTCATTTCTCTTTTCTTTTTGGTAAGTCTGGCCAGGGGTTTATCAATCTTGTTAATTCTTGATGTCTTGGTTTGTTACTACTTCTACAAAATGGTTTTTGGTTATACATATTTAGATATGCCTCCTTTTTCTTAACCAGCTTCTGGGGTTTCCAGTCTTTTCTAAATTCACTGAAGTGCAGTTCACCTATCTTACTTTCAGCTGTACAACAGAGTGATTTGACAATTATATACTTTACATAATGCCCACCACAGTAAGTCCAGTTACCCTCAGTCAGCACACGATGTTATTACAGTTTTATTGGCTATGTTCCCTATGCTGCACTGTTCCTCCCTGTGACTTATTGACTTTATAACTAGAAGTCTGTAGCTCTTAATCCCCCTCACCTACTTTGCCCAGCCACCCCCCACCCCCGGGCAACCACCAGTTTGTTCTCTGTATTTAAGAGTCTGGGGTTTTTTTGTTTTTTTTTTTTGATTGTTCATTTGTCGTTCTTCAGATTTCACATATAAGTGAAATCATATGGTATTCATCTTTCACTGTCTTACTTACTTCACTTAGCATTATGCTCTCTAGATCTACCCATGTTGTTGGAAATGGGAAGATCTTATTTTTTTTTATGGCTGAGTGATATTCCATTACATGTACACTACCTCTTCTTTCCCCACTCATCTATTGATGGACACTTAGGTTGCTTCTCTGTATTGGTTACTGTAAATAATGCTTCAGTAAACATAGGGGTGCACATCTTTTCAAATTAATGTTTTTATTTTCTTCAGATAAATACCCAGTAGTGTGATTGCTAGATCATATGATAGCTCTATTTTTAATTGTTTGAGGAACGTCCATACTATTTTCCACAGTGGCTGCACCAATTCACAATCCCACCAACAGTGCACGAGGGTTCCCTTTTCTCCACATCCTCACCAACACTTGTTATTTCTTGTCTTTTTGACACTAGCTATTCTGATTGGTGTGAAATGAGATCTCACTGTGGCTTTTGATTTGCACTTCCCTGATGATGAGTGATGTTGAGAATCTTTCCAAGTGCCTGTTGGCCATCTGCATGTCCTCTTTGGGAAAATGTCTATTCAGGTCCTCTGCCCATTTTTTTTAAATTGAACTTTGTTTTTTTTGATGATGACTTGAAGAGTTCTTTATATATTTTAGATATTAATTTGGGGTTTCCAGTCTTGATTAAGAAGGTTTCCCAAAGATCTGAATGATCTATTTCTGAATCTATTCTGTTCCAAGGGTCTATTTGTCAGTTGCTAGGCCAATACTGTCTTGATTATAGTGCCTTGATAATATTCCTGTATTTCATACTTTTCTTAGCTTCAAAAGGGTATTTTATCAATATAAAACTTTATGATCATTTTATATAAAAACCCATGTAGCTATTCTATTTTTGAACTGTGGGGAAACATATATTATGTATATTTTTATGGTTTTATTACTTAGGGGAATAATTCCTCCACTTCTTAGAACTCATTGTTCAGAGAAAAACTTTCAATTTCTACATTTATCTCACATCCAACCGTCTCCCCATATAGTTTATTAATTCTACTAGAGTGGCTGTTCTGTTTCTAATTTAGTCTCACGTTCGGGGGTGTATACACAGTCATCTCAGCAACAAGAAAATGTTTTTTTAAATCTCTTCCATTACAGTAAATAGATCAGCAATATAATTTGTCTTGTTGCATTTCCTATAATATTAAAGACAATGATAAAGAAAATGCTGGTCGTAGGCATTCTAATCTAGATCCTTATTTAATTATATTTCACCATATAAAATAAAGCTGTTGTGGGGTGCCTGGATGGCTCAGTTGTTAAGCCTCTGCCTTCGAATCAGGTCATGATCCCAGGGTCCTGGGATCAAGCCCCGCATCGGGCTCTCTGCTCAGCAGGAGGCCTGCTTCTCCCTCTGCCACTCTGCTTGTGTTCCCTCTCTCACTGTGTCACTCTCTGTCAGATAGATTAATTAATTAATTAATTTAAAAAAATAAAGTTATTGTTAGTTTTTCACGAATAGTCTTTATTATGCCTAGTTTCCTTCTATTCCTCCTTAAGAGTTTTATTAGGAGTACTACTGAAGTCTACTAAATGTCTTCTCAGTAACGACTAATATGATCATGTTACTTTTCTTTTAAATTTTTGATATAATGGATTCGGTAGCTGGATTTCTCATATTGAACCAAATTTATATCCTGCAATAATACCATCTTGACCATATTGTATTGTCTTATACTGGTATTAAAGGTATGCTACCTTCATAAAGTGAATTGGGGAGGTACTTATCTTTTTCTATGATCTGGAAATGTTTAAATAAAAGTATAATTATCTGACTTTTTTTTAAGATTTTATTTATTGGAGAGAGAGCATGCTCGTGCACACGCAAGAGAGAAAGAGCGTGCATGAGCAGGGGGAGCAGCAGAGGGAGAAGCAGACTCCCCACTGGGCAGGGAGCCCGACCACAACCACACAGGGCTCTATTCCAGGACCAGGGAATCATGACCAGAGCAGACGCTTAACCAACTGAGCTATCCAGGCGCCCCTAATTATCTGACTCTTAAAAACCAAATGACCAGACGAACCATGAGAAATGACGGACTCTGAAAAACAAACTGAGGGTTCTAGAGGGGAGGGGGTGGGAGGATGGGTTAGCCTGGTGATGGGTATTAAAGAGGCCATGTTCTGCGTGGAGCACTGGGTGTTATGCACAAACAATGAATCATGGAACACTACATCAAAAACTAATGATGTACTGTATGGTGATTAAGATAACAACAACAACAACGAAAAAGACAGAATGACCATAAAATTTCTCATTCAAACCAGGACACTCTGAGAATGAGAGAAGATGCTAATAAACTATTAAAATCAAGGGGTGCCTGGGTAGCTCAGTCATTAAGCATCTGTCTTCAGCTCAGGTCCTGATCCCAGGGTCCTGGGATCAAGCCCCGCATGGGGCTCATTGGGCTCCCTGCTCGGCGGAAGACTGCTTCTCCCTCTCCCATTCCCCCTGCTTGTGCTCCCTCTCTCACTATGTCTCTCTCTGTCAAATAAATAAATAAATTATTTTTAAAAAAATTAAAATCAAATAACTTTTAAAATATATTGTGGTTGACAAAATAGTTGATTTGTGGACAAATATATTGGTGGACTGACAGAATGGTTCAATTCAGAAATTGTTTTCAGAAATAAAACTTTAAATAAATAAAATAACATGTTTGTATTCATTAAAACAATTTTTAAAGTTCTTTATATTGGTTTATGTTAATATTAAAAATATGGCAAGGGAAATTCTTGGTGCATATTCAAGTACTTAATCAGTTTGTTACTAATACTGAGTCATTGCTATTCTTACGAAAGATGTTATATTTTCAATATAATCTTATTTTTTATTTTTTTATAAAAATTCCTGCACTGTTCTTCAAAGGTATATTTCATAGTTAATACATTTGAAATTATTGAACCCTTCAATAGACTCTTTTCTGTAGACCATAATATTTTTAATTAAGAGATATTTTCTCTTCAGTGCCCAAATGCCAGTAAGAAAATTCTACTGCATGGAGGATATTCTTAATTTTTATTTTTATACTGAGACATGTAATTATTTGAGCCAAAGTATTTTAAAAGATACTGTATTTTTTGTGGTTTTTAATATCTTTCTTGGAGAAATATTTATGCAAAAAAAGTCTTCAAATGAATTCTATTTATCATTCTTACTGTTTCATCAAAGTTAGGTACCTTGAAATCACAGACCTTCTAAAATTCAATCTATTTTGAATTCTTGAGGAAAACACAAATGTAGAATCTTCCCTCAAGTCCAGATATTCTAAATGCAGCTATAAAATTTCAAAATTAAACCCTGTATACTGTATTTGAATTCTTATCATTTACATTGCTCAGTCCCTACCTTATAAGGATCAATTCTAGTACCTTCCTGTTTGCAAGCTTTGTTTTCCATAACTGCAATTTGTAAAACTTCAAAACCTGAATATTTGTTTTGCTTGCTCTGTTAACTAATACTTTGATTAAAAATTTCTAACTGATCTCAAACAAAATACAAATTTAGAGGACTCCTTTGCAAAAAAAATGGTCAATACTTTTGATTAGCGCTGATTTACAAAGCAGTCTTCAAAGACTCAAAATATTTGTAAAATCTGATTGATAATGAGATGCAAGGACAGAAAACACATGCTGCATGCTAAAGGACTTTTCATACTGGACATCAGTTTCATCACAAAAATGTTGTAGTTCACCAACTTAGTGTATGTAGAAAAATATTTGTAAAATTTGGCTGTTATTTCTATTTTCATTGCAGTTTTGTTTGAAAGAAATGCAATTATATATGCACATTTCTGTTCCATGGATTTCCTTTTTTTAAGATTTTATTTATTTTGTGAGAGAGAGAGAGCACAAGCCGGGGGGAGGGGCAGAGGGTGAGGAAGAAGAAGAAGACTCCCCGCTGAGCAGGGAGCCCAACCTTGGGGTCTTTCCCAGGACCCTGAGATCATGACCCGAGTGGAAGGCAGATGCTTGACGGACTGAGCCACCCAGAGGCCCAGACAAGATCAGGCCATTTTTTTTTTTAAGATTTTATTTGTTCCACAGATTTCTTATTCTAGTAATTCCATTATGTATAATTTGACATTGTGCCCCACCAAAATCCTTATTTGTGTTCTCACCGAAAAAGCATTTTTCTCATTTTCAGCACTTGCCAGGGGCTGAAGAATATGGGGGTCGGCTCCAGAGGGGCACCAGGCAGTTTCTGCAGGGGGTGACTAGAAGTGTTCTAAAACTGAATGGCAGTGATATCTGTACGACTGCACAAGTTTACCAAGTCTTCCAACTGTGCACTTAAAATGGGTAAAACTTCTGGTACATAAATTTTACCTCAATACAGCTGTTAAAAATATAAATTTCAGGGGCACCTGGGTGGCTCAGTTGTTAAGCGTCTGCCTTCAGCTCAGGTCATGATCCCAGGGTCCTGGGATCGAGCCCCGCATCGGGCTCCCTGCTCCGCGGGAAGCCTGCTTCTTCCTCTCCCACTCCCCCTGCTTGTGTTCCCTCTCTCGCTTTGTCTCTCTCTGTCAAATAAATAAAATCTTAAAAAAAAAAAGATTCTCTCTCTCCCTCTGCCCCTTCCCCTCCCTCCCTTTCTTAAAAATAAATATATATATATATATTTCATTTTTTGATGGTAAACTTTTAAAACAAATTTAAATAGAACTCACAGTAATATTAAATATTTAAACTTCAGGGGAATGATTTTTCTAAAGGCTTTTCTGAATTATACAAAAATAATTACACCATTCAGGTACAAAATTTAATTGATTTTCTTTTTCTAGCATCTGGTAACATTTATATGAAACTAGTATAATCTGTGTGTTAACTCATCTTCTGCTAATGGAGCCAACAGATCAATAGCAACAGCGTCACTTTTTGTATGTGCATAAGCAAACTTAAAGTCAAAAATGCATGAAAACAGATTTAGAAGAGCCATTTGATCTAAATGAAAAGTCATGCTTCACAGAATAAAATTTAATGGCACCTTCTGTGGCTACAGATGTTAAATCATGATCTTTGGGCAAAGCATTCTTAAAATAATTACAAGTTTTTAAAGTAGATATGGATGTTGCTTCAGTAAATATGTGACTTACATATTCATCACCATTTTTTTTTTTAGATTTTATTTATTTATTTGAGAGAGAGTGAGTGAGCAAGAGAGAAAGAGAGAAGGAGCAGGGGGAGGGACACAGGGAGAAGCAGACCCCCACTGAGCAGGGAGCAGGACACAGAACTCCATCCCAGGAGCCTGAGATCATGACCTGAGCCAAAGTCAGACAGTTAACTGACTGAGCCACCCAGGCGCCCCTCATTTCCATCTTTCTTAAGAAACAGAAATTCAGTACTCAATTTTTCATGAAACTTTGCACCTCTTTAGCTCATTTTCTGCAAAAGGGGGATTATTCCCAAGTAAATTTTAAAGTTATTAAACAATTAGTTTTCGATTTGCACCACAAAAAAATGACAAAACCACTGCACCTAGAACATTCAGACTTCCCACACTTTGCATTGAAGTCAGCCTGGCAGCTTCGTGTTTTTTGTAGGCCACAGGGCGGGGTGGAGAGGAGATGGTACAACCATCTGGTACACCTGTGAGCAGGACTCACAGCACTGAGTACTTGTCCCACCACCAGCAGGCCTGGGAGCAGTTAGTGGTCCTTAGCCACCAACGTAGGAACGCGTTTCATTTTATTAGCAAGCAATCTACATGCTGTCCTTTAAAGGGGGTGCAAGCTAACTTGCATTTGGAGAGAACTGGGGGGGGGGATACAGGGTTATAGTTAAGCATGTGTTAAAGTAAAAACATTCTTCACAACACACACATCACACAATTAGAGACCACAGCACAACCTGACATTATAAGGTAGAGGGTTACCATCCCATTCTATTTCAGTGCATGTTAAAATCATAAAGCCCAGAACCAACGTCAAATGGGACAGGACAACAGGAACAAATTGAGACTTCCGATGACCTGTTTGAATCTTCTACATGAGTCGATATTGGTCATTTACATTTTAGTTACAAACTGTCTGTTTCTTCTATATTTTCAAATGTGTTTCTATAGAGTTTTGCACAGTTTTCGTATATATTTCTTATAATTCTTTTGCACCCTCCTGCCACTGCGCTTGTGTGTTTCCTCAATCATAATCTTGAATATTTTTACTTTTCCCAATTTTTTGTCTTATTTAGCCTTTATGCTTTTTTTTCTATTCTATTAATTCTTTTAACTTCATTAGTACCTTTTTTTTTTCTTTTTGAGGGAAGCAGGTGTTCTATTAATCTTTTCTTCATGAATAAAATATATATTATATATGTAACATATATTACATATGTATATTTACTGCTTTATGTTTTCCTTTGAGTCAAGTTTTGGGTATATACTATGCCCTAAAAATTGAGGTACAAAGTATAATTTTTACTGCTTTCTAAAGAATGTACTATTTCTTTTTAATCTACTCTTGATCAAAGGTTTATCTGGGAGAGCATTTCTTAGTTTCAAGTGGTATTTTGGGAGGTTATATTTTTATTATTGATTTCCAATTTAATTGGAATATATAATTAGGAAATGTGATCTTAAAAATCTCTACTTTTTATATTTGGTATGGTTTTGCTTTGTTTTTGTCCAAGCGGGTTAATAATTCTATTACTTCTAGTAATTGGGGTTTGGAAAAATCTCACATCTCCAAAGAAATAAATGCTCTCTGAAAGGTGCCTTGACAATGTGACCTGGTGAGCTGTCCTGCTCACCTTAAAGGCTCAGTCCAGTAACAATGGTTGTGTCCCAGTGGCCCACTGCAAAAGAATTCAGACTTGCAAATCCGGAAGCATTACTCTTCTAAGTAGAAAACAAGACGATTAATTATTTTTAACAGCCGGATGATTGTATCACCTTGGAATTTAATCAGAACAAACCAAAGGCATGCAATACTCCTGGATGGTACCCAGCAAACACGTAGTTCAAGTTTTCATTTTCCAACCTGGCATCTCAATTCCTCCTCGGCCTTCATAGGCACCGGTAGACATCAGGTAAACCTGCTGCCCACCTACAAATCCAAGAGAAAAACATATTCTTGCATGTCTAGAGTGTCTCAGCATGATTCACTGAAACCTTGAGGTGCCAGGGGCTAGAACTATTTTTAAATGTAAGCAACTGCTAAGACAGGTAGTCCCACCAAGGCTTTGAAGAGTCTATGCTCACATCAGATCAGCCCTAGTGATCTAAAGACTCACACAATGAGCACATTTAGTAGAGGAAATCTTGTTTAAAATCACCAAGGAAATTCCAAACTCTTACCAAAGAATTAGCGGATATCTCAACAAATATACACTTGGAGATGGGGTGTTGTGGGGTTTTTTTGTTTGTTTGTTTGTTTTTACAGTTTCTCCTAAAAGTTCATAAAGTGGAAGCTTCCTCAGGTCTGGCCAGTTGGGGGAAGAAACAGATGATAGTGTTGAGCACCTAGTGTGTGCAGGCAAGGTACTTGGTACTAAGTATTTTGTATATGGTACCTCATATCTTCACAGAAGTAGTCATTATAGAAAAATATCTAAGTTTAATCACATTTTTAAATGTTTAGTAGCTGATATATCAGAAAAGGCTCATTAAAATACAGATTGGGCTATGAAGCTGTTTCATGATATAGACCATTTAGGGTTAAATTATGACTCCTAGGTCAGATAGAATCCCCTAAAACTTCTAAGATCTTAGTTTGTGATCCCAGCAAACTTTTGTTTCAAACACAGACCAACAGACGCACCCATTTACTGTGAAGTAATTGTTACATAAAATTAATGAAATAATGACTCACTGAATCAAATGACCTTATGAGATCCAATGCCACCTCAACGACTTTTTTATTTGGCACAAAATTCAAAGTAGCATATAACCTCCTTACCTTTTCAGATTCACCTTCTGCCCCCTTTTCACTTTGCATCTAAGTACCAGCCATACGAAACTATTTTCAGGCCCTCCAAATTTCTCCTTCACAAATTCCCCTGGTTCTCCACATACCCGTGCCATTCCCTCCCCACCTTCTTCACCTGATGAGCAGCTCCTCCTGTCCAAAATGTCACTCAAGGTGACACACCCTCTCCACTGGCACTTCCCTTCTCCCCCATCAGGCTCAATGGATGGTCTGTCTCCTCCAGTCTTCCATCTTTAGGAGAGGGTTCCTACCCTGAATGAAGGCACTCATTCAGCAAACAGGTATTAAGGTCCTATTACCTACCAGGTTCGTTATGAGGTGCTGGCAATACAACAATGAATAGAACATAACACTTCACGTGGCATTAGGAGAAGTCAGTCATGTCTACCAGACAGTGGGTGCCACGTGGCCCCAGGGAGGCAGCTTTGCGAGCCCCGCCCTGGAGAACAGGGAAGAGTCTGGGCAGAAGTGTGGGAAGCCGACAGAGAGGACACTGGGGAAAAGGAACAGCATGAGCAAACAGGGAGAGATGGAGAGCAGATAAGCTCTGCTCGTGGCAGGAAACATTTGGCCAGCCAAGGCATGCCATTAAAAAAGAAAAGAAAAGAAAAACTCTAAAACTACTCTTTTATAGACTTTTTCAGGCTATACTAAAAGCAGATGATCCTCACAGAAAGTCACCTCTTACTTTATTCCCCATCGTTATTCATATCCAGTGCTTTCTTAATTCCAATGAGGCTAATTAGTAATATGTTAAAACTTCCAGATTTTATCTGAAGACCAAAAGGCGCTTTTTTGACTGCCCTGATAAGCATTCGTGACTGAAGATAAATAGTTCAGCCGTGTGAGACACTGACACAGCAAACCGAGAAACGGGGTAAGGAAGGAAGACTCCCTCCCCTCCTCATGTAAAGGGGAGAGAGAACAAATCAAGACAAATGATAGAAACTTTGGGGTAAGGCTCCCCGACGATCCTACTGGCATTAGGGGGCCCCTGTCAAGCAACTTCCTTTTTTTTTTTTAATGTTTTTAATATTTTGTTACTTTGGATTTTTTTTAATTTTTTTAAAGATTTTATTTACTTATTTGAGAGAGAGAGGGAGAGCACGAGCGGGGTGAGGAGCAGAGGGAGAAGCAGACTCCCCTCTGAGCAGGGAGCCCATCCCAGGATTCAATCCCAGGACCCTGGGATCATGACCTGAGCCGAAGGCAGACGCTTAACCAACTGAGCCACCCAGGCGTCCCTCCATCTTCCTTTCTTCTGACCATATGGGCCCACCCAGGCTGAAGCACTCCCCATCACTGACCCAAAATCGTACCCTCTTTGAGCAACAGAGACAAAACTTTTCAGAGTCCCCCAGAGTATGATGTTGTTACTTAAATTCTGAGAAACAAAACAAGCAAACACAAAACTTCCCATCTTTTCAACCTTTCCTTGTTACACAGATTCCTGCAGGGCCTGGGACAGCACAGAGGCCACGGGTCCTACCTCTGGCTACCAAAGTTGGAGGCGGGGAGGCAGAAATCAGACCTCAAAAGAACACGGTAAACTTGAGTGCCCACCTACCCAGTTCAGGCTAACTGTTTCTGTTTCGACAGTTCAGGCGGCTCACGATGTTCCTTCGATAATCACGTCAACTTCTGCCTCTGATCCGAAAACATAACAATACATGCTCCAAATGGGCAGGAGGAAGGCACTGTGGTCTACACCATGCCCTGAATGACACGGTGCTTTTTATTTTACGCTGCGCTCAAAAATTCAAATGAGGCCGAAATGACAAAGGAGTGATGACTAGTACCCCTTTCCTGCAAGGACGGAGTAAAAGGCCTCGAGTACAGTACTCGCACCTTGGAACCAATAAATCTATGTGAATTACTGCACGCTCATTATAAACTAGTTTGTTATAGAGGAAGGATCTTTCCAACCTCTGAAAACAAATTGAAACCTGTTACTCTAGCAATGCTAATGCACCTGAGGCTCTCACAAACATCATCTTGTTGGCCACGCACCACACCCTTTCGGCTGGTTTTGTCATTCCCCTTTTACCAGTGAGGAAACTGGGCACTGAGGAATGAACAGAATTTCTTTCTTTCTTTCTTTTTTTAAGATTTTATTTGACACACACACAGAGAACACAAGCAGGGGGAGCTGCAGAGGGAGAGGAAGAAGCAGGCTCCCCGCCGAGTGGGGAGCCCGATGCGGGGCTCGATCCCAGGATGCCGGGATCATGACCTGAGGCGAAGGCAGACGCTTAACCGACTGAGCCACCCAGGAGCCCCTTGAATAGACTTTTCTGCGCTCAAACAGGCAGTGACTGGCACGACACAGACTAGAGCCCAAGAACCAGGTCAAGCAACATTCTGCTAGCACATGCCGGCCTCCTAAAGTAAACTTATAGGTGAAATCAAGCTCCCCTTGTTCTCTCATCAGGAAATTTTGTAAGGAGGCCAAAAATAGAAGGCTGATATAAAACATTTTAATTCCATTTTTAAACACCTACTTAAGGCAAAAGGCCAGCTGTTTTGCCAAAACAAATTAGACAATGTTCCTTATCTCAGTGGAAGCCCAATCTTAAGCAAGAAGAAAAATAGAAAACATACATTGGGAAAAGAGTCCAACAACTCTGAGTACATGAATTCTCAGCATTGGCCTCCTGCAAGAAGGAAGAGGCAAGTTTCCTGGAAGAGGGAACAGTCAAAGCGTATGACTCAAAGACTATTTCAGTACAAGATCCTGTTTCAACCTTGGTGTCCATCTGTTTGCTGAGAATGTAAAGTCGTCTGGGTCCAAGTCAGAGAAGGGGATGAAATCATCTACTAAAAACATTTCTGCAGGATCTCCATGAAGATACGTTGTGATTACACAACACAGCCATGCAATTAGGGGCCAGTGCCCACCTTCCCATTACCTGTCTGGCCTTCTGTGTGGCCATGATGCCTCACCCCAGGGAGGTAAGTTCAGGGATTCAGCTACACAAATGGGGAATGCTGTAAAACTCATTATTAATCGACTGCAGGCTAATCGAGGGGGAAAAAAACAACTCAAAGAACTGCATGCAAGAAAAAAATAGTTACTAAATATTTTACACACAGGCAGCAAACAACTCATAACAATACCTATTTATCAAATGTTGCAGCCAGGCATTCTCCCCTCCCTAGTCCTCTGCCCCAGACTCTCTCATCTTTCCTACGGGAGTCACTAGGGACAGCAAACTCAGTACTCTCGGCTCCATCTTACTACCCTTCTTTTTGTGGCATCTAGTACACCTGTACCTTTCCACACCCGGAGCCCACACCTATCATTCACCTGCATGCCTCCGTGGTTTCTCTCTCCCTCCTTCAGAGGGAGAGAAAATGAAGGTTCCAGAAAATATCGAACTTTAGAGAAGTTCAGGGGAATTAGTATTCAGAAAGGTAATGAATTCAGGGCTTTATTTTTTTTTTTAAGATTTTATTTATTTATTTAAGAGAGAGAGATTGAGAGAACAAGTGGGAGAAGGGGCAGAGGGAGAAGCAGACTCCCCTTGGAACAGGGAGCCCGATGCAGGACTTGATTCCGGGACCCTGAGATCATGACCTGAGCCGAAGGCAGGTCCTTAACCAACTGAGCCACCCAGGTGCTCAAATTCAGGGCTTTAAACCCAAAGGAGTCCAGACTCCAATTTTAAGAGCAAGTAAAGTACACGGTAATAATTAACATTTCAGCTATATTGTAGACCAAATGATCATTTATGGTTGGGCTACAATCCTAAACTGGCAAGTATAATATTGTTTCCATAGTAAAATGAGTTCCAAGTTCTAAACAATAGACCTGCAAACAAATTTTCAGAACACCTAATATTCATAGGTTTGGGCCACCTACCAAAAAATGTAACAATAAATTTTTCTCCTTGAGTTTCTTTCTCTTTGCCACTGCAGAAGAATATACAAAGTATATACATGTATATAACTGAGTGATGATGTTTGACCTCCTTCCTTAGATGCTCCTTCAGCTGAGAAAGGAGTTGGTGACCATTTGTGCTGAAGAGCCCTAGGTGAATTTATTCTTTCCACTGTGCCTGATGAAAGTAACCAGATCCACTTATGGATAAGTAGTGACTATAAGGGAAAGGGCTCTCAACATTATCATAAAGAGATAGTAAGGACAACAGGTTGGAAGGGTTTTATTTGCTTTATATTGGCAAAGGGAGTCAGAAGTTGAGCTCCAAGAAGGCAGGTGGTTTCTTCTGAGCAGATACTGTAAGTATAGTCCTATATAAGTGTATGAGTGTGTGTGTGTGTGTGTGTGTGTGTGTGTGTGTGTGTGAGAGAGAGAGAGAGAGAGAGAGTGTGTGTGTGTGTGTATAAAGGCAATTCAGGAACAAGACTGGAGGGACGGACAAGGATGATATAATGTACTTCCAAAGGGGAAAATCAGTGACATAACAACATATTGGCCAAGTCTGTCATAAACTTGTTTCAAAGAACTATAATCATGGGTCAAACCTGGCGGAGGGGGTAGAGGGACTCTTAGACTTCTCCATGTAATAATTAGAGTACCCAGAATGGGCTGTAGTCAAACCAGATGAGTGAGAAAAGACAAGAGTCAGACATTCCTACCAGTAAAGGATGTTGCTCTCAAATCCCACGGTAGCCATGTTCAGACGATGTAATTCTGCCTCCTTGGCTAAAGCTGACTGGACCCAGAAGTCTGTCTGCAGGAGAGCCAATCAGATGTTCTCTACCTGGAATTTGGAATTTGGATTTAGGGACAGCTAATCTCTGCCATAATATTCTACCATCTATATGAGCTACAGAAAAATCCAGAGAAAAAACAATAATGCAGATGTGAGAGAGGAGGTAAGATAAGAATCAGAGAAAGAGAATAATGGGTTTCCAGTCCTCAGTTCCAGTTCCTTCCAGAAGCCATCTGCATTCCTATCTTTGAGCTCCTCAAGACATTCCTTGTCCTTATACCAAAGTCTCCTTTTTTGTTAAAGCTAGTTCAAATTTACTTCAGTTATTTAAAATCAGAAACACCTTGATTAAACCACATTACCATAAAGTAAGTCAGCATCATGTTATGAAAAGAACATAGCCTTGTGAATCTGCCAGTGCTACATTCAAATCTTGGCTCTACTGAATGCAAGCTGTCTCATCTAGAGTACGTTTCCCAACCTCTTCGGGCCTTGATCTCCTCACCTAAAAAATGCAAATAATGACTGCCATGTGTAGTTTGTGAAAATCAGAAAAACATATCTAGAGCCCCTGGCACATAGTGAATACAGATTAAATAATTAAGTCTTAGTGAACTTCACTGGAGTAGTAATTAAGGTAGCAGTATGGCATTACCATGGATACCTCAATAGAAAGGCTATATCTAAAACTTATGAATACAGGCGCCTGGGTGGCTCAGTCAGGTAAGTCTCTGCCTTTAGCTCAGGTCATGATCCCAGGGTCCTGGGATCAAGCCCCACATCAGGCTGCCTGCTCTGCAGGGAGCCTGCTTCTCCCCCGCTCTGCCGCTCCCCCTGCTTGTGCTCTCTCTCTCTCAAATAAATAAATAAAATCTTTTTTAAAAAATCTTATGAATACAGAAAAATTTTTTAGTTTATAAAATAATTCAATCCAAGTTGTTTTACTGAGATACTCTAGTAAATGCAAAGTATGACTTCATTTTCAAATACTTTTGAATGTATCCTCTTTCACAGATAACTTCTATATATTATGGGGAAAATCCTAGGGAAATCCCTGTAGCAACTCTAACTACAAGATCACTTCTTTTTTTTTTTTTTTTTTCACGTTATCTCTACACCCAACAGGGGCATGAACTCACAGCCCTGAGATGAAGAGCCACATGCTCCACCCGCTGAGCCAGCCCGGTGCCCCCAAAGAATCACATCTTTATCAATTCATCTTCTCCATCAGCTGACACATTAAAGAAATGGTTCTAGTCCTTGTGGAAATCACGGACCCTTTTGAGACTAGCATAAAGCTATGAGCTCTCCCTTCTGAAGATTCACATACATGCATAAAATGTTGCACGTTTTCTAGTGTGCATGGTTCTGTGAATCTCATGCATGAATTCCTAAGAATTGAACAGTCCAATAAACCTCTTTACCTGGTATTTCTTTAAATAAGTCTGCATGTAATAAGTCAGGTATGACCCACAAATAAGAGATAACCTATATTAAGCCCCCCACCAACTCCCAGGCTAATACCCTTACTGAAATGCAATACAGCAGCTCCCCATGTGTCTTGGATATTCCAAGGTAGTCTTTACATACCTAACCACAGCACTTACTCTACCACATTTTCAGCATTGACTTACTTGCATGTCTCCCATACTAAACTGTGAATGAGGGCAGAAACTGTGTCTTTCATTTCCAGGATTATGCTTTATATGGTAAATATTCAATGAATGGTAAATAAATAAGCATATGGTATTTTATAAATACAAATTATGACTTATGCTTGTCTTTGACTCAAGAAGTAGAAAATTCAAGATAGTCTGCAAGCAACAAAAGAATTTTAATCCGGTCCAGAACATCCCCCCAAATATCATTTCTACAACCCTACTAGGGCTGAAGAAAGTCTCTGCTTGGTCAATTCTAGAGAATTACGTTTTTTGGCAATGGAGCTCTACCCAATGCACAATTCCTGGTCTTCTTTGATTCTCTTCTACTCTAAGACATTTCTAAAATATACATCACCATGCATACAAACATGTGAGCACACACACGTACACACAACATTTAAGTGTCAGACTTTCATGGAAATGTCTTGCACCCCAGTCAGCCAAAATATATTCATTTGTTGTTTCTTATATATGTTAAGGGTAGTGGTAGCAATGAGGAGAATTAGAATATAGACACTTCAAGACACAGCCCCCAATAAGATTTTGAATGAATACTTAACAAAAACAAACTTGAAACAAGTTAAAGATAGATAATAGGGGGCAAACTTTAGTTTCATCTCTATATTATTAGCGCCTTAATTGAATCCTAGATGATCTAGATACCACCTTCTTCCTCAAACATAGCCTTTTCATTCATTCAACAAATACTAAATAAATCCTTGTGTGCCAGGCACAGTGCTAGAACCTAGGGATACAAAGGTAAACGAGAAAGCCAGGCTGCTTGACTTCACAGAGAAAAGACTGTCTTTCCTTTCTAGCAGAACAGACAATTTTTTAAAAGTGATAATAATAAAGCATATGAGTGTCATGCTAAGAGATGCAGAGATTCTGTAGAAGCACTTCACTGGAGCCCAAATTTGCTCCAATCTGGAGCAATGGTTTCCAAGTATGGTCCTCACACCAGCAGCATCAGAGTTTCTTGCTGGTTTTAACAAGCCCTCTAGGTGATTCTGATTCACACCCAACCCCAGCACAGTTAAATCAGATCATTGATATTTTAACATGTCCCCAGGTCATTCTACTGCAGAGCGAGGGTTGAGATACTGGTCCATGGAGTGAAGAGAGACCTCCCTATGGAAATGACACTTAAGCTGAGACCTGGATGAACAGGAGTCAGGAAATAAATACTAAAAAAGAGTTTCAAGGCAGAGAAAACTGCATGTTTAAAGGGCAGAGGGCAGAAAATTTGAAGAATTTATAGAATTCACTGGGGTTGGATTATAGAGAAGTTGAGGAAGACTGCTTTGAGAGTAGAGTGAAAAGGTAGATCAGATGATTGAGAAGGAATTTGTAAGCTTAAGAGTTGAACTAAAAACCCATGGAAAGTCTTTGTAAGCCACCAGATCTTTATTTTTTTAAATATCACCCTGACTGCCGTGTAGAAATATGTTGAACAGAAGCAAAATTTAATACAGGTGCCTCTAGGTAAGAATCTGCTTCAGTAGTCCAGGTGAGAAATGAGACCAGCAGTTGCAATGCAGTTGGAGAAAAGTAAACACCTTTACCATTATTAAGAAATAGAATCGGGGTGCCTGGGTGGTACAGTCGGGTGAGACTCCAACTCTTGATTTTGGTCATGGTCTCAGGGTCCTGGGATCAATCCCCACGTTTGGGGCTCCACACTCAGCGCAGAGTCTGCTTGGGATTCTCTCTCCCTCTCCCTCTGCCCCTCCACTCATTCTCAATCTCTCCCTCTCTCTCAAATAAATAAAATCTTTTTTTAAAAAAAAGAAAGAAAGAAATAGAATTGACAGGACTAGGGGATTAGTAGGATGTTGGAGATCTGGGAGTTCAAGAACTCAGTGCCAACTTCCATGTTTCTGATAAGAGCAATTGGGTAGATAAACCCAAGTTGATATTTAAGCACATTGCATTCAAGGTGGTATGTACGAGTGAAAACATCTAGTAGGTTCTTTGACAAGAGGTATAGAAAGCCCTGATTTAGGAGTCATCTGCTCATCTATGGTATTGAAGCCATGGATTGGAATGGCATAACCTAAAGAGTAATTCAAGTTTGAGGTGAAGAGGACTTAGATCCTAACCCCTTGGGAGCACTAAAGAATACAGGAGAAAGGGGTAACAAAGACAAAAATAGTCAGAGGGGTAGGAGGAAAACCAAGGGACCAAGTGAATGTAGTACATGAAAGCCACAGTAAGAAAAAGCTCTGAGGGTCACCTGGGTGGCTCAATCGGATGGGTGTCTGCCTTCGGCTCGGGTCATGATCCCAGAGTCCTGGGATCGAGCCCCGCGTCAGGCTCCCTCTGCCCCTCCTCCTGTTATCCTCTCTCTAGCTCTCTCTCTCTCAAATTAATAAATAAAATCTTGGGTGAAAAAAAAGAAAGAAAGAAAAAGCTCTTAGAAGCAAAGAGAAGCCTACAGAATCAAATGCTGGTCAAAGTTTAAGCAAGGTAATGACCAGATGGGTCCCCTGGATCAATGACATTAGAAAGTCAATAGTGACTTCAACAAGAGAAGTTTCAGAAAATGGAAGAGATGAATCCTGCTTGGAATTGTGCTGAAAAATAAGCTGCAGGTAAGGAAATGGAGACAGCAAGTAGTTACCATAGTCAAGAAATTTGATTATAAAGAGGACATAAATTGATACCTAGAGAGGGATGTGGAATTCATCAAATACTTTTTTTTAAAGCATGGTCAAGAGCAAATGTAGAAGACAGAGAAGATGCTGAGGAGTGGCAGAATAAGGAGCGTAGGAGAGACTCCAGTACAAGGCCACTAAGAAGGTGGGAAGGGTCTGGACTTGAGCCCAAGAGTAGAATTTGCCCAAGGTAAGAAGGGACACCTCTTCCTTAAGCACTCATCGCTGGGTGAGACTTCACAAGGGGGCACACACATCTGTACTCACTTTGCTTCCATGTTTTCATTAGAAGAGTGATTACAAACCCTGGAATATTTGCAAATACTATTATTACCATTATGATGGGAACTGCTGAGAATGAATCCTACTCGGAGCTCTTGGTGCATCGATGAGCTTCAGTGTACATCCTCAGACAAGCCCCGGAGAACCTAAGAGATGGTACCCCGGTCAGACCAACAAGGTAGTGACCAACTCATCCCAAGTGTGCCCAGGACTTTCCCTGAGTTAGCACTGAAATCCCTGTGTCCCAGAAAACCACAGTCCCAGCAAACTAGAACAAGTGATCAGATTAGATCAAGCTCAAATTCAGCCCCTGTGAATGTTAGCAATATGTTCCCTTCCCATAATAAGTCAGTTAGCCTTTCAAATAATAAATTACCAAACTTACCTATTTATATTTTTAACCCAAACTAAATCTTAGAGTTTGCTGCTTACAGGGCAAAGTAAAACTCCTTTTTATTCCCTTCATAGACCCTGTAAGGGGCAAGGCTAATGACATAATTCATTTGCTCTGTGTCCAATCTCATTCTATAAGAACCTAGAATGGGGGCGCCTGGGTGGCTCAGTTGGTTAAGTGGCTGCCTTCAGCTCAGGTCATGATCCCGGGGTCCTGGGATCGAGCTCCGCATCGGGCTCCCTGCTCAGCGGAGAGCCTGCTTCTCCCTCTCCCTCTGCCTGCCTCTCTGCCTACTTGTGCTCTCTATCTCTCTGTCAAATAAACAAATAAAATCTTAAAAAAAAAAAATCTTTAAAAAAAGAACCTAGAATGTCCTGGAGTACAAGTCCGGCTATAGGTCTGCTGAAATTTTCTGTGCTTTTAAGAAAACTAAATGATTATTCAAAGCAAAATAAAAAAATAATTGATCCACAACAGAAAGAAAATATTTTATTCAGCCCTTAATAATTCAAATTTTTGCTTGTTTTGCTAACTGGATAGGCCCTGGAGGAATAAATTACATCAGATACATAAATACTAAGTATAGAATGATTCGGCATTTTCATTACAGTACACAATATAATCCAGAAGGAACCTAAGGTTAGGCTACTAATAAATCTAATGACTGTTGGAGGACAAGGAGGAGCCAGAGCATTTTAAATAAAAGAATTAAATTAGTGTAAATCGACTTAAAAATAATTAGCTAAAATAAGATGCTATTACAAATATAAATTGCCTAATTCATACATTTAAAATAAATTGCCAAATGACAATTTCACCACAAAATAACAGTCTCAATAGGAGAGATTATATACAAAGCTTAGTGCTTTTCAGAAGTACTAATGTACTGGTATTTCTAAGTAATATATTTGTTTTGCCAGCTTTATTAAGTATAATTGACATAATGTATAAATTTAAGGTGTGTCACGTGTTGATTTGATACACTTATATATCACTAAGTGATTACCATGTAGCTTTAGCTAACCCCTCTACCACCTTACATAATTACCATTTTGGGGGGGGGATGAGAACTGTACATTAGATCTTCCAAACTTATTCATTATACACACGTGTGTGCACGTGCACGTGCACACACACACACCCCCCACATCTCTATTCATTTATCCATAAATGGGCCTGACATTGTTTCCCTGTCTTGGCTATTGTCAACAATGCTACAGTGAACATGGCAGTGCAAATATCTCTTTGATACATGGTTTTCATTCCTTTCAATATGTACTCAGGAGTGGGATTGCTGAATCCTAGGGTAGTTCTATTTTTAATTTTTTGAGGAACCTCCATACCGTTTTCCACAGTGGCTGTACCAGTTTGCAAAGGAGGATTCCTTTTTCTCCACATCCTCGCCAACACTTGTTATTTCTTGTCTTTTTGATGATAGCCCTTCTAACAGGTGTGAGGTGATATCTCATTGTGGTTCTGCTTTGCATGTCCCTGATGATGAATAATGTTGAGCCTCTTTCCATGCACCCGTTGGCAGTCTGTATGTCTTCTTTAGAGAAATGTGCATTCAGTTCCTCTGCCCATTTTTTGATCAGATTGTTTTTAGGTTTTTGTTCTGGTCTTTGTTTTTTGCTCAGTTGTATGAGCTCTTATCAGATATATAGTTTGCAAATATATTCTCCCATAAGTTGCCTTTCCATTTTGTTGATTTTTTTTTTTTTTTTTTTGGCCATGCAGAAGCTTCTCAGTTTGGGGCGCCTGGGTGGCTCAGTCGTTAAGCGTTTGCCTTCCGCTCAGGTCATGACCTCAGGGTCCTGGGATGGAGTCCCTCATCAGGCTCCCTGCTCCGTGGGAAGCCTGCTTCTCCCATACCCCCTGCTTGTGTTCCCTCTCTTGCTGTGTCTCTCTCTGTCAAATAAATAAATAAATAAAATCTTTAAAAAGAAGAAGAAGGAGAAGAAGAAGAAGAAGCACAGCAGTTTGACGTAGTTCCACTTATTCATTTTTGCTTTTGTTGCTCGTGCTTTTGGTATCATATCCAGAAAATCATTGCCACGACCAACAACAAGGAGTTTTTTCCCCCTATGTCTTCTAGGAGTTTTATGGTTTTAGGTCGTATGTTTAAGTCTTTAATCCATTTCAAGTAAGACTTCAATTTCATTCTTCTGCACATGGATATCCAGTTTTTCCAACTCCATTTATTGAAAAGCCGATTATTTTCCAACTGAGTATTATTGACTCCCTTGTCAAATATTAGTTGACTGTACACGTGAGGGTTTATTTCTGGGCTCTCTATTCTGTTCCATTGGTCTATGTGTCTGTTTTTATGCCTGGACCATACTGTTCAATTACTATAGTTTAGTATAGTTGTGTAAATCAGGAAGCATAATACTATTGCCTTGTTATGCTTTCTCAGGATTGCTTTGGCTATTTGGGTCTTTTGTGGTTTCATACAAATTTAGGCGCTTTTTTTTTCTATTTTCATTGGAGTTTTGATAGGAATTTGCACTGAATCTATAGATGGCTTTGGAGGGTATGGACATTTTAACAGTATGTATTCTTCTGATCCCTGAACACAGGATAACTTTCCATTTAGTAGTGCCTTCTTTAATTTCTTTCATTGGGGTCTTACAGTTTTCAGTGTAAAGATCTTTCACCTCTTGGTTAAATTTATTCCTAAGTATTTTATTGTTTTTTGTGTTATTGTGAATGGGATTATTGTATTTCTTCTCATAGTTTGTTGTTTAGTGTATAGAAATGCAACTAATTTCTGGATGCTGATTTTGTATCCAACAACTTCACTGAATTTGTTGACTAGTCCTAATTGTTTGATAGGCTCTTTAGGATTTTTTTTTTATATTTTATTTATTTATTTGAGAGAGAGAGCATGAGCAGGGTGAGGGGCCGAGGGTGAAGTGGACTCCCCGCTGAGCAGGGAGCCCAACATTGGGCCTCCCTCCTAGGACCCCGAGATCATGACCCAAGCCAAAGGCAGACACTTAACCAACTGAGCCACCCAGGCGCCCCTCTTCAGGATTTTCTATATATAAGATCATATCATCTGCATCTGCAAACATCGATAACTTTATTTCTTTCTATCCAAGAATGCTTTCTTTTTCCCCCCTGATTGGTCTGGCTAGGACTTCCAGTACTATGTTGAAAAGGAGTGGCAAGAACAAACATCCTGTTTTGTTCCTGAGCTTAGAGAACAAGCTCTCAGCTTTTCACTGTTGAGGAAGATGTAAGCTGTGGAGCAATTATATATGGCATTTATTATGTTGTAGTACATTCCTTCTATAACCTAATTTGTTGGGAGTTTTTATCACGAAAGTATGTTGCATTTTGTCGATTTCTGTGTATATTGAGATTATGATTTTTTTTCTTTCATTCTATTACTGTGATGTATCACATTGATTTGTGTATGTTGAACCATCCTTGCATCCCAGGGACAAATCCCGCCTAATCATGTGCTTTTGATGTGCTGTTGAATTCAGTTTGCTAATATTTTGGAGAATTTTTCCATCTATATTTATCAGGGATTTTGGCCTATAGCTGTGTGGGGTTTTTTGGTTTTTTAGTTTCTTGTTTTTTTTTTTTTCTTGTAGTGGCCTTACCTGGCTTTGGTATCAGGGTAATGCTGGCCTCATAAAATGAGTTTGGGGGGCACCTGGCTGGCTCAGTTGGTAGAGCGTGTGACTCTTGATCTCAGGGTCATGAGTTCAAGCCCCATGTTGGGGGTAGAAATTACTTAAAAATAAAATCTTTTTAAAAAAATGTGTTTGGAAGTGTTCATTCCTCTTCAATTTTTTAAAGAGTTTGAGAAGAATTTGGTGTTAACTCTTCTTTAAATGTTTGGTAGAATTCACCAGTGAAGCCATCTCATCTTGGGCTTTTCTTTGTTGGGAGGTTTTTGATTACAAATTCCATGTCCTTATTGGTTTGTTCAGATTTTCTATTTCTTCATAATTCGGTTTGCTACAATGTATATTTCTAAGAATGTATCCATTTCTCCTAGGTTTTCCAATTTGTTTGCATGTAACTGTTCATAATAATCTCTTATGATCCTTTGAATGTCTGTGTTATCTGCTACAATGTCTTCTCTTTCATTTCTGAGTTTGAGTCTTCTTTTTCTCTTAGTGTAGCTAAAAGTTGTCAGTTTTATTTATCCTTTCAAAAAACCAGCTCTTAATTCCACTGATATTTCTCATTGTTTTTCTGGTGTTTATTTCATTTATTTATGCCTTGGTCTTTGACATTTTCTTCCTTTTGCTCACTTTAAGCGTACTTTGTTCATTTTCTTCCCTAATTCCTTGAGGTATAAAATTGGGTTATTTGTGATCTTTCTTTTTTCTTTTTTTTTTAAAGATTTTATTCATTTATCTGAGAGAGAAAGAATGAGAGATAGAGAGCACGAGAGGGAAGAGGGTCAGAGGGAGAAGCAGACTCCCCGCTGAGCAGGGAGTCCGATGTGGGACTCGATCCCGCGCCTCCAGGATCATGACCTGAGCTGAAGGCAGTCGCTTAACCAACTGAGCCACCCAGGCGCCCCCTCTTTTTTCTTAATATAGGCACTGATTGCTATCAACTTCCCTCTAGAACTGCTTTTGCTACATCCCATAGGTTTTGGTATGTTGTGTTTCCATTTTCCTTCATTTTAAGATTTTTTAATTTTCCTTTTGATTTTTTTTTTTTACCCATTAGTGTTCAGGAATATGTTGTTTAATTGCACATATTTGTGAATGTCCCAGCTTTCCCTCTGTTATTGATTTCTAGTTTCATACCATTGTGTTTGGAAAAGATAGTTGGTATGATTTCAATCTTCTTAAATTTGCAAAACTTACTTTGTGATCTATCAGATGATCAATCCTGGACAGTGTTCCATGTGCACTTGAGGAGAATATGTATTCCATCTGTTGGACGGAATGTTCTATATATGTTTGTTAGGTGCATTTGGTCTAAAGTATGGTTCAAATTCAATGTTTCCTTGTTGATTTTCTGTTTCACTGATCTGTCTATCCATCAAGTGAGGTACTGGAGTCCTCTATTATTGTATTGTTGTCTGTTTCCTCCTTCAGATCTGTTGGTGTTTGCTAAATAACCTCCAGATCTGTGGGTGCTCTGACTTTGGATGCATATATATTTATGACTGTTACATCTTCTTGATGAATGACCTCTTTATCATTATATAATGTGTCCAGACTTATATGTTTTTGTCCCAACAATGTGCTGAAACTTCTCTGAACACCTGGACTTCCCCAAAGGCTCTCCTGTCCGTGGGTGATTGTCTAAGACAGTGCTTCCCAGGGGCTCCTGGACCATGACTGAGAGAGGCTGGAGCTGGTTCATGGACCACCGCACCAAGGTCTAGCTGCCTCTTACCTGATGTGCAGGGTGTCAAGTCTCCTCCCAAGTTCCCTTGGTCTATGGTGCCGAATCCCACAGCTCCCCCAAAGGCACTTTTGTCTCTCAGTATATTTCTTACCTACTATGTTTAATGTAATAATAATTGGTATCATTTAATGCTCATTATTTCCAAAATACTAAGATGTTCAGATGGAAACTGCTATCAAAAGAATAAAACACAGTATGTTAACTTTCTTTGTCATTCACAAATTGATTACACACACTGCTCAGTTATTTACTTCTTCTCACTCTCGAATTCCTGTTGGAAATTGATGGTAAATAACCCCAAAGAAACTGGGAGGAAGGTGAGTTTTGACAACACAGTCACACCTGAAACTTCTCTTGCCACAAGACAAAAACTGATCTTGCTGTTGACAAACACAGTCAGGAGTATTAGACATCGATCTATAAATCACAATGTTTATAGTATGCATTCTAAAATAAAACTAGGGGTTAGCAAGCTTTTGTTCTTGAAAAAAGGACCAAAACTAAAAGAACACTATAGGGAAGGGAGAAATCATTGTCAAATAGGTATAATTGGTATTCTGAGAAATTAGGTTGAGATTTTATCCCCATCAAAGCTTCTCAGAGGCCTAAGCATCAATAGTATTAATGGAAAATAAAAATCTAAAGCTGCCCTTGTTCTCCTTCATTCCAGCTCAGCTACAGCTCAGCTTTTAAGAAATGTATTTACCTCCCTGCACTCGGTTGCTAAACTCTTTGTAATCCCTAGGGGAAGTATGGTTGAATTTGGTAAAGGGAAAGGAAGTGTGGAGAGCTAACGTTTTGCTCTTTCCTCAGACATAAAGGTACATTGTGTCGCCATCATGGATATTGTCATTGTTATGAGGCTTCTGGGTTCTCACAGTATGTTGATATCTACATTATCATTCTAGTCCCCAAAATTGGTCTCAATAGCTAAAACAGGAACTGTTTCAAATTAGTTATTTTAGATTATCCCCGGTACTGTTCCCCTCCCTAACAGAGCTACGGAAATAGAACAAGTGTCCCAGTGGTATCAGAAATCACAATTCTTAAAACACCCTAGTTACTTAGAGAAACAGAGCGTAAGTTAAGACAGTGGTTCTCAACCCAGGTCACACACTAGAATCACCTAAGGGTGCTTTTTAAGAACAACACTGGTCTGTCTTTTTTGCTAAACCAGTAAAATCCGGATCCCTGGGGGTAGGGCCCAGAAGTAGTATATTTAAATAGATTCACTGAACAATTTTAATGGGTCCCCAAGGTTCATTAAGAATTAGGTGTTGACTGCATATAAAGGAAAAAATAGCAGTATCTTAAGACAGAAGTGCTTTTTTTCTCTTTCATATTAAAAATGATTTTTTTTTTTAAAGTCTTCCCATACTAGTGCACGTATTACAGCTCCTTGAGTCATCCAGGGCCTGAGCGCATTCTCTTTTTACTCTATAATCCTGTGTTGGGGTTCTGCTTTTAAGACCACTTCCTGGGAGGCGCCTGGGTGGTTCAGTCGGTTAAGCGTCTGCCTTCAGCTCAGGTCATGATCTCAGGGTCCTGGGATCAAGCCCTTCATCAGGCTCCCTGCTTCTCCCTCTGCCCCTCACCCCTGCTCATGCCCTCTCCCTCGAGTGTGTTCTCTCTCTCAAATAAATAAATCTTTAAAAAAAAAAAAGATCACTTCCTGGTCCATGATGGGTGCTGCAACTCCAGCCATCGTATTCAAGACTAGAAGGAGGAGGGAAAGAGAAAGAACAAAAGAACGTGTGCCCCTCCTTTTGGACAACCTTTCTGGAAGCTTCCAAATGCTTATCCTCTATTGGCTGGAACATAATCATGTGGCCACACTTGGCTGCAATGGGGGCAAGCAAGTATAGCTTTTCACAGGGCTAAGGTTCTGTTACTAAAAAAGAAGTTGAAAATGGAATTTGGGAAAGCAACTTGTAGTCTCTGCCACAGATGAATAAATCAGCAACTTAGCTCAGGCTCCCTCCATTCCATCTTGCTCTCTTTTGCTTGAATCAACCTTGTTGTCATAGGATGTCCCAAATCATTACTGGCCTCAGAAAACAAAAGTGAGAGGAAACATGAAGTTCTAAAACTCGACACCGTTATCTTCTGCCATGGTTGAATAAACTCTGATGCCACCCTAGCCGGATGCACCAGCAGGATCTGTTGTCTAAAATGTCACAATGGGCTCAGTTAGCTTCACAGACTGGGTTTAAGATCAAGGGACATGCATTCAGTGCACAATACCCATACCCCTTCTGGGTAAGGTACACATCAGGCTGGGTCTTTTCTAACATAACCCTCAACTAAAAATAGAGACTGAGATTCTTCTACATCACATTGAATAGCAGGTATACAAAGAGGTAGTCACTCTTGAAATATAAATTGCGCAATTTTCTTACATATATTTGACCCTGAGGCCATTCTTAGAGACTTTGTGTGTGATGCAGCAGCTAAAGCAAGATACCTTTCAATAATGGGCAGAACCACGTTGCACAGAAAGTAGGTCACCGCAAATTTCCTAGTTCAGTGTCCCACTACCTACAGTACGCAGCTTGCCCTGAAACTCCTCTCCCTATCCCATACCTGCCTAGGCGCCCAGTGGCCTCAGGCTGCCCATGGTTTAGGGGCCTAATCATAGCATTCTCGTTGCAAAGCGGCTGATTCCAAATCCCCCACCCTAACTGCCAATTTTTCAAACCATCCTGGAAGACGCACACTATTGCCTCCCAGTGGTGATGGTAGTGTGAGGAAGACACACTGCAGAGCCGGACCCACGATTGCCCCTTCTGGTTAATGTCTGGTGAAAATGTGTATCTATCAGAGACTCCATTAAGGAATGTTATGGGCTGAACTGTGTCCCCCCAAGATTCATACATTAACATCTTAACCCCCAGTACATCAGAACATGACTATGTTTGAAGACAGGATCTTGGAAAAGGTAATCAAGTTGAAATGAGGTCATGAGGGCAGGCCCTAATTGAATATGATAGTGTCCTTATAAGAAGAGGAGATTAAGGGGCTCCTGGGTGGCTCAGTCGGTTAAGCATTTGCCCTCGGCTCACGTCATGATCTCAGGGTCCTATGATCGAGTCCCACATCGGGCCCCATGCTCAGCAGGGAGTCTGCTTGTCCCTCTTCCTCTTTTCCTGCTCCTCTCCCTGCTCATGCTCTCTCTCTCTCTCTCTCTGAAATAAAGAAATAAAATCTTAAAAAAAAAAAAGGGGAGATTAAGACATAAATATGTCCAGAGGGAAGACCATGTGAAGAGAAGATGACCATCCACGAACCAAAGAGGGAGGCCTGACATCTTGATTTCAGACTTCCAGCCTCCAGAACTAAGAAATAAATTTCTGTTGTTAAAGCCACCCACTCTGTGGGACTTGGTCATGGCAGCTCTAGCACACAAATACAAGGATAACTAAGTATTTCAAATGGCACCAATTTTTGGATTGGTGGTCAGCCCCACTGAAATTAGACCAGTTGAACAGTTCTTTGCTTGCAGGCAGGCAATGGCAAAGTCTTATGTTTCTAATGGACATGAAAAAAACAAAACCAAAAAAAAAAAAAAAAACCAGGGTGCCTGGCTGGCTTGGTCAGTAGACTGTGCAACTTTTAATATCAAGGTTGTGAGTTTGAGCCCCATGTTGGGCAGTAGAATTTACTTTTTTTTAAAAAAATCTATAATTTGAGCACAAAAGAAAGCACTACTGGATTCTAGCATAAAGTGTAAAATAGTCATTCATGAGTTCATACTGATATAAATAGATGGCTGAGTACATAAATGATGGAGAATAGTCCAACCTTCCATACAGAAGCATGCCAGGTAATAGAGGTAGATACTTTAGCCTCAAAGAAACAGAGCGTAACTCCTCACTCCTTAAGTATGGACAACGCATAGTAACTTC
>NW_027397088.1:17948853-18117743 GCF_003265705.2 Callorhinus ursinus | reverse complement strand
GAGCGTAACTCCTCACTCCTTAAGTATGGACAACGCATAGTAACTTCCTTCAAAAGAACAGAGTAACTTTCAAGTGGAGAAGGCTTGCAAACGCTGCCTCAACCAGGTAATCAAGCCCACATCAACAGTGACAAGCCATGTGGATCCTATGTACTGCTGATAGGATGTAATGAGAATGACACTTTCCTTCTGTGGTCCTCCTCCTCAAAACCCCTAACACCAGTTTAATTATGAGAAAAACATCTGGCAAATCCCAAATCCCAGTTGAGGGACGATTTAAAAACACCTGACCGTGGGCGCCTGGGTGGCTCAGTCGGTTAAGCGACTGCCTTCGGCTCAGGTCATGATCCTGGAGTCCCGGGATCGAGTCCCGCGTCGGGATCCCCGCTCGGCAGGGAGTCTGCTTCTCCCTCCGACTCTACCCCCTCTCATGTGCGCTCTCTCTCTCTCTCTCTCTCTCTCTCACATTCTCGCTCTCTCAAATAAATAAATAAAAATCTTTAAAAAAAATAAAAAATAAAAACACCTGACTGTTTAGTCCTCCAAACTGTCAAGGTCATCAAAAACCAGGAAAGCCTGAGACACTTCGCCAAAAGGAGCCCAAGGAGAGATGAGGACTAAATGCAATGTGGGAATTTGGACAGGATAAAAGGACAGAAGGTAAAAACTAAAGAAGTCTGAATAAAGTATGACCTTTAGTTAATTAAAAAAAAAAATAGTAATAAGAATGGGCAGACAAATGTGCCCTATAGAATTTCCACAAGTCGGATTCCTTTCTTCCCCATTGTGAAGACTCTCAGAAACTGCTGGAGTCCTGGCTGGCTGCAACGCAGGTGAAACAGGTTTGCTCATGCAGTTGGGAAGGAAGAGGGGTTCATCGTGGTGCATGGGCCACAACAGAAATAAGCCCCATTCGGTTATCCGAGGCAACTTGCAGTGGGGGTCAATGTGGAAATTAAAAGGGAGCATACAACAAAAAGGCCGGTCATCTGACAAAGGCCAACTGGTCGCCACCCATTCAGTGACATTCCCTTGGTGAATTCTCCTCTGCCCTGAGTCTACTCTCAGCCCTTACCGGTTCAGCAACTACCTTCATCCGTATCTTGAAGTTAATCAAACTCAAGGACGCTGACTCATCCTAACTAAACCCCAGTGACTACGATATAGGAAAACAAAATGCCACAAAATGCCTGAGGCATCCATTCCCATGACAGAGACAAGCCCACTAGGAGCACCCAGGGATTGCATTATCCTCGGCCCTTGAGCCTTTCCCATGATGGGGCTTGTGTGCACACCACCTATTTGCAGCTCCAGAGACTCTTCTTATCTACCTTTCCACACTTAATCTCCTCCTCCTACCTCTGGTGGGAGAAACAGATTCTTGATAGATACAAATAAAATGCCTACAATAACTTTATGAGCTGGTTTTGCAGACTGAGGAGTCATTCCCTCCAAAGGAAACTGCTACATCTCTGCACTGACCTGGTGTGTACAACTTTTCCTAGTTAGCTCTCTAAAGAAATGGTCATTTCTCTTAGTCTTCATGAAAAAGAGGGGACCCTGCATTTACGCTGTGGCGGCAATAGAAAAGATTCTTGTCCCTACACTGTTTATGGAGACGCAGGGGAGTGCCAAGCACGGGTGAGGCCCTGGGGATGCAGTGGTGAGCAAACACGACAAGATTCCAGCCCTCCTGCCAGGTGGTCATCTGAGGAAAGCAGGGCGTCTTGTTGTTAGGACAGCTACATGCAACATTTCATCCTACAAACTTCTACTTTCTCCTTTTAGCCAGCTTCAGCTTCTTCTTCTAAAATCCCTTGGTTTAACACAGGCGCTCCCTGCCAAACTACAAACTGCCCAAACTGGTCAACCTCATCGGACAACACTTTTCCCTGGTTTCCACATCTGGCCTGTCACATTCGCTTGGCCACGCAGAAACCCAATAATAACGCCCGTCAGCGTCCGCCAAGTCAAATCAGAGCATATTGAAACCCTAGGCCCATCAAAGGCGAGCAGGTAATGCATTTACATGAGGTACATGAAGAAACAAGTTTCGAACAGATTGGTATAGCAGGAAAGGAAGGGACGATTCAGCCACTCTCACACACGCCTACTTAGGGAAAACACTGCTCAGTGTGTGGTTCTCAAAGTCCAGCATGCAAAAGAATCATCTGGAAGTCTGTTGCGAACATAAATTCTAGGGGTGCCTTGGGTGGCTCAGTTGGCTAAGCCTCTGCTTTCAACTCAGGTCATGATCTCAGGGTCCTGGGATTGAGCCCTGCATCGGGGGAGTCCACTTCTGCCCCCCACCCTCGAGCTCTCTCTCTCTCAAATAAATAAATAAAATCTTTTTAAAAAATGCAAATTGCAGGGTTTCACTCCCCCTACCCCCTCTCCCCCACCCGCAGAGTTGGATTCAGTAGGCTGGGGCTGAGGCTTATAAATCTGCATTTTTAACCCACACCCCAAATGATCCTGAGAAATACTGACTTAAGTCTGATTCTCTGTTTTAGTGGATTTCAACCCTGGCTCACATTCAATTTCTGTGAGAGGATTAAAAAAAAAAAAGTCCCCATGCCTATACACCAAGACCCCAAAACAATCAAATCAGAACGTCCAGTGTCTGAGAACACGCCATCAGTGTTTTCTCAAGCTTTCTGGGTGACTGGTGTTCAGCGTTTCCAGGTGATACTATTTGCCTGGGTTGTTAGACATCAGATTCCAAGCCCCTCCCTGAAGTTTCTGATTCAGTAGGTCTGTCTGGGGCAAGGCCCTCAAGTCTGCTTGTCTAACAAGTGCCCCGGGTGATTTCCATGATAGGGTTTGAGAAATGAGTCCATCTTACTTAGCTGAGTCAGAAACCTCCATCTCCAGCATGTCTGCTCCAATGGACCTCTTGACTGCAGTTTTTAAAGACCCCATTCCATGCATCTAGTGGCCTGAATTTTCCCAAAGAGAGAGAGATGAAAGCCCACTGCTTTATACCACAGTGGCTTCGTTAGCCCCACTTCTATCACTACTATAGCTGATACAACTTCTATAACTAATAGATAATATATAATAACTAATATATTATTAGTAATACGAAATTACCAATTTCTCCCACTTACTTAGCACTATGTACCAGGCATGTGGTCTTAACAGCACCTAATATATTAACTAATATAATCTTCATGACAACGATATGGATAGGAACTCTTCTTAGTGCTAATCTGTCAGTAAGGAAACCGAGGCACAGAGGTTAAGCAAGTGGCCTAAGCTCCCAAAGTCACCTAGAGGGTGAATTTGGACCCAAACAGCAGGGGACCAAGGTCCACTCTCTCACCCATAATGCTATAATAGAGCTCAGCAAACAAGAGTTTGAAGAGCCTCCTTGCACACTGCTTGCCACCAGAAAAAGAACAGAGAACGGATCCAATCAAGGAAGCTCATGTTTTTGTTTGTTTTTGTTTTTGTTTTTATTTGACAGAGAAACACAGAGAAGGAACACAAGCAGGAGGAGGGGGAGAGGGAGAAGCAGGCTTCCTGCTGAGCAGGGAGCCTGATGCGGGGCTCAATCCCAGGACCCTGGGATCATGACCCGAGCCAAAGGCAGATGCTTAACGACTGAGCCACCCAGGTGACCCAAGGAAGCTCATGTTTATTGAATCCCCACCTTGTGTTCCAAGCGCTAGGCTAAGGGCTTTATGTATATTATTGCATCTAGTTCAAGAGTCAGATAAAATCCCTATTGTCATGGACACACTATACTACCTCACTCAGTAATGGGAACAGTTAACAGTTGTAGAATATTATGCATAAAAAAAAAAAAAAGAAAAGAAAACCCACAAAGCAGCCAAAGAACCTTTCCAAGTGGATTTGGCAGACTGGATCCTGCAGAAAGAGCCAGCCGTGGGGGTGCGTGTTGGGCGAGAGGAGGCTGAGTGGAGGGTGACCAGGGCTGGCTGTGGAAGGGTTCATGAAGGAGGCGGAAGCGTGGGCAGCTTTGGCTCAGAGAAAGGACAGGGCTTCCTGAAGTCCTGGGAAGGAACAGGAGTTTCATTCAGACATTCTGCTTCTCAGGGCAGATCTGAACAAGTCAGGACAGATGGTGAGGTCCACCCACTTTGAGAACTGACATGACAGGACACTGCCTTTAAAGATAAGCTGATGTCTCCAACTCCTGCAGGCAACACAAGGGCAATCCCCTCTGTCCTGCCTGAGATTTCTCCCTGGTAGCACTACAGGAGAGAGAAAGGGCTGCAGATCCAGGGCCTTTAACTCTGAGAACTTTAAGCATTTGGCAAGTGGCACACACTACCTGTGTCTTTAGGGGAAAGAGTGGTGAGTGGCTGCTAAGCACCACCTTTTTCCTCTCCCTGTTCAGGGACATCACGTGACACCAGTCCCAAGCAGCACATCTGTCCAAGGAATGTGGGGAACAAAGGCAGAAGAAAAATTACTAAATTTCCTTACTACTTACAGCCCATTGACAAGTCCTTGAAACAGGCAGAGTGACCTTCCTCTAGAGACTCAACTGCCTCAAAGTTGACACTTGGCTGGGGGCAAAAGGCAATCTTAGCCCAACCCCCAGGATCCTGTAAGTCTACTATAACATATAAAAATTCCTTTGGAAACTTCCTTTATCTCTACCCCCCAAGATACATGTTGGCAATCATCCCCCAAGCATATGACCCACCGATATACATCTGAAGGGTCTCATGACTAAGGTTTGATTAGACAGTAATAAATGACCTTTTCTCAACAACAGCTAGCCCCCTCAAGGTCCTGGAAACCTTGCTTCCAACATTCCTTAGAGACTTACGCTTTCCCGAACCCCCTCTCAATTTGAAAGTATAGAATGGGCCACTCACTTCTCATGACCCCAGTGCAGCTTTTTCTGCCCATGGGTCCCGTCCCTGTGCTTTAATAAAACCACCTTTTTTGCACCAAAGACATCTCAAGAATTCCAGTGCAATTTGCCAGGTCACAAGGGACACTGGGGTCTTGAAAGTACTGGAACTCGATACTGAACAGCTGAACAGAAAGGGTCTAAAAGCAAGCAGAGACTCAGAGACACAGACAAGTCCCAGAGAGGCTGAAAATGGGAAGTCTAGGAGATTTCTAGAACATGAGCTCTTCAGTCTTTTCACATGGGCTGCCGACAGCTCTGAGTCCAAAGAACGGGACCTGAAAGGTAGGCAAAATTCTGCAGGTGAATGAAGCCCACTCTTAACCAAAGTAGGGATGGAAATGCTCAATGTTTCCATGAGAGATGTTTCCCCTTCAAGGCCAAGAACAAGTGAGTTAGGTGTGAGAGAGAAAGAGAAACCCAGGGGTGAGGAGAGTAGATAAGGCAACAAAGTGTAATAAAGCCTACAAGAAGGTCCAATGAGCAAAAGGAAGCAATGCAATGATTTTCATTGAAGGCGATAAATAATAAGAATAAATGAATATTTAAGATCGTTCTATACTTCATTCCTTCCTCACTGAGCTCCTACCATGATTTATCAGCAAGTTCGCAAAACAAGCATTACTAACAGGAAAAGAAAAAAAGGAAAAAAGCCTGATTGAAGCTGATTGAGGAGTTTATAATTCTTCAAACCTTCCATTATGTGTTGTATTTCCCCGGGCACGTAGGGCTAAGCATATATATCAAGCAAATTAATGGTTCAAGTTTTTTGTGTGTGTATGTGTGGGTTTTGGTTTTGGTTTTGGTTTTACCTCCTGAATCCAAGAAATAATAGCTGGCAATATTTATAATTTAAATTGTATCAAGGCAGATGACACTCACATTTCCCATCTTTAATATGTTGCATCTTTAATATGTTGTAAAACCTGTACCTACTGCTCTCCCTTTGTACACTATAAGGTCATAATCTCCTTTACGTGCTGTCCTGATAATAATGATTTCTCCATTGGCAAACAATGTGATACCTGCTTGCAGCCCACTGAACCTTCGAAGCTAGTCACGCCAAGTGTTCAGTATGTTCTCAGACACACCAGATGAAAAACAAGCTGACTGTTTCTAAGAATTATTTGTGCTTGCCCATGAGCGACAAACCTAGTGAATTTCTTCCCCCTCCCGCCTCCCACCAAAAGAAAGGTTTCGAAAACACCGATTAGCTTAAGGAAATGACGAATTGGACAAATCCCTGAGAGCAAATTGCATTGGGTATTTTATAGGTCTCTTTGTCTCTCACTTAACTATGACAATCATGGGGGGCATCGGAACTTTGTCTAGTTGCCCCCCCCACCTCATATTCTACATGGAACAGAACAAAGGCTCAAAGGCTCAGTCAACACTGGTGAAAAGAATGGAAGTTGCCTAAGGTAAAAACAAAACTTATATGCATTTGTGAACCATCCTTGCCTAAAACCACAAATCAGATAGGACTTTGATTAGGCCCTCAAGCACACACTGACATGTCTTTCTATGTTCACAGTCATGTGGTGTTTATACCTTATTTAGTTGAAAGGAAGACACAGAAAAGAGCCGTCTGACTTAATGACACTCATCTAGGAAACCTCGGGGCAGAACGTGCTGTTAGAATTCCCACGGAGAATCATCGCGGAGCCAAAATGTACATTTCTCCGAGAAAATGGTTTGGCCTGTCTGAGACTCATTTCTCTCATCTGTATTACAGGATTATCTTAAAAGCTTCCAATGGAAATGAAAGATACTGATAATGGCTAATACTTACTGTGTATTTACTATTTGCTAGAACTGTACTAAATGCTATGAACATAATATTTTCTATATTTATGTTATATAAATATGTCATCTCATGGAATCCTCCCAATGACCCTAGGATTATTAATTCCATTCTATAGATGAGGGCTTTTATTTTATTTTTAAAGATTTTATTTATTCATTTGCCAGAGAGAGAGAGAGAGAGAGAGAGCACAAACAGGGGGAGTGGCAGGCAGAGAGAGAATCAGGCTCCCCCCTGGGCAGGGAGCCCGATGTGGGACTCGATCCCAGGACTCTGAGAATCATGACCTGAGCCGAAGGCAGACCCTTAACCGACTGAGCCACCCAAGCTTCCCCAGATGAGGTCATTTAGACATTTAGCTAGTTGGTCCAGGCCACACAAGTAGCAAACGCCAAAAGCAGGACTGAAATGCAAGTAATCTGGCTCGAAATCCAGCCCCCCAGCCCACTATGCCATATGTGTGTCAGTAGGCTTAGATTGTCTCTAAGAACAGAAAAATAAAGTGGCAACATTCATTCTTGCCCCTCAGGAGAGGAGCTGGATGTCTGGGACACTAAAGGGATCCTTTGTAACTTATATACCCTGCTATGTCCCTTGAACTTTATACTTTATGGATATATTCCCTATTCCAAAAAATAATATACTAAAAAAAGGGTTTTTGAAAACTGAAATGGGTATAAGAGTTTACAAAAATCAGTAATACTCTACCCCTTATGTAAAGAGTTGGGGGAGTATCATTTCCATGATTTAGCACTAAAAGCATTCTGAAATCTTATAATCACATAAAGACCCATCCTGGTGCCTGCTTAATACATGCTGAAGTTTCTAATATAATCATTACATTGGTTCTTTTTGCCTCCTGCTTTCCATTTATAAAGGTTTCTTTGTGCCAGAAGGGTGTCCACCTCAGGGCCTTTGCACTTGCCATTTACCCTGCCAGGAGCCTACCTCTCCCATTTATTCAGAGGCTCCTCCCTCACCTGCCTCCTTCCGGTCCACACTTAAATATCATCTCAATCACACTCTTTAAAAAAACTGCAATCCCTTTATTTTTTTTCCCCACAGCACAAATCCCCATCTGATGATATACTTTGCTTTCACTTATTTATTTTACCCTCTGTCTCCCAACCCAGACCCTTAGAATGTCAGCTCCTTGAAGGCTGGGATTTTTCCCTCCCCAGTTCACTGCTGTTTCCCCTGCTCCAAGAAAAATGGGCCTTCATTTGAAATTGTTGAATAAATGAATTGGCCGTGGCCTTAGGAATCCTCCTAAGTTGAATGTTTTGAAATTTTTTTCTCTTTAAAGATTGACTGATTGATGCATTCATTCATTTGAGAGAGAGAGTACAGGTAGGGAGGGGCAGAGGGAGAGGGAGAAGCAGACGCCCTCACTGAGCAGGGAGCCCCACGCGGGACTTGATCCCAGGACCCCAGGATCATGACCTGAGTCAAAGGCAGACGCTTCACCAACTGAGCCACCCAGGCGCCAACATTTTGATATTCTTAATTTAAGTACGCATCATGGTTATTTTACAGGGCCAGCTTTAGCAAAGGGTGAAGAATGACCTACATAGAATTTTAAGAAAGAAAATCCAAAGTGTCATAAGTAAAAGTCTACAAATTCATTCTTTGGAAGTTTCTCTTCCAAAACCCTTTTAAACTGGAAAAGGGAGTGCATCACTGCAAGCTTGCTGATGTCCAGCTAGTTACTTCACCATCCTACACCCAAGCTTCTTAGCCTATAAAAAGTTGATAATTGTAACAGTGCTTAATTTACAAACCTGTTGTGAGACTTACACTGGTTTCAGTGAGGATTAGCTTAGGTATGAGTGAAGCCCTCGGTAAACTGTTAAAATGTAATGTATGTGCTAACTAAGTGTAAACTCTCAGACAGGGTGACATAAGTAAATGTCCCTCTCCACGTTACCACCAGGACACTAAAAAATGAAGTGAAATTTAAGGATAGAACAGAAAGTCAAATTTGATAGAAAGTATAAACTTAAAATGTCACTTAAACAATTAATGCCGAGTTTCCGAGCTTTGCATTTTTAAGCTTTCCAAAGTAAATCTGTAACAAAGCCTAAAGAAAATAGAGCAGCTTGGCTGCCAAAAGGCAAAGGTTAAGAATTTCCAGAGTGGGGAGAAAAGGGGGTGCGGGCGCCTGGGTGGCTCAGTCAGTTGAGCATCTGATTCTTGATCTCAGCTCAGCTCAGGTGCTGATCTCCTCCCGGCGTGGAGCCTACTTAAAAAAATAAATTTCCAGAGAGGGGAAAAAAAGAAATTCTTAAATAGCACATTCTATCAGAGCAAAGCACAACAACCCCAAAAAACCACCCAGAAAAACTCAGTGGAAACAAGCCATTTACTGACTTCAGTGAGGAGGCATCACTTGCTTGATAAGAAAACAAAAACGAATGAAAAATCAAAATTCTTTTGCTGTCTTTTTTACCCAGGTATAATAGCGTAAATGATGCCTTCCCTTGGAATATTATAAGTATATAATCTTGGGGCACCTGCCTGGCTCAGTCGGTAGAGCATGTGATTCATGATCTCGGGGTCATGAGTTTGAGCTCCATGTTGGTCTTACAGATTACTTAAGGAAATAAAAAAAATTATAAAAATTTTTAAAAAAAGTACAGACTCTTCCAGAAGCCAGTCAACCTTCCTTTAAAGGGTAGGCGTGATGGACAGATGTTCAAGCATCATTCAATCCTTTCTGTTTTACAGAGCATCTTACAAAGCAGAGCCTGGGAGGCAGAGGTCTGAGCACCTGCACAACTCCCTCACTTTATAGAGAAAAAACTGACACAACCAAGTTAAATGGTTTTCTCAGCTCCCATATTCGTTCCTTAAAAATGGACGCCAGAGTCTAAGTGTTTCATTTAATGTGAAAATTACTTTTTTTTAAGAGGGGTGTGGGGGAGGGCAGATGGAGAGAGAATCTCAAGCAGACTCCACACTGAGCAAGGAACCCAACACGGGGATCGATCTCATGACCCTGAGATCATGACCTGAGCTGAAATCAAGAGTTGGACACTCAACCAACTGAGCACCCCCCCAGGCGCCCCTGGAAATTACTTTCTTGAGGAATTTAGCCCAAAGAAATTAAAAACATGGAATTAAAGAGTTAAATAAATAACCTGGCTCACCTTCTTAGGGTTTTTCAATCAGAAACTTCTAAAGCTTCTTACTATTTCAATCGGGGTTTTTCATATGAGGGAAAGTAATGGCCTTTTTCTCCCTCACAACTTGAAAATCCTGAGGCTCATATTTTAACACATATTCAAGTGATGATTCTGCATCTCCCTTGGGGTAGTCACTAGACCCTGTATATGTAAATGTAAGAGGCTCATCCAAAACAATATTTTCTTAGGTTTATTGTGACCATACATAAAACCGCCCCATCTTTAAATGGCAACTTTGATGCTTGTTCCTGCAATGATGTTTGCAGGAACATCTCTCCCTCTTTTGGAGAGATGTTCCTGCACCAAACTGAATGCATTATCCCTTTAACCTTGAAATTATTCAGTGATCAGCAGCATACGTACTGGAAGAGACGCCAATAAATTCAAAGGGAGATTATTTAAGAATAATAAAACAACCTACAGGAAGCAAATAATAAAAAAAATATCCACAGTAATAATTCCCAAGTCCTTGTATACCATTTTCAATTAAGAGTTTTCCTACTGCCTCCGAGGAAACCCAGTGCTTTGGATCAGCTCTCCAGGCAGAAACTCTCCCATGGGATGAGGCTTCAGAGAAGCCTAAAATGGCCCAAATGATCACAATGACACCTGCCAATTAAAAGAGCCTACTGTGTGTTACGTAATTTACCATCCAGTATCCCACCTCATCCGAACATCAACCGTACCAATTGGGAATTATCATCCCCTTTTTGCGATGAGAAAACAAAGTCTCCAAAGACGTCAGCCATTTGCCCCAAATCACCTAGGGAATAGATTAAGGAGCCAGGATTTATAAGGAACCCTGACCTTTCTAATGCTGAAGCCAGAATTCCTTCTCCAGAAATATCCTGTGAATTCCCCCTCCCACCCCGACTCACCTGAAATTCACAACTTTGTTTGCTCTCCTTAAACATTTCCAGAAAATGCGTCTGTTTTATCTGAGACAGTGACACACTCTTTGGCTAATGCATTCGCTGAGACGAGCATATCTGATTAACAATTTACTGCCATCCAACAGAAATAGGCTCTGTGGGAAGATGCCACAGGACAGGGAGGTTTTGCCCATGCCAGGGAAAAAATGAAAGGATTGGGGGTCTAGCCAGCCTTCGGCAGTAGGAAGCACACCATCGTCCCATCATAGGTATCTTTTTCATATTGGAATTAACTACACGAATTACAGAGAGGCTTGGCCCAAACCCTTCTATTAAAAGAGCTCTTCTGTAAATACATTTGTGAAATTCACAAGGGCATATATCCTATGCATATGAAGAGACCCAAAGAACCTGCTGCTACTCCTTAAGAACAGCTAAGGGACATTCAGAAATTCCTGGCTGAGTGTTAACATTAAGTCTGAGGGAGCTCGTTCATTTAACCACTATATTCAAGCATGTGTTATGTGCCTGTGCCCTGATACGATTCCATCTACCATGTCCCCAGACTCCATCAGGGAAACCAGAAGTGTCTTCGTCTTTGGCCTGAATAGTTCATGGGCTGTTTTGGTTCTAGCTAGGGAAGATAATGGCCTGTGACTTCACGGTTAGAGGAAGCAGAGTCTTTAAACCCAGGGAGGATCCAGGAGGCTGGAACAAAGTTGTTTCAGGGCTAAAAGAAGCTTCAACTCTCTTGATCAGAGCAAAGAGTCGGGTGGGTGAGAAAAGCATCTGATGTTCTTGGCTCAGAACACAGAATACCCCTTGAGGGGGCACCTGGGTGGCTCAGTCAGTTGAGCATCTGCCTTCAGCTCAGGTCATGATCCCAGGGTCCTGGGATCGAGTCCCACGTCGGGCTCGCTCCCTGCTCAGTGGGAGTCTGCTCTCTCTCGCTCATTCTCTCTCTCAGATAAATAAATAAAATCTTTAAAAAAAAGAATATCCCTTGAGAGCTGCTTCCTGCTTTGCTTTGAAGAGAAAAAAGGTAAGTGAGGTATATAAGCATGCCAGGGGAAAAATACATAACTTGTATGTTTGAAGGAACAGATGTTAAATATCTGTTTTCCAAAGATCCTGATTACATACAGGCTTTTCAAAACATGTCATTATATAGAAGTGGGATATGCTTATTTAACTAAGTACAGAGCACAGAGGAAATTATTAGTGATGGTAGAGTTTATGTGGGAAATTATCCCAGGAGCAATGACATAACCTAGAGGATTCGACCTGGGGTAAATTATCCAATACCACCCTTCTCTATATGACAAAACTATTTTTAGTTATAATAGCAAAAGGCAACATAACAGTGATGGCCAAAAAAGAAGCATAGGCAGGGACGCTTTTATTTTACTTAACTCAGTGTATGTAATTGTGCACCCCAATAATAAAGAATAAAAAAGAAAAGGAAGATTACCATTCAAAACAGGAAGAAAAGTGGTGGACCAATGCCCTTGAATGACTTTAATGTATTTTTGGAATAAAGAGAGAAAATCTTATATCTATGTATCAGCCTATCTTTATATATGAATGATGAGTATTAATTTATCTATGCATAATAATATTACAGTAACCAAACAGGCTAGTTTCAGTAAAAATGAAGTGTCTGAAAAAGGTTAGGTTAACTTAGGTTTAGGTACTAACAATTTAGGTTAACTACTAAATCATCATATTGATATTAACATGGCATTTTCTGGTTTCTTCCTTAGTTTTAAAACAAACAGGGATTTTAGGGGCGCCTGTCTGCCTTCAGCTGAGGTCATGATCTCAGGGTCCTGGGATCAAGTCCCGCATCAGGCTCCCTGCTCAGCAGGAAATCTGCATCTCCCTCTCCTGCTGCCCCTCTCCCCTGCTTGTGCACACACACACTCTCTCTCTTAAATAAATAAAACAGGAATTTTAAAAGTAAAATAAGGGCACCTGGGTGGCTCAGTTGTTTAAGCGACTGCCTTCGGCTCAGGTCATGATCCTGGAGTCCTGGGATCGAGTCCCGCATCGGGCTCCCTGCTCGGCAGAGAGTCTGCTTCTCCCTCTGACTCTCCCCCTCTCATGCTCTCTATCACTCTCTCTCTCAATAAATAAATAAAAATCTTTTTAAAAAAGGATTTTAAAGTAAAATAAAATTTATTTCAAAATCAGTATTTCAAATTCAATAAAACGTCACATGTAAACTAAAATTTACACTTACAAATAAAAACTGGACCTCTTGGAGGGCCTGGGTGGCTCAGTCGATTAAGCATCCAACTCTTGATCTCAGCTCAGGTCCTGATCTCAAGGTAATGAGTTCAAGCCCCACATTGGGCTCCACGCTGGGTGTGGTGCCTACTTAAAACAAAACAAAACAAAACTGGACCCCTTGCCGTTTGCACTGTTCCATTGTCCCATTACTGTTCAAATTTCAAGTAATCTCTGTACCCGATGTGGGGCTCGAACCCACAACCGAGAGATCAAGGGTCGGTTGCTCCACTAACCAAACCAGCAGCCAGGCACCCCTCACATTGCTTCCAATTTTAAATGCAAATAAAAACTCCAAGTGGTCACAAGGACTGACAGAATTGAAGTAGGTTTCTTCATTGGTAGCCTCACTGTGCCATCCATCGTTGTTTATTTTGAATCTACCGTGTAAACACAGAAACCTGTCGTATTACGGGGTCAGAGCTGCACCTGAAGCAAATTCAAACAATTCTGAACTTTCAGGAACTTACTTTCAGAATGAGTGTGGGCAGATTGCTCACGCGGATGCCATGATGAACAGCTCTGTGGAGAGAGTCCCAACTGGTGAGGAGCTGAGGCGTCCCACCCAGTCAGTGGGGAGCCAAAGACTGAGCTGGGACCCGGTCAACCCTAGGCAAGCCTTCTACCAACCGCAGCTGTGGCCACTCTCCTCACCACAGCCCTCATGAAAGACACTGAGCCAGAACCCTGAACCTAAGCGGCTCCAGTACTGACCCTCAGAAACTCCTGCCACAAGAAATGTTCATTACTTAAAAAAAGGGGGGGGGACACCTGGGTGTCTCAGCCAGTTAAGCATCTGCATTCGGCTCATGTCATGATCCCAGGGTCCTGGGATCGAGTCCCACCTCCGGCTCCCTGGTCAGGAGGGAGTCTGCTTCTCCCTCTCCCTCTGCCCCTCCCCCTGCTTGTGCTTACTCTCTCTCTCTCTCTCAGATAAACAAATAAAATCTTCAAAAAAATAAAAATTTAAAAAAAAAGTGAATGCGGGTAGCTCAATGTTTAAGTAGTTCTCCAAATTAACTGCCACATAAAAACAATTTTTATCAAAGAAAGAGTAATACAAATGTGCTAATTCAGTTTACATAAATATTGTTAACATGGAATGGTAACCACAGTAATTGTTTAGAACTTGGGCCAACAAAAAGAGTTTTTTCAGGGAAGTGTATTTTATCACTGACATTTGTTTAGATTTGTCACTGCATGGTGATATTAAAAGCAGACCAGAAAAAAAAAAAAAAGCAGACCAACTTTTAGTCAGTTTTATTATTGTTTTATAATTATACATGAGTCACCTGGGTGGCTCAGTTGGTGAAGTGGCCAACTCTTGATTTGGCTCAGGTCATGATCTCATGGTCCTGGGATCGAGCCCCACATTGGGCTCCCTGCTCAGCAGGTAGTCTGCTTCTCCCTCTGCCCTTCCCCCCTGCTCATACTCTCTCTCTCTCTCAAATAAATAAAATCTTAAAAAAAAAAAAGAATTACAACAGGTACAAAAACCATATATTTAAACAATGCCCCCTGGGGTGCCCGGGTGGCTCAGTCGGTTAAGTGAAGGACTCTTGGTTTCGGCTCAGGTCATGATCCCAGGGTCATGAGATTGAGTCCACACCAGGCTCTGAACTCAGCGGGGAGTCTGCTGGGGATTCTCTCCCTCTGCCCCTCCCCATCCTTGAGTGCACTCATGCTCTTGCTCTCGCTCTCTCTCTAAAAGAAATAGATTTTAATAATAATAATAATAATGCCTCCCTCTCAAGAATACCAAAATACTTCAAAGGAAACTGCACTTCAACCACAGATGTGGCAACCATATAAAAATGGTTCAAACATAGGTATCTTTCATATTTTTGACTTGCCATTGTACGTGCAAGGACTTATTCCCATTTTCTTGAAAAAGATACTGCAGACACAAAAGTAAACCCATGTCTCAGCAGAGGCTACAAATAAAGACACACGGCTACTGGCAAGTTTGAAAACAAGTATTCGATCCATTTGGACAGGCTCACCAGCTCTCTCTCTCTGTCAAACAAATAAAAAATTTTTAAAAAGATTTTATTTATTTATGTGTGAAAGAGAGAGAGCAAGAGAGAGAGCACGAGCAGGGTCGCGGGAGGGAGAAGCAGGCTCCCCACCAAGCAGGGAGCCCAATGCAGGACTTGATCCCAGGACCCTGGGATCTCGACCTGAGCTGGAGGCAGATGCTTAACCGACTAAGCCATCCAGGAACCCCAATCGGAAATCATCCATCTGATTTCAACTAGACAGTGACAAAGACATCTGTAATGTCTATTTCTCTTTTTGCATACACATGAACATATTTATGAACAAGTCCACTTATGAATAAAGGACCCATGTAGTGAAGACTGAAATTGTGCTGTATGCCAAAATAGCTAGGTTAGTCCTCCAACATCCCCTGAGCAGTGTGAACCCCGTAGATAGATCAAGGTTACCTGGCTAGTGGATGGCTGAGCCAGATTGTGCATGGGGTTTAATTAATGCCAAGGGTTAAGGTCTTGATCACCACCCCACATTTCCTCTCTACAGATCACCTACATGTCTAAACCAATCCCTTGCTTATGTACTAACATAATACGGTTATACTCTCCGTGTGCTCTGCTGTAGGACTACAGCTGATTCCTTCTCCTTACGACTTAAACCAGAGCCCCTCCTTCCGTATGGCAAATGCCCGAGTCCTAAGGGGAAGTGGAAAGGAGTCTGGTTTGCAGGACAGACAGATGTGGTCCGCAGTAGCGCTTTCGTGGCTTGGGGATTCCCACTTCCAGAGCCCCCCCCCCGTTTTCTAAGCAGCAAAAGGAAGAGAAACTTCCAGCTGAAAGGACTCAAGAAGGAATTTGAGATAATTGAATACTTTCATGTGCTTTCCTCACTGAAGGTTCTTCTGATGAATACAGTATGAAAACAGAGAACTAAGTGGTCCCAATGGACTGAATCCAAAGAAAATGTCTTTCGAAAGTTCAGAGTGCATCTGAATATTACCAAGTTAAAGAAATTTTGGGGGGGGGCGCCTGGGTGGCTCAGTCATTGGGCGTCTGCCTTCGGCTCGGGTCGTGATCCCGGGGTCCTGGGATCGAGTCCCGCATCGGGCTCCCTGCTCCGCGGGAAGCCTGCTTCTCCCTCTGCCACTCCCCCTGCTTGTGTTCCCTCTCTCGCTGTGTCTGTCAAATAAATAAACAAAATCTTTAAAAAAAAAAATTTTTTTTTTTTGTATGAAGGGAAAATGGGGAGGAGTTGAGGGAGGGGAAGAGACCATAAGAAATCAAAGAGCCAAAGAAATGCTCACATGAGAGATGGAGGACCCCACGCTCCGCTGCTCTTCCTCTGAGTTGGTTAAGACGCAACCCTAAAGGTCCCGGCCCTGCTTCTCCTCCCCGTGGAAAAAAGGAAATCCTATGTGGTGATCCACTTCATTTCTCTCATCATCAGAAACAGCCCTTCAACAACGAAGTCTGGGATCTGTGAATGTGGCACAACCTCCTTGCTTTTTAAGGAAATGATATCAAATTGTGGTTGGAGAAAAAAAATGGCTAGGCATTCTTTTAAAAGTTCAGCACAGTCTAAATTATGGGTTTGGATGCACAAGAATTTAATCTGATTTTAAACTGAATTGGTTGAAGCTGCGGCAAGGATGAACTATATAATTAGAGCAACCCACCCAGTTAATAGAGCTACACTGGAGGAATACAGTTAAGGACAGAGACCGGAAGGCTTTTTTTCTGCTTTCCCCACTAAAGTCATTTTTCTCTTTGGTGACAGGAAAAGGAAACATAAATACTCTATCGCATCCTTAATGTGCCAAACTGACATTAGCTTTAAAATTGTGTTTCTGTCAAAATGTAAATGTTATCACTTATTACAAAACAAATTTATCCTTTTTATGGGGGAAGGGAACTTGTTCCTTAAAGCATTACTAAATGAATTTATTTACATTTAACACAGGTTTCACACACATCAATCAATCCATCACACTCACAATGCATGTAACAGGAAAGAATTCTTTTTTTTAAAGATTTTATTTATTTATTTGAGAGAGAGAGTGTGCGCACGAGAGCGGGGTGAGGGGCAGAGGGAGAAGCAGACTCCCCACTGATCAGGGAAACATCGTCCCAGGACCCCGAGATCATGACCTGAGCTGAAGGCAGACGCTAAACCAACTGAGCCACCCAGGCGCCCCCTAAAAGGCATGATTCTTAAGTGAATGTTAAGAATTCCTTCCTGTTAGAGGGCGCCTGGGTGCCTCAGTTGGTTAAGCATCTGCCTTCAGCTCAGGTCATGATCCCAGGGTCTTGGGATGGAGCCCTGCAGCAGGGAGCCCACTTCTCCCTCTTCCCCTGCCCCTCCCCCTGGCTTCTACTCTCTCTCTCTCTCTCAAATAAATAAATCTTTAAAAAAAAAAAAAAGGAATCGTTCCTTTTGAAATGTCTTGGCCTTTTCAAATAATTTTTAAGTAATTGATGATGTCTTCCTTATGAAACATTTTAAAAAGCCCTGCTTAATCGAATTACTATTCCCACTTAATTTTTAGGACTGAAAAGAATCTCAAAGTTTACTAAAAAGTGAGGTGGAGGATGCAGAAATCACATTTACACAAGACGAAAGAGTCTTTATTATGTCATACCAGCAGAAATTGGACATACCTGAGTGAGTTTTAGAAACAAGGAAAGTCATAATGCCCGTGAGTTTGAATTTAAACTTAGAATGTCTCTCCAGGGCTCAGACTAACCTCAAGATAACGCAAGTATCATTGTTTCAAAATACGAAGAGAACGTATATTTTTCAAAGTGATTTGTTTTAATGTGTTGATCAAAATCAAAACACAAAAAAACAATGCCAATAATTGCAGTAGACGGTGAACATGACTTAAGGGGACAACTAACCTGTTAAGTAAGAAACCAGTTTTCAGTTAGTGAAAGGCCAGATCTGGTGATGCATATTTAATCACTTCAGGAAGATTCCATCAGTATATTAAAGATTAAAGTACTACTCAAAGAACACAGGTCCTGTAAAGCTTTGACAATAAATATTAACTTATTCCTCATACAAATTACAGGTGAGACCAGGGTGTTCATGATATCAACAGCAACACTCCTGCTCAAAAATTAACAGGGTGCCTGGGTGGCTCAGTCAGTTAAGCACCTGCCTTCGGCTCAGGGTCCTGGGATCGAGCCCTAGGTCGGGCTCCCCACTCAGCTTGAAGTCTGTCTCCCTCTCTCTCTGCCTCTCCGCCCCGCCCCCTGCTCTCTCTCTCTCTCTCTCTCTAATAAATAAATAAAATCTTAAAAAAAAACTTAACAGGGAACATTGTTCCTACCGGGTTAAAAGAATGAAAAGAGCTTAAGAAGGGAATTTCCAAGGGCACCTGGGTGGCTCAGTTGGTTAAGCGACTGCCTTGGGCTCAAGTCATGATCCTGGAGTCCCGGGATCGAGTCTCACATCGGGCTCCCTGCTCAGCGGGGAGTCTGCTTCTCCCTCTGACCCTCTTCCCTCTCGTGTTCTCTCTCATTCTCTCTCTCTCTCAAATAAATAAATAAAATCTTTAAAAAAAAATAATTTAAAAAAAGAAGGGAATTTCCAAGTACATATAAAACGTGGTAAGGAACTAGAAGTTGGGACATGGAAAAACTGACTTCACTTACCAGGAAATGATATAAAAATAATCAGCTCATTCAATAAAAACATAATGCAGAATGAGGTCAGTGACACACACCTAGAAACATCCTGCCTGTCTCCCCACTTCACACATCCCTCAGTCAATGCTGGCTACCTTTTCACCTACCAATCTAGTGTTAAAAGGCTAAGAAAGAACAACACGGAGGTGAGAGGAGCCCCCTGCCCCCCTCAGAGAGTAGCCAAGTATATAACCTCTGATGGGAGCCTTTTCAAAGTCACGGCCATAGACATTTAGAAGTGGCGGTGAGCGTGTGAGTCCCCCTGAATAGAACGTCGCGGGCCCCCCAAAGCCTTCTGTTCTGCACTGCCTGTGCCCCAGAGTCAGCCTTGGAAACTTCTTCCCGTGCCCCCATCACCCGAGAATCCACAGAAGAGGGCGGGAGGCTGCAAAATCCAGCTCTCCCCATTCCCTTTCAAGACTCCAGGTGGCCCAGGGACCTTTGCCACGGTACGCGGCAGCTACTGAGTGGGCGAGGGCGGTGCCCCATCCGGTCCTGGTTAAGACTGGCAAGAGCAACCCAGCTCCTCCCAATCCCAGGTTCCTCTTCTCTCCCTCCTTCCCCCCAGGGGCCCAGGGCTCAGAAAGCTGCCCTCCACATGTCCACAAGCTCCAAAACTTCAGCCTCACTCTTCTCTCCACCAGTTCCGATCTGCTGAGTGCCCTGCGGGTGATGCTACTTTGCATTCGCTCTCCCCCACCTCGACTCCCAGCTCTCTCTCAAGGTCGAATCCAACCTGCTCATCTCTGGCTTCCAGGCAGTAAAGAGAAGGAATTTGGGGAGAGGTTGGGGTGCGGCTTGTTTGTGTCCCTGATGCCGGATCAATCACACACCACTTGCTGGTCTTAGGAAACAGCAAGGAAGCACCAGGGGAGGACTTGGAACTTCCCAAAGGGCAGGAAGAACTGCACCTTTGTTCTACTTTCTCCCACCACTGCCCAAGGGGGCCAAGCTCAGACCCCTCGGGCCACCTCCTCTCCAGTCTTCTTTTTTCAACAAAGAAATGCAGTTCACACACAGCCTGCGACACTGATGAATCTGGAGCACATTGTGCGAAGTCAAAGAGGCCAATTACAAAAGGACAAATATCATATGGTTCCACTTCTAGGAGGTACCTAGAACATGCAAATTCATGAGACAGAAAGTAGAACAGAAGTTTCTACTAGGGGCTGGGGGCACTGAGGAGGGGATGGGAGGTTTCTTTTGGGGATGATTTTTTTTTTAAGATTTTATTTATTTATTTGACAGAGAGACAGAGAGCGAGAGCAGGGAGCAGGAACACAAGCAGGGGGAGTGGGAGAGGGAGAAGCAGGCTCCCCGCCGAGCAGGGAGCCCGATGCGGGGCTCAATCCCAGGACCCTGGGATCACGACCTGAGCCAAATGCAGACGCTTAACGCCTGAGCCACCCAGGCGCCCGATTTTTTTTTTTAAGATTTCTTATTTACTCATTTTTTAAAAAAAGATTTTATGGGGCGCCTGGGTGGCTCGGTTGGTTAAGCGACTGCCTTCGGCTCAGGTCATGATCCTGGAGTCCCGGGATCGAGCCCCGTATGGGGCTCCCTGCTCGGCGGGGGGTCTGCTTCTCCCTCTGACCCTGCCGTGCTCTCTGTCTCTCATTCTCTCTCTCAAATAAATAAATAAAATCTTTTTTAAAAAAAAAGATTTTATGTTTTGAGAGAGAGAGAGAGAGCATGAGCGAGGTAAAGGGCAGAAGGAGAAGCAGACTCTCCTCTGAGCAGGGAGCCCGATATGGGGCTCCAGCCCACCCGAGCCGAAGGCAGACGCTTAACCGATTGAGCCACCCAGGCGCCCTGGGGATGACTTAAAAGTTCTAGAAACAGATAGTGACGTTGCACAACAGTGTAAATATACTTAATGCCATCATATGCCATGTAACTGTCATACAGCCTAATGATTAAGAACCCAAGTCCAAAGACAAGCTTCTATGCACTAAACATGTGGCCCTGGGCAGTCTCCTCAACTTCCAGAGCCTCCCTTTCCCTATCCATACAGTGGAGATAATCATCATGCCTCTCTCATGGCATCGTGGTGACAGTTCAACGTGCCACACCTCAGAGATTTAGGAAAAATACCTAGCACGTATGGAGCACTCAAAGCAAGTCATTGTTCTTCTGAACCGAATCAGTATATCACCCTCAATTTTCATTGCTCATTGCCAATGCGTGACAATATTTATTCCCGGCGTTAAACACGTTCATCCCACGAAAGCAGAGGAACAGGATGCAAGGAGATGACTTGACTTTGTATAATTTTCTCTACAGTGTTTCCATAGCTGGTACTATAGTGGTCAGAACTCCAGTCAGCCATCTTGGCAGGTCCTGTCCAACAGAACTTGTCCATTTCTCTAGAATTCTCAAGAAAGATACCTAAAAAAAAAAAAAAATGTAGGATCCAAAACTGCGAACGGGGGTGAGTGGAGAGGAGTGGCACAGAGGAAGTGTTCACAGAAGAAGTGTTTTATGGCAATGTTTGAAACTGTGGCCCAGCTATTCCTGTCCCCACTCCCTTAACACTTCCAGTTACGTGAACTCCAAAATTCCCTTTTACGAATACGGTTAGAGTGGGGTTTCGGGCACTCGCAACAGAGTCTTCACGGACAATCTCAAAAATGATCTTCTTCAAAATGATAGTGGAGGGGCATCTGGGTGGTGCAGTCGGTCAAGGCATCCAACTTCTAGTTTTAGCTTAGGTCGATCCTAGGGTCATGAGATCGAGCCCCGCATTGGGCTCCACGCTCAGTGCGGAGTCTGTTTGGGACTCTCTCTCCCTCCCCCTCTGCCCCTCCCCCCTGCACTCTCACTCACTCTCTCTAAAATAAATAAATCTTAAAAAAAAAAATTAACGTGGAAATATTCATATCCATTTGATTTCTCTCTTCCCCTGGTGGTTATTTCTGACCCATTTTTAATGAAGAGTAACAAAGTTAATTTTTGGATAAATGCCAAGGGAATGGTTGCCCTCCTTCAGTAAATGAAGATTCTCTAAGGAACAGCGGAAATGGGTTTAAAAAGCACATCTTGAACCAAAGCCAGCGTGTTCATTAGACTACGAAGTGTTAGAAGAACCAAGAGCTTTGTCTCTTACAGGCGTTTCAATCTGTACCCTCCCCTCGGCCACCCCGCACAAAGGATGCGGCTCAGGCTCCCTCCATCCACATGGAGGAAAAACTGCTGTCCACCTGGGGAGCCTGTCTTCCCTTGGAAGACATCAGGTACTACCTCTTCAGTGATGTCTTCTCCCGCCCATAGTCCAAACTCCTGGGGTTCCCAGACATCCTCTTAGCATTTTCTTTTTTCTTTTTTTTTTTTTAAAGATTTTTATTTATTTATTTATTTGTCAGAGAGAGAGAGAGAGAGAGCACACAACAGGGGAAGCGGCAGGCAGAGGGAGAAGCAGGCTCCCTGCTGAGCGAGGAGCCCAATGCAGGGCTTGATCCCTGGGATCATGACCTGAGCCAAAGGCAGATGCTCAACCGACTGAGCCACCCAGGTGCCCCAGCATTTCGGATTTTCATCATGGTTTATTTCTATGTCTGTTTTACCCACTAGTCCTTAAAGTGCCTGAGGGAAGAAACTTCCACATTCATTTCCCGCCTCACAGCATCTGGCACAGACCAGGTGCTGAAGAGAGGGCTGATGAACGGATGGATTGAGTCTTCCTGACGCCGACCTCCTTAGGCTTCCCCTGGAGACCACCTTACAGCCTCCACCTTCCTGCCCAAGTTCCATGGAGTGAGAGCATCCCGGCCCTGCCTTATAGCCCGCTCTCTGGCTCAGCCTCTGTGTGCTTTCCTCCACTACTCTGCTTTGGCTCCCAAGGCTCAGTGAAGGCATGAGTCATGAAGGAAATTGTCCAGCGATGCAAGTTCCCATTGGGATCGCCTTAATTTTGACTTCACGATTACAGATGGGAACTATGAAATGCAGAGAAACTTTTAAGATCTAAAATGAATTATCATCCAGGAGTTACTAATTGTAAATGACTGTACCCTTGAAGCATGAGCCCAAGAGACACATCAACACATGCGCGCGCACACACACACACACACACACACAGGAAAAGATTACTGACAATTGTACAAATTTAGAAACATACTAAGGATCATTTTTTTTTATGTCTGTAAGACAGGACTGGTACAACTCCACCCACCAAATTATTTTCCTTCCAACAGAGATGAATGTTGCTAACATCTCATTTTTCCATGTAATGAGTACACCATTCAACAACATGTTTATTTTAGAAGTACGACTCAGTCAAGAGTGTCAGGGTTCTACAGAAGTTAAAAAACAAAACAAAACTGTGTAACAATATTGAATCAAACTCCAGATCACTAAACAGTCTGACCCCAATTACATGAGGGGCAGGTGACACTCATATCTGCCTGACGTTTATCTCCCGTGTGTTCACAGCATCAGAAATGGACAAATTAGACTTAATTTAAAATCTCAAGTAATTTTAACCTCTCACTTTTTATTTAGGCTGAAGTCCAGCAGAAAATTCCATGAAATAGAAACATCTGACCACCATTTTTGTCTCAAGGGAAGTTTGAGGTTGGGCAGCAGCTTTGAGTATTTTCTAGCTGTTTCTAATGGAAAGCAAGCCATTATAAAGAACGTGATTAGGGGCCCCAAATGAGAGAGCCACCTACCTCCTGCTTTCTCCTGAATCAATTCTTCACATTGTCACTCAATTTCAGGATTTGAAGGTAATTTCTAGCCATGACACCTATATGCAAACACAAATTTAAGACTAATCAAAGTACTTGTAAAATTCAGGATTAGAGAATTCCAGACTTGAAAAAGACTGAGGAGTTTAGTTCAAGCCCCTCACTTTACTAAGAAACAGACCCAGAATGATTAGAGGATTTGCCCAAAGTCACAGACATAGGGACAGACCCACAGGTTCAAGACCCGAGGTCAGGCCAAATGTTTTCTATTCTCACTGCTTCCCCGAAGACCAGAGAATCTGCCTTAAAAATCCACCCTCACTTATCAACACTTATGATAAGAACAGTGGGTGCCATGTAATCTCAGATAATAGCACTCGGTTCATCTGTAAAGGACAACACTGTATTTGTTTTAATTAGCTATATAGCACATCCTTCCCTGCTCTGCCCCAAGAAAAAACAAAATCTCAATTAGGGAGGACAAATAGCCACCCTAACTTTCACCTTAAGACATCCTGAAGATTTTTTTTTTGAAGAACATCCTGGGGGAAACAAAACAAAACATTTTGATGTAAAACAAAAACAGGATAATCACAATCTCCAGCATCCAGGGGAGGGAGAAAACACACCATAACATTTGTAGTAAGTTTGTTCATGTTTTTGGAATGTCAAAACTGCCTGCTATTGGACTTACCTAAATTTGACCATCATTCACTATTGAAATATATAACCTCAATGTGGAGCCGCAGTATGTGCTTCCTTGTGGAAATTAAAGCAGGATTCTTAATTAGTCTAAAGTGCCCTCTAGTGTTCTCATGTGAAAACTTCTTGTAGGATGAGGTGCCATCCTACCTAATGGCTAGAGCCCCTTTGCCTGGGACAGTCCTGGTTTAGGGCCTATTGTCCCACCAATACATGCTGGATATTTTTACTTTAATGGAGAATAACTACTCTATGGGTCTAATATCTGCTGGATATTTTCACTACAATAGAGAAATACTACTAATAGTCACATTAAAAGAAGCTGGAATTGGCTGAGTAGCCCTCAACTTTGCATCTCCAAGCTTCCCCAGGGTCTTGCCCGGTCCAGGACTGTGTGAGGTGCATGAGCATTGCTATGAATGAACGTCTGTGTCCTCCCCAAAAGTCCTATGTTGAAGCCTTGGTCCCGAGCGTGATGATACGTATTTGGAGGTGGAGCTTTGGGGAGGGAATTAGGTTGAGATGAGGTCATGAGAGTGGAGCCCCCATGATGGGACTCGTGTCAGAGTGTGCTCATTCGCTTTCCGGCCCACTCCTTTCCTCCCTCTCTCCCTCTCCTCGCTTGCACGCACTGAAAAAAGGCCACGTGAGGATATAACAAGAGGGCGGCCATCTGCAAACCCGGAAGGGGGAGCTCACCCGACACGCGATCTGCCAGCACCTTGATCTTGCGCTTCCCAGCCTTCAGAACTGTGACAAGTTTTGTGTGTGTGTGTGTGTTTTTTAAGACAATGTGCTTTATTTTTTTTATTTTTTTCAAGATTTTATTTATTTATTCATGAGAGATGGGGGGAGAGAGAGAGAGAGAGAGAGACGGAGAGAAGCAGAGGGAAAAGCAGGCTCCCAAGGAGCAGAGAGCCCCATGTGGGACCCGATCCCAAGACCCTGGGATCATGACCTGAGCCGAAGGCAGACGCTTAACCATCTGAGCCACCCAGCCGCCCCCAAGTAAGTTTTTATTGTTTCAGCCACCAGGCCTACGCACGATATTGTGTTAGGGCAGCCTGAGCTACCTGAGGCGAACAGTGAATACAGAGGTCACTCTAACACGTGGTTAAATCTGAAGGATGACCAGCAACGACCCAGCTCCATTTTCCCCAATCTTTCCCAAACACGATGGAACTAAGGCTTCCTTTTCAGAACTGAGGGCATTTGCTTACGAAAGAAAATGCACTCCAAGTGGAGCCTCTGGGGACACTTAACAACCCGTCCAGCCTCTTGGCCATGGCAAGAGAACTGAGAACTGCCCTGTGTGTGCTCTTTGGATCTGTCAGCTGGGAGTGTCAAGCCCACAGAGCTCTGCAAGATGCATGATGCAAGAGGCCCAGTCGGCGGGGACAGGGTGACAGGGTGACCGGGAAATCGCAGGTCAGGGATGTGTGAGATACTTGCAGGGCACAGACTCCAATCTGGACACTCTTGCCATAATGATTTGGTCCTTTCTTAGATGATGCATATCTACAACTAAATATGTGTTGTTCCGTGATGCTTTTTTTTTTAATTTTGCAATAAGCTCTTTCAGCAATAAGCTCAAAAGGGAAGCTTCTACTTAGTAAAATATTATGTGCTGAATTTCTACTTCTCAAGTCAGTTAATGCTGAATGTGAAATTGCACCAAATGTCATCGCTTGTCCTCCCAACACACACTGCCGTGGGGACAGAGTGCAATCAATAACTGGGTGAAAACCCAAAAGCATGAATCCGCCAAAGAAGCATTATAACGGACATCAAAAGTCACTAGCTATCTAGGGGCGCCTGGGTGGCTCAATCAAGTTAAGCGATTGACTCTTGATTTTGGCTCAGGTCATGATCTCAGGGTTGTGAGATCGAGCCCCAGTCAAGCCCCAGGTCAGCCTCTGTGCTGGGTGTGGTGCCTCCTTAAGACTCTCTCTCTCCCTCTGCCCCTCCCTTGTCCCTCTCTGCTCACCCACCGCGCGCTCGCTCAAAAAAGTTACTAGCTGTCTTAAGAACCTTGTTCTTGTAGTTTATGATTTATCACATACAGCTATGGAAGATGCTTACATAACATTTAGATCCAGTGATTGTTCTTCTAAATTGACTTTGCCAATTTTTTTATTTCAAGTTTTTGTGTTCATGTACAAAAATGAAGCAAAAGCGATAATGTGTTGATAGTGAAGACAGAAGAATTTTATAAACAGTTCAACGTTGCTAACTTTATTCCAGTGTTATCAGCGCGGCTTTGCCTAGAGAGATCAATTAATCCCAAGAATGGTTTGAATTCTTTGTCATGGAATCAAAGTAAAGTTTTTGGAAATTTCGGCTGTTTGAGATGAAATATCTGACATTATTGTCACTCTTTCTGTAAATAAAATTCAACATTAAAAATGAAAGTGTTTTGGGGGTGCCTGGTCAGTCAGTTGGGCTTCAGACTCCTGATTTCAGCTCAGGTCATGATCTCAGGGGTAGTAGGATGGAGCTCCAGGTCAGGCTCTGCACCCAGCGGGGAGTCTGCTTAGGATTCTCACTTTCCCTCTGCCCCTCCCCCTCCACACTCTCTTTGTTTCTGAAATAAATAAATCTTTAAAAAATTTTTTAAAAATTTAAGTATTTCTGAAGTAATAACATAAATAATTTTAGTGGAGCCTGGCATCCATGGTAAAAATCAGTATTTTACTAAATTAAGGTATCTCATTTTTAAATTAAGATACGGAGCAGAATTGGGGCGCCTGGGTGGCTCAGTTAGTTAAGCAGCCAACTCTTGATTTCGGCTCAGGTCATAATCTCAGGGTCATGGGATCCAGCCCTGCGTTGGGCTCCCCACTCAGTGTGGAGTCTGCCTGTTCCTTGTCCCCACCCCCTGACCGCATGTGCTTGTGTGTTCCCTCTCTCTCTCAAATACATAAATAAATAAAGAAAATCTTTCTAAAAAAAAAGATATAGAGAATTATAATTGGAATTGGTTATGGTATAAACGTAAGTCATAATTTCACCCAAAGACACTGCAAATAGAAGCTATATTTTTCAAATTTTACAAATTTTGAATATGCTGAGTAATTAAACTGCATAATTTTTGTGATGAAGCAGATGTCTAATTAAAAACAAACCAAAAAACCCACTACCATATGATCCAGCAATTCCACGTCTGGGAATATATCCAAAGGAAATGAAAACACTACCTGGGAAAGGTATGTGCACCCCCATGTTCATAGCAGCATTACTGACCATAGCCAAGACGTGGAAGCAGCCCAAGTGTCCACCAGGGATGGATGAATAAAGAAGCTGTGGTATAATGTACAATGGAATAGTATTCAGCCATTAAAAAAAAAAACAAGGAAATCCTGCCATTTGTGAAAACGTATAGGCATATGTTAAATGAAATAAGGCAGAGAAAGACAAATACTGTATGATATCACATATGTATGGATAGAAAGAGGAAGGAAGGAAGAAAAAAGAAAAGAGAAAAGAAAGAGAAAGCAAGCAAGCTCATAGAAAAAGAGACCAGATCTGTGGTTATCAGAGGCAGATGGTAGGAAGAAGAGAAACTAGAGGAAAGCGGTAAAAGGTACAAACTTCCAGTTAGAAGGTAAACAGGCAGGAGGGATGTAATGTACAACATGATATGTCAGCTAATACTGCTGAATGGCATACAGAAAAGTTGTTGAAGGAATAAATTCTAGGAGTTCTCATCAAAGGAGAATTTTTTTTCCTTTCTTTTCCTTCCTTTTATTTTTATTGTACCTATATGAAAAGAAGGATGTTATTAGCTGAATCTACTGTGATCATTTCACAATATATGTGAATCAAACCATCATGCAGAACACCTTAAATTTATACAGTGATGCATGTCGATCATTTCTCAGTAAAAGTGGGGAAAAACCAGGCCACCTCAGCATGGCAGTGCTAGGCTTCTCTTTTTGCTGTCGTCATCAAGTGGAATCCTCAGTAAATCAATCTGCATCCACCTCCAGATGGTCTTGAGCTTTTTTGTAAATGAACCCTCTAGATGTGGGGTGCATTTTGTTCAATATCAGAAATTTTAATCAAAGAATGCAAGGAGCACTCAAAAATCTTCAGCTTCTTAAGCTTTGGGAGAATTACAATTATTGAACACAATCAGCAAAAAGGAAGACATTGAAACATGTCAACCCCAGCAAAGATGTGAATAAATTAAATGATGAGCATTCAAATCATGCCCAAGATTTAATTTTTACAATTCCATCATGGCTCTTTAGAATAAATCCGCTTATGGAGAGAAACTTTTATAATGCCCACTGGAATGGGACAAAATCAAGAGGGTCTGTAATTTTGTAGCATCTCAGTTTGGGGAAATATCAAAAGAATCTTGATGAATTTTGTCTTCTAGAAATATTTGTCAAGACAAGGTACTCCAGGGAAGTGGGTGTGGGGATGGGTGACATAGACGAGGGGAATTAAGAGTACACTTATGGTGAGCACGGAGTCATTTACAGAATTGTTGAATCACTGTATCGTACACCTGAAACTAATATAACACTGTATGGTAACTGCGTAGGAATTAAAATTAAAAACTTAATTTAAAAAAGGTACTTTAAGTGGAGGCAAAAAAAATCAGTATCAAAAAATCATATTTTATCTTATTTTAAGACAAATATATTACAATTGAGAATACGCTCCATATAGCAGAATGCACTTAGTTTTTACCCGATAACTCAGTTCCTGTAGAGAGATTAGGGTTTGTTTGGTTTTTTTAAAGATTTTTTTTAAATTTTTTTATAAAGATTTTATTTATTTATTTGAGAGAGAGAGAATGAGAGATAGAGAGCACGAGAGGGAAGAGGGTCAGAGGGAGAAGCAGACTCCCTGCTGAGCAAGGAGCCTGATGTGGGACTCGGTCCCGGGACCCCAGGATCATGACCTGAGCCGAAGGCAGTCGCTTAACCAACTGAGGCACCCAGGCTCCCCAAGATTTTATTTTTAAGTAATGTCTACACCCAACGTAGGGCTCAAACCCACAACCCCGAGATTGAGAGTCACACACTCCTCTGAGCCAGCCAGGAACCCCAAGAGATTATGTTTCTTAAATAAAAAATATTGTGGTTTACAGACAAGAGTCAACTGAAGGTGTCAGCAATTTCAACTTTATGTTTTTTTATTTCTTTTAGAGAGAGAGAGCATGCATGAGTGGGGGCAGAGAGGATGGGGAGGAACAGAGGGAGAGGGAGAGAGAGAATCTTAAGCAGGCTCCATACCCGGTGTGGAGCCCAAGGCGAGGCTTGATCTCACGACCCTGAGATCATGACCTGAGCTGAAATCAAGAGTCAGACACCCAACAATTTCAACTCTATTAACATAAAGTTACTTCAAGAAATGTTGCAGATATGAAGAATAATTAAAAAATAATATGTCCATACCAGAAAAAGATCATTCCTCAGAAAAAATGCCAGGAACCTGCTCATTAGAGACAGATAGGACTAAAAACTCATGAAGTATGTGCAAATGTAATAAAAATAATCATTCCACTTATTTTTCACATTCAAACAATACAAAGGTTTTATTTTTTTTTATTTTGCTTTAATACACATGGATATTTACTTTTAGTTTTTGGAAAGAAATGCATTTCTTAAGTTTGTAAACAGACCTACTCTAGAGGCCTAGCCATATGAAACGATTTTTGCCCTGTACCCCCCCAATGACCATGTTCCGCAGCCTTTCTCCCTGAATTACGGGACACACTACTGGTCCACACAGAATGTGCTTCCAGCCACTGAGTGAATTGGGTTCCACTGTGACCTCTGAACCCATTACCCACATGGCCAAGGCTCTGTTATCTTTGGCACAGCTGGCCCAGACTACAGCTGAAAACCCAGACAGTTAACTGTCCCAAAGAACCTATAAGAGTCACTTAGCCCGTGTCTTTCAAGGTGCTGGTGACTTCTGCATGTGTGCTCTTGTGTTCTGCAAAATCTTGTATTTTGCTTTCAGTGGTAATCTTGACACGAGAGGCCAAACTATAAGGTGGAGCTCTTCCATTAACGTGAATTAAATCGTATTTGACCTCAGACCTTCCTGTCACTAAAATCACAAATTCTTTATAAGTCCCTGGCTATCCTATGGTACAGAAAATGCTAAGAAAATCAAGAATAAAAGTTTATAACTTTAGTCATTAAATTTCACATGTGGTGCATATTCTATTCTGTCCTTAAGTGTCACTGATGAGACTGGAAACTCTGAACCAAGGATTGTATACCTTTTTTTCCTGATGCTTTCATTGTGTCTTAATCATGTTTGAGATGTATAAAAGCTTTCCCTTTACCAAGGAAAATAACAATAAAGACATTATTTAGGAGACAATTAACAATGTGCTACCAGACAATGAAAATATATACAGTAGGGGGGCAGAGCAAGATGGCGGAGGAGTAGGAGACCTGGATTTCCTCTGGTCTCAGGAATTCAGCTGGTTAGGGATCAAACCATTCTGAACACCTACGAACTCAACAGATCGAAGAAAAGAGTAGCAACAACTCTCTGAACAGAAAAGCGACCACTTTCTGGAAGGTAGGACGTGCGGAGAAGTGAATCCGAGGCGATATTCGGGAGGATAGACGGCGGGGGAGGGGCCTCCGTTGGCCGTTTCTGGCAAGTGCTAGAGCCACGGAGCACAAAATCGGAACTGTTAGAAGTCGGCTCCGCTGAGGGACGTCGCTGCAGTGGCTAAGCGGGGGGTGGAACCCTCGCGGGACAGTGTGGTCTCAGGACCCTCGGGGTCACAGAAAAGACCAGGGGTGCCTGAGTGCGGCAGAGCTCCCAGGGATCGGAGCGGGGAAGCCGGCTGCAGAGACGGAGCCGAGGTGCGGGCTCTCAGCTCGGGGTGGCCATAAGCTGTGATCCGCGGCCCAGTCGGGCCACTGCTCCTCCAGCAGGGACCCAACAAGCAGCAGATCCGGGGAGACTCCTCTTCCTTCCCGGGGAGGAGCGGTGCGGGAACGCACTGCAGGGATCTGCTGGGTTTGGAGACTCCACACGGGGTCGGGTGTCAGAGATAGAAACGCTCAATCACAGGCCGGGTGAGCACGGGGTGCGACCGGAGACCGGGGACACGGGAGTGACTGACTGCTTTTCTCTGGGGGCGCACTGAGGAGCGGGGCCCCGAGTTCTCAGCTCCTACTGGGCGGAGATTGGGAGGCCGCCACTTTCACCCTGGTCCTCCAAAGCTGTACCAAGAGCTTGCAGGGAACAAAAGCTCCTGAGAGCAAACCCGAGCAGCTTGCTTAGCCCAGACCGACAAGGGCGGGGCAATTCCGCCTCCGGCAAAGACATTTGGGAACCACGGCAACAGGCCCCTCCCCCAGAAGATCAGCACGAACAGCCAGCAAGCCAAGACCAAGTTTACCGATCAAGGAGAACCGGAGAACTCCAGGGCTAGGGGAATACTGCACATAGAATTCATGGCTTTTTTACCATGATTCATTAGTCTTTCAAAGTTAATTTAACTGGTTTTTTTTTAATTTTTCTTTTTCCCTTTTTCAACCAACATCTTATCAATCCCTTTTTTTTTAAGATTTTATTTATTTGAGAGAGAGAGAATGAGAGAGATAGAGAGCACGAGAGGGAAGATGGTCAGAGGGACAAGCAGACTCTCTGCTGAGCAGGGAGCCCGATGCGGGACTCGATCCCGGGACTACAGGACCATGACCTGAGCTGAAGGCAGTCGCTTAACCAACTGAGCCACCCAGGCGCCCTTTTTTAAAAAAAAAAATTTTATTTTTCATTTTTAGAGTCATATTCTATCCCTTCATAGTAGTTACCCTTATTTTTGGTATATACATATATATATATATGTTGTCCTCGCTTTAAAATTTTGAGATACAGTTTCTTCTAACAGATCAAAATATACCCTAAATCTCTAGTGTATGGCTTTGTTCTACTCTCCTGCCTGATCACATTCTCTCCCCCCTTTTTTTCTTTATTTCTTTCTTTTTAATCCTCTTCTTTCTTTTTTCAAACACCTTCTTAGCAATTCCTCTTTAAAAATTTTTTATAATTTTCACCTTTACAGTCATATTCCATCCCTTCATTGTATCAACCCTTATTTTGTACATATATAAGTCTTTCTTTCTTTAAAATTGTAGGAGGCACTTTCTTCTAACAGACCAAAATACACCCAAAATCTAGTGTGTAGCACTGATCTATGCACCACCCTGATCATATTTGATCATATTCTTTTTGTTTTGTTTTGTTCTGTTTTTGCTTGTTTTTATCTTTTTCTTTTTCTTTTTTTTCTCTTTCTTTTTTCTTTCTTTCCCTTTCTTTTCCCCTGGTTTCATGTCTTTTCTGATTTGTTTAGAGTATATTTTCTGGGGACGTTGTAAACCTGTTAGCATTTTGTTCTCTCATTCATCTATTCTCCTCTGGACAAAATGACAAGACGAAAAAAATGACCTCAACAAAAAGAACAAGAGGTAGTACCGTCTGCCAGGGACCTACTCAATACGGACATTAGTACGATGTCGGACCTAGAGTTCAGAATCATAATTTTAAAGATACTAGCTGGGCTTGAAAAAAGCATGGAAGTTATTAGAGAAACCCTTTCTGGAGAAATAAAAGAACTAAAACCTAACCAAGTCGAAATCAAAAAGGCTATTGATGAGGTGCAATCAAAAATGGGGGCACTAACTGCTAGGATAAATGAGGCAGAAGAGAGAATTAGCAATAGAGAAGACCAAATGATGGAAAATAAAGAAGCTGAGAAAAAGAGAGATAAACAACTACTGGATCACGAGGGCAGAATTCGAGAGATAAGCGATACGATAATTCAAAACAACATTAGAATAATCGGGATCCCAGAAGAAGAAAGAGAGGGGCAGAAGGTATACTGGAGCAAATTATAGCAGAGAACTTCCCTAATGTGGGGAAGGAAACAGGCATCAAAATCCAGGAGGCACAGAGAAGCCCTCTCAAAATCAATAAAAATAGGTCAACACCCCGACATCTAATAGTAAAACTTACGAGTCTCAGAGACAAAGAGAAAATCCTGAAAGCAGCTCGGGAGAAGAGATATGTAACCTATAATGGGAGAAACATTAGACTGGCAACAGACCTATCCACAGAGATCTGGCAGGACAGAAAGACCTGGCATGATATAGTCAGAGCACTAAATGAGAAAAATATGCAGCCAAGAATACTATATCCAGCTAGGCTGTAATTGTAAATAGAAGGAGAGATAAAAAGCTTCCAGGACAAACAAAAACTAAAGGAATTGGCAAACACGAAACCAGCCCTACATGAAATACTGAAAGGGGTCCTCTAAGCAAAGAGAGAGCCTAAAAGCAGCATAGATCAGAAAGGAACAAAGACAATATACAGTAACAGTCACCTTACAGGCAATACAATGGCACTAAATTCATATCTTTCAATAGTTACCCTGAATGTAAATAGGCTAAATGCCCCAATCAAAAGACACAGGCTATCAGATTGGATTAAAAAACAAGACCCATTGATATGCTGTCTGCAAGAGACTCATTTTAGAACCAAAGACACCCCCACACTGAAAGTGAGGGGGTGGAAAACGATTTACCATGCTAATGGACACCAAAAGGAAGCTGGGGTGGCAATCCTTATATCAGACAAATTAGATTTTAAAACAAAGACTGTAATAAGAGATGAGGACGGACACTATATCCTACTTAAAGGGTCTATCCAACAAGAAGATCTAACAATTGTAAATATCTATGCCCCTAACATGGGAGCAGCCAATTATATAAGGTAATTAATAACAAAAGCAAAGAAACACATTGACAACAATACAATAATAGTGGGGGACTTTAACACCCCCCTGACTGAAATGGACAGATCATCTAAGCAAAAGACCAACAAGGAAATAAAGACTTCAAATGGCACACTGGACCAAATGGACTTCACAGACATATTCAGAACATTCCATCCCAAAGCAACGGAATACAGCCCATGGAACAATTCTCCAGAATAGATCACATCCTAGGTCACAAATCAGGTCTCAACCAGTACCAAAAGATTGGGATTATTCCCTGCATATTTTCAGACCACAGTGCTTTGAAACTAGAACTCAATCAAAAGAGGAAAGTCAGAAAGAACCCAAATACATGGAGGCTAAAGAGCATCCTACTAAAGAATGAATGGGTCAACCAGGAATTTAAAGAAGAATTAAAAAAATTCATGGAAACCAATGAAAATGAAACACAACTGTTCAAAATCTTTGGGATGCAGCAAAGGCAGTCCTAAGAGGAAAGTATATAGCAATACAAGCCTTTCTCAAGAAACAAGAAAGGTCTCAAATACACAACCTAACCCTACACCTAAAGGAGCTAGAGAAAAAACAGCAAATAAAGCCTAAACCCAGCAGGAGAAGAGAAATAATAAAGATCAGAGCAGTAATCAATGAAATAGAAACCAAAAGAACAGTAGAACAGATCAACGAAACTAGGAGCTCGTTCTTTGAAAGAATTAACAAGATTGATAAACCCCTGGCCAGACTTATCCAAAAGAAAAGAGAAATGACCCAAATCAACAAAATCGTGAATGAAAGAGGAGAGATCACAACCAACACCAAAGAAATACAATTATAAGAACATATTATGAGCAACTCTATGCCAGCAAATTAGATAACCTGGAAGAAATGGGTGCATTCCTAGAGATGTATCAACTACCAAAATTGAACCAGGAAGAAATAGAAAACCTGAACAGACCTATAACCACGAAGGAAATTGAAGCAGTCACCAAAAATCTCCCAACAAACCAAAGCCAGATGGCTTCCCAGGGGAATTCTACCAAACATTTAAAGAAGAATTAATACCTATTCTCCTGAAACTGTTCCAAAAAATAGAAATGGAAGGAAAACTTCCAAACTCATTTTATGAGGCCACCATTACCTTGATCCCAAAACCAAAGACCCCATCAAAAAGGAGAATTACAGACCAATATCCTTGATGAACATGGATGCAAAAATTCTCACCAAAATACTAGCCAATAGGATCCAACAGTACATTAAAAGGATTATTCACCATGACCAAGTGGGATTTATCCCTGGGCTGCAAGGTTGGTTCAACATCCGCAAATCAATCAACGTGATACAATATATTAACAAAAGAAAGAACAAGATTCATATGATCCTCTCAATAGATGCAGAAAAAGCATTTGACAAAGTACAGCATCCTTTCTTGATCAAAACTCTTCAGAGTGTAGGGGAGGGTACATACCTCAATATCATAAAAGCCATCTATGAAAAACCTACAGCAAATGTCATTCTCAATGGGGAAAAACTGAGAGTTTCCCCCCTAAGGTCAGGAACACAGCAGGGATGTCCACTATCACCACTGCTATTCAACACAGTACTAGAAGTCCTAGCCACAGCAATCAGACAACAAAAAGAAATCAAAGGCATCCAAATCGGCAAAGAAGAAGTCAAACTCTCACTCTTTGCAGATGATATGATACTTTATGTGGAAAACCCAAAAGACTCCACCCCAAAACTGCTAGAACTCCTACAGGAATTCAGTAAAGTGGCAGGATATAAACTCAATGCACAGAAATCAGTGGCATTCCTATACACCACCACCAAGACAGAAGAGAGAGAAATTAAGGAGTCGATCCCATTTACAACTGCACCCAAAACCGTTAACATACCTAGGAATAAATCTAACCGAAGAGGCAAAGAATCTGTACTCAGAAAACTATAAAATACTCATGAAAGAAACTGAGGAAGACACAAAGAAATGGAAAAACGTTCCATGCTCATGGATTGGAAGAACAAATATTGTGAAGATGTCAATGCTTCCTAGAGCAATCTACACATTCAATGCAATCCCCATCAAAATACCATCCACTTTTTTCAAAGAAATGGAACAAATAATCCTAAAATTTGTATGGAACCAGAAAAGACCCCGAAAAGCCAGAGGAATGTTGAAAAAGAAAAGCAAAGCTGGCGGCATCACAATTCCAGACTTCAAGCTCTATTACAAAGCTGTCATCATCAAGACAGTATGGTACTGGCACAGAAACAGATACACAGATCAATGGAATAGAATAGAGAGCCCAGAAATGGACCCTCAACTCTGTGGTCAACTAATCTTCGACAGAGCAGGAAAGCATGTCCAATGGAAAAAAGACAGTCTCTTCAACAAATGGTGCTGGGAAAATTGGACAGCCACATGCAAAAGAATGAAACTGGACCATTTCCTTACACCACACACAAAAATACTCAAAATGGTTGAAAGACCTAAATGTGAGACAGGAGTCCATCAAAATCCTAAAGGAGAACACAGGCAGCAACCTCTTCGACCTCAGCCGTAGCAACTTCTTCCTAGAAACATCACCAAAGGCAAGGGAAGCAAGGGCAAAAATGAACTATTGGGACTTCATCAAGATAAAAAGCTTTTGCACAGCAAAAGAAACAGTCCACAAAACCAAAAGACAACCGACAGAATGGGAGAAAATATTTGCAAATGACATATCAGATAAAGGGCTAGTATCCAAAATCTATAAAGAACTTATCGAACTCAACACCCAAAGAACAAATAATCCAATCAAGAAATGGGCAGAACACACGAACAGACACTTTTCCAAAGAAGACATCCAAATGGCCAACAGACACATGAAAAAGTGCTCAACATCGTTCGGCATCAGGGAAATCCAAATCAAAACCTCAATGAGATACCACCTCACACCAGTCAGAATGGCTAAAATTAACAAGTCAGGAAATGACAGATGTTGGAAAGGATGCAGAGAAAGGGAATCCTATAATGTTGGTGGGAATGCAAGCTGGTGCAGCCACTCTGGAAAACAGTATGAAGGTTCCTCAAAAAGTTGAAAAGAGAGCTACCATATGATCCTGCAATTGCACTACTGGGTATTTATCCGAAAGATACAAATGTAGGGATCCAAAGGGGTATGTGCACCCCGATGTTTATAGCAGCAATGTCCACAATAGCCAAACTGTGGAAAGAGCCAAGATGTCCATCAACAGATGAATGGATAAAGAAGAGGTGGTATACATACACAATGGAATATTATGCAGCCATCAAAAGGAATGAGATCTTGCCATTTGTAACAACGTAGATGGAACTGAAACGTGTTATGCTGAGTGAAATAATTTAATCAGAGAAAGACATGTATCATATGACCTCACTGATATGAGGAATTCTTAATCTCAGGAAACAAACTGAGGGTTGCTGGAGTGGTGGGGGGTGGGAGGGATGGGGTGGCTGGGTGACAGACATTGGGGAGGGTTATGTGCTATGGTGAGCGCTGTGAATTGTGCAAGACAGTTGAATCACAGATCTGTACCTATGAAACAAATAATGCAATATATGTTAAGAAAAAAAAAAGAAGATAGCAGGAGGGGAAGAATGAAGGGGAGTAAATCGGGGGGGGAGACGAACCATGAGAGACGATGGACTCTGAAAAACAAACTGAGGGTTCTAGAGGGGAGGGGGTTGGGGGGATGGGTTAGCCTGGTGATGGGTATTAAAGAGGGCACATACTGAATGGAGCACTTCGTGTTGTATGCAAACAATGAATCATGGAACACTACATCAAAAACTAATGATGTAATGTATGGTGAATAACACAACAATAAAAAAATTTAAAGAAAATATATAAAGTACCAATTAAGTGGATGAAGCCAAGAATTTTTTTTTTTATCTACCAATGATGCCTAAACGCAAGAGGTTTGATTTAGATCAGGGGTCCCCCCCAAAGTGGGGATGAGGTGTGACTTAAGACAAAAGTTTGATTGCAAATAGTCCATTAGGGAGGTACAGAGATGACAGAGGAACAGAAAAGGGAAGATAAAGATGGATCGGGAAGCCACAACTAGAATTTAACTCCACCAGGAAACTCAGAGACAAACACAGATCTCCTAATCCTCCCACCCGAGGGGTGAGGGAGCTCCACCCTGACTCTTATTAGCTACCGGTTCAGGGCTCCTGGGCCTTGGTGTTAATTCCTCAGCTTTTCCAGACACCTGCTGCTGAAAGTCCCCAAGCCAGTGCAATAAATGATAAGGTCTTATAGGAAGTGGGCAGGGCTCTGACAGTATCTGTCCCACCCTTCCAAACATAAAATACATTCTGACACCCAGTTATCAGGCAAATGCAAATACACCAACAGCCTGCCCCCGCCCCACGCCAAAACAAATAGTCAAAATCTAACAGTGGCTGGGGTTTTTTTTTCAGTATTCATAGCTAAGGAAAATACCATAGTTCTAATTTTAAAGATTTTATTTATTTATTTAATTGACAGAGAGAGAGAGACAGCAAGAGAGGGAACACAAGCAGGGGGAGTGGGAGAGGGAGAAGCAGGCTTCCTGGTGAGCAGGGAGCCCGATGCGGGGCTCGATCCCAGGACCCTGGGATCATGACCTGAGCCGAAGGCAGACGCTTAACGACTGAACCACCCAGGTGCCCCCCGTAGTTCTAATTTTAAACATCCTTTCCCAAACAAACAAAAAAATCCTAGAATATCAAACAATTTAATATTATTATATGAAAGGGACAGAAATATTTAATTTTAACTTTTTTTAATTTTTTATTTATTACTAGAGAGCATGCATGTGCATGCGGGGAGGGGGCCCCGAGGGAGAGAGAGAGAGAGTCTCAAGCAGACTCCCCGCTGAGCACAGAGCCCCACCCACAACCCTACTTAACCAAATGAGCCACCCAGGTGCCCCTAATTTTAATTTCTATTATGCTTTGGGTTGCAAAAGATTTTAAAAAAATCCAGGAAATTGGCCCTACCAGAATATAACAAGGATTTCTCAGCCTAGTCAGACCCAAAAGAGTTTCAAAGAATCGTTTATTGGATTGAGCTGGAGGTGAGTATAAACGACTAGAAACACAATTCAGCTGTGTATTTCCACTCGTCAAAGAAGGGAAGGACCTGTCCATGGTCCCCTAATCATTGAACCAAATGGTTTTCTTATTTAAAGAGAAAAATCGGGGCACCTGTGTGGCTCAGTCGTTAAGCGTCTGCCTTCGGCTCAGGTCATGGTCCCAGGGTCCCAGGATCGAGCCCCTCGTCAGGCTCTTCGCTCGGTAGGGAGCCTGCTTCTCCCTCTGCCGCTTCCCCTCCTTGTGCTCGCTCACTCTCTCTCTGATAAATAAATAAATAAAACTTAAGAAAAAGAAAAATCAAGGTTTTCATTTGGTTTTTGGTAATTTACAGACTATGCAACAGTGCTGTTCTCTCTCACACACGCACACACACACGCACACACGCACACTCAGAGGAGTGAAGGTACTATGTTTCTCTGGAAAACACTGATATTAACAGAGTCTCTAAAACATCCAAGGTCAGGCAGATGAGCATTCTGAGACCCACTGAAAGGAATGCAGTTTTTCTCCAGATACCAGATGGCAAGTCTACAATGTGTTGAAGAATTTCTCACCTAATTTTCACCGCTGCATATCACTCACCAATTTGACATCTATCCCCTTACAGCAAGCAAAATGCCAAGCATTCCCATGGTCACATCCTGGGTGGATCTCAAAGAGTATTGGAAATAGCCCACGCAGCTGTTAGCTTCTCCAAATACACAGTGCAAGGCATTTAAATGCCTGGTCTGCAGTGCTGGCAGTGAGAGACAAGAATAACAGTTCCTTTTTTTTCAACCAAAGATAAATGCCATATCATGCCTGCAAAAAAGCCGGGGTCAGCCGAACTCCTAGGCAGAGAAGAGCACAAATGTCAATGAAGGAAACGGTTTCTGGGAAGGATGCACAGCTTTGACTAATTGAAGGCCTTTCGAGGGGAAAACAAGGTGGTTTTGTTACATTTTGGAAAGAACAGTATTGCACTCCACTTTTTAAAATTAAGAACTAGCTTTTCAGCGGGGAGCCTGCTTCTCCCTCACCTCCCCGATCATGCTCTCTCTCGCTCTCTGTCACTATCTCTCAAATAAATAAAATTCTTTTTTTTTAAAGATATTTTTTATTCATTTATTTGACAGAGAGAGCACAAGTAGGCAGAGGGAAAGAGAGAAGCAGGCTTCCTGCTGAGCAGGGAGCCTGATGCAGGGCTCAATCCCAGGACCCTGGAACCGTGACCTGAGCCGAAGGCAGACGCCCAACCGACTGAGCCACCCAGGTGCCCCGATAAATAAAATTCTTAAAAAAATTAAATTAAATTAAGAACTAGCTTTTACATATATACAATAAAATGTCAGCTCTGGTTTTCTCTGGGTGATGGAAGTTCAGTGATTTTCATGTTCTTTACATACTTTAGTTAATCACTTCATTTTTTGACATGGATGTATTGTACTTTTATAATTAGAAAAAAATTATGTAAGCTAGGGGCACCTGGGTGGCTCAGTTGGTTGATTAAGTGTCTGCCTTCAGCTCAGGTCATGATCTCAGGGTCCTGGGATCGAGTCCCACATCAGGCTCCACGCTCAGCGGGGAGCCTGCTTCTCCCTCTGCCTCTCCCCCTGCTTGTGCACTCTCTCTCTCTATCAGATAAATAAAATCTTTTTAAAAAAATTACTTAAGCTATATTGACTTTGAAAAAAGGAGGGAAAGACAAAAATACGTAGAGAAAAGACATAGGAAGAGAAGAAAAAAAAAAGAGGAGAAGGAATGTGAACTCCATTCATTAGACAAAGAATTCTTTAGTCAGACATCATCCGAGGGTACAACTCTAGATTGTGGTTGTCTTCGTTAAGGAAACAGAGAAGAGGCTTAGATTAGGGGTGGAGAGAACCACATGGGGAGCAGTCAAAGAAGGCTGGTCTGAAGAAACACTTAAAACTAAGAATCAAAGCTGACCCTGGGAAGAACAGTGGGGAGACAGCACGTGCTAAGACCCTGGTGCAGACCTTGGTAACTTCAAGATGACCAGTAGAGCTGACATTTAGAAAGAAAGAAGCAGAGTGGAATAGAGGGGCGGATTAGGGAGATAAGCAAGTGCCAATTCCTTGCTGCCGGCACCTGAAAGCACAAGATAAGGAATTTGCGTCTTAATCTCAATACAGTGGAAGCCAGGAAAGGATTTTAAGCAGCAGAGAGAAGGCTTCTGGTTTTTATTTTAAATTGGTCATTGTCACTGCCCAGTGGATTGGAGGGGAGACAAGGGGTGGGTGGCTGTTGTATTATGAACAGCAGGACTGCCTTTCACCCCTGTATTTGTCCCCTACCAAATTCCCTGCAGCCTTAGATCCTACCCACCTGGCACCACTGCCCCCAAAAGTGGAATGGCCCTAGGCACTCAGCTCCCAGACGTCCCCACAAAATCCCAGCCCAAGCCCACACACAAACCCGTCCCAATGAATGTCCCCGTGTTCAAGGCTCTGTAGTGGCCATCGGCACTCCTCTAGAAGGATGAAGCCCGATTCCCCCATAATCACCATCTTTTTTTATTCCTCTGCTTACATTCTAGTCCACATTCATGCCACCCTCCGTGTTCCTGACCCCGGGGGGCACAGGGTTTTCTTTGCAAATAATTTTATTTCCTGGGATTGTGAAACGCTGGAGGTTGAAAAGGGCTTTAGAGATATTCTAATTCAACCCACAGGTTTTTAGGACAAGGAAGCAGGCCTGGTATGGTTAAAAGACTTTTCTAAGGTCTCAAAGGTTAGGATTTCTGACTTCTTATTTAGAGTTCCTTGCATGAGTTCAAAGCAATCTTTTTAAAACGAACACTTGGCAAGGGCTTCATGTTTGACAAAACAGATCTGTACACACCATCTTATAGAATCATTAGTAATAGAAATAAATTTAGTAATAGAAATTAGTAATAGTAATAGAAATAGAATTAGTAATTAGTAATAGAAATAAATGGTGATCAAAGTCTAGATAAATCCAAGTAATAAATATAAAAGGTAATCCAGGGGTGCCTGGCAGCCTCAGTTCGAAGAGCAAGCGACTCCTGATCTTGGGGTCGTGAGTTTGAGCCCCATGTTGGGCATAGAGATGACTAAAAGAAAAATAAACTTTAAAAAATAAAAATGAAGTAAATGATAATCCAAATCTAGATAGAACAACATAGTAAATACTAATTGGAGGCTGAGAAGGATGAAGGGCTGAGAGAGAAACTCAGCCAGGCTCAGATGCAGGTCTTCTGGCTCTGGGCAGCATAAGCTACAAAAAAATAGAGCCCCATTGTTTGATGCAGTTAGTCCAGCGGCAAAGTTAGAGGTTTCCTATTTCTGCTCCTCACTATTGGTTCATTATACTTTCGTGTATATTCGTTTTATGTTTCTTCTGAAGATCGGACATTTTTTTTACTGTGGTTAAAGAGGGACTTTGTCCAATACTGGAAGTTTACTGCAATGAGGGTGAGGGCTTCTGAGCAGGAGATAAAGTTTAAAAGAACAAAGACAATGAATAAAAGAGATGCAAACTTTGCCAATTTATGGCTTAGCCAAGAGTTGGATCTAGATGCAGAGACCCAGTGCCATAATGGCAAATACCATTGTCAAAAGATGCCTTCTAAAGTAAGTCTTCTTGTTTTAAGTGAAGCCTAACACAGCACAGTTCCACTGTAGTAAAAGAATGTGAACGGTTCCATAAAGTTCATTATTAAAAGATCTGAACGATATACAAGTTGGATTATTTGCACTATTTTTTTTCAGCATTATTCGAGGGTTAGAATTTCAAATCCAAGGTCAAAAAATTCTAAGGGACAAAAAAATATGACCTCAATGGCTCTGCAGGATGTGGAAGAGATTACTGGCTCAGAGTAAATATATTTTGGAATGCACTGCATCCTGATGCTACAGTTAGTTCTATTCTGGTTCTGAAAGTGGAAAGGGGTCAGGGGCCCCACATAACTGGCACTTAGCAGGAGCCGCTGACGCAGGCTGGGCACCCACCCCTCACCCGGGAGAAATGGCTCACTCTTGACCTCAGAACCCAACAGAGACAGGTTACAGAACATTTATGCAAGAATTATTGCTTCCTTGCTCTTTAATTTGCTTTCATTTTGATGAGCTCAAACATTTTTTTGCCCAAATATCAAACCTATCGGAGCGCCTGGGTGGCTCAGTCGGTTAAGCATCTGCCTTTGGCTCAGGTCATGATCCCAGGGTCCTAGGATAGAGCCCGGCATTGGGCTCCCTGCTCAGCTGGTAGCCTGCTTCTCCCTCTCCATCTGCTGTCCCCTGCTCATGTTCTCTCTAATAAATAAATACAAATCTTAAAAAAAAAAAAATCAAACCTATTATTATCAACATCCCTATGTAGGTACAGTTACTTAAGTGTGTTGTAAAACCTTTCAAGTGTGAATGAAAAATCAATCTGCACTTACCTCAAATGCTAAGTAACGGAAGAATATAGCTCACTCCCTTTGTACATAGTTGGTGAGCTAAGAGAAACCGCAGAGGTTTATCCACTGAAAGTCCAGAGTAATGTAATTAGTAGGATTTTCCTTTTTCCCCATTGTACTGGGAAGTAGTTGATATACATCGCTATGTAAGTTGAAGGCAGACAGCACAATGGTCTGATCTACATATATTGTGAAGTGATTAACACAGTTGGTTAACACCCATCAGCTCTTTTCTTAATATCTTCCATCCGACTTGGAGAAAATAACTACGGTAACACCTCAAGCAAACAAAAGTACTAGCTTCTAGAAGGCTAGGAAAGAATGTCTAAAATAGCAAGAGTCCCACTGAAAATAATCATGCAAAATGCACATATCTCTCATACCATCAAATCTGAACATATTTCAAGACATCCCCTGCTCACTGCATTCCATCCCGTTTACTCTCCTCCCCAGCTAAGCCACCCAAGTTGTGACATGTGGATTCTGGCTCAGCTCAGTGGAGTGCTGGGAGCCCAGTGGCACAGAGGCAGGGAAATACCTCACCCCACATACCTTACATACCTATGGAGAGACCCCAAGACTGTGGTTCACAAACATACAGAAAGCTTACAGTGCATGAACTTGGCCTTGGGGGCTTATGCATTCCTTAGAGTCCACTGAAATCTGAAGACGCTGGATCACCTTTCTAACACTGCACTTCATTGTAAGTCACCAATGTTTAAGATGAAGTAAGAGGACTAGTCAAAGATGACAAGATTATCCCTGCTAAGATCAGCATTTAAAAGTACTGAAGGGTGCTTTTGTACATGGGACTTCAAGTTCAGTAAGAATTCTTGTGACTGTATTTGTGTTATTTTTATTTCTTTGGGTAAATGCACTGAGCTAAGATATCGAATGCCCTGAGCTATATATTTAAGATGCAGATGAAAGTAAAAAATGGAAGTGTTTTAGGAATACAAAAATAGGTAACACTAGTCAAAATGCCACACCTCTGCTTTCTTAAAAATTGAGTTTTACATAAAGATAATTTTATTTGCCATTGAATTTAAGTAAGTGCCAGGAGCTCCATGCAAGTCAGTTGGCTTCTATTTTCAGGCAGTCTCTGATTCTTAGAAGTGTATTTTACAACCAACAAGAATGACAGTCATTATGTGTAACTCTACCCATCATTATATCTCCCTGAGATCAAAAAATATCATGCTACAATACTGACTATATCCCCTTGCAACACAAAAAATAAATAAATAAACAAAAATGAACAAACCAGAACATTGTCTACATGAAAGAAAACTGAGCTGGCTTGCAGAGATCCCTTAGACCCTTTACCAATCCATCAGTACAGCAATGAAATTAACATAACTTAGCTGGGCACCTCCCAGAGGCCAGGGGCTGTGGCCTGATGGTTCTGTGGCCCACTTGCTTTTTTTTTTTTTTTAAGATTTTATTTATTATATTTGACAGAGAGAGAGAGCAAGCACAAGCAGGGGGAAGCAGCAGACAGAGGGAGAAGCAGGCTCCCCACGGAGCAAGGAAACCAAGGCGAGGCTCGATCCCAGGACCCCGAGATCACGACCTGAGCCGAAGGCAGATGCTTAACCCACTGAGCCACCCAGATGCCTGAGTATGGCCCACCCACTTTTGGCTTCTGGGAAAACAAAAGTCAAAAGCCAGAGCAAGAAACCAGTGACAAGTTTCCACCATGAAGGAGGACGGCAATTGATCCTGAAGGCTTTGTCACATGAGCCTTCCATCCAAACTGACTACAAAGCAACCTGATGATCTGAGAGCTGAGGCTTTAAGTACACCCACTGTTGCCCTGTTATCAAAATGAGAGGCTAATTAATGTTCACCTGCCAGCCCTTTCCCAAAGTCCAAGAACTCAGGCAGAGCAAGGCAAATTTGATCAAACTGGCAAAACTCGTGAAAAAGCGTTAAAGATCTTGGCATCCACATCTCTATATAAGAAGTTGGAGAAACTAAAAAGGCAAATTAAACATAACAGACATACAGTTGCACTACATCCCCAGGAAACTTTTTCTGAGTGCCAAAGAAGAAAAAAGTTCTTAAATACAAGGAAAATAATTTAAATATCAGAAAAACCTGGAAAATCTATTTTTAAAAAATCATGGATAGCACTTACAAAAGAAGGGGGACTCTGACAGCACAATGTATCATCTTCTGAGACAGTTTAAGATTTGGATGATTTAAGCATCACTTATTCCTCGAGTTGTTGTTATTCCGAGATATACTTAGATTTGGTCTTATATTTTAAAATTTTGTTGAAGAGCCCTAACCCAAAATAGTTAGCAGCATGTTACTCTGATTTCCTGGAATTATAGACCAACAGAGCTAGAAAGATATTCGGGATGATTTATTTCAACACCTATTTTTAGATAAGTGTCCTGATACCCAGACAGGATAAAGGTCATGCAGTGGCAATATGAAAACTAGGACCGAGTCCCTGATTCTTAGCTGCATTTACCGAATCTTCGTTGTGATTTAAAATGACAATAATTCAAAAAATGTTGAAAATTGGCTGCAGCAGACATCCCGTGCAAGGATTGCTACCATAAGTGATTAAAAAAACCAAAGTGGAGAATCAAGATAATGGTACAGAAACAACTATCCATCAAAAAAAAAGAGGTACCCTCAATAAGCAAAAAAATTCATATTATGTTTTTTGCCCTAAATTGTTAAATGTGTTGCCTAAACTTTTCATTTTCCTTTAACGCTATAAGCTTAAATTAGAAACATTTTCTCCCTTAAAAGAAAACACCCTTTAGCAGGTTTGTACCCTGAGGTTACAAACAAGTCCCAAATCTCAGTGGCTTAAAACAAAAAAAGGTTTTTGGTTTGTTTGTTTTTTTTTTAAGGTTTTTGAATAAGTCATGGAAATAAAAGGTAAGGGCATAGGGAACACAGTCAATGGTCTTGTAATCCTGTTGTATGGTGACAGATGGAAGTACACCTGTGGCGAACGCACCGCAATGTATATAGACTTGTGGAATCAGTATGGCTTATTCTTCAAACCAGCGTAATACTATGTGAATTGTACTCAAAAATTTAAAAGGTTTTCCCACTCAGGCCAAATGTCCATTCCAATTCAGCAGGGGGTGCTGCACATCGTTATCATTCAGGGACACAGCCCAATGGAGCATCTACCCTAGACGCATCTCCAGGGGCGCCTGGGTGACTCAGTCAGTTGAGCATCTGCCTTCCACTCAGGTCATGATCTCGGAGTCCTGAGATTGAGCCCCACGTCAGTCAGTCGGGCTCCCTGCTCAGCGGGGAGTCTGCTTCTCCCTCTGCTCCCCCCCACTTGTGTGCACACGCACTCTCTCTCAAATAAATAAAATCTTAAAAAAAAAAAAAATAGACACATCCCCAGAGGCCCTTAGACCATGGATTAAATACTCAGAAGCAACCCATAATTCTTGCAAATCCCTGGTCAAACCCATCACATGGTGTGGCTCAGGAAATGCGATATTGAAGGCAGAACACCAGAAGTATTTGGAGAAGAGCATTACTACCACACCCTGTATTTCTGAAATGTGAAAAACTGGAGACTGACCGTCTCTGACTGAATACACATATTTATGAAGTACCTATTTTTTTTAATCATAAGCAGAAAGAAGCTAAAAAGAATGTCAGTAAGTGTCGAGAACTCCAGCAAGAGCCTTTGTTCAACCACCAGATAACAAATGACCCTGGCAAGCCACATCAGTTTTCTCTCTTGTAAAATAACCAGATGAGAAAAGGTGATTTCTAAGGTCTCATCTAGCCTTACGTGACCTACACTCCCAACTGACTGAGTTAATGAGTCTGTACAGGAAGACTTCTCACTGGTTGCATTAACAATGCTAAAATCAAGATACATTCTCTTGAAGATGCATCATTCAAATATAGAAGTCTCAGTTGCCAAAAACCAGACAAAAATGGTAATTATTTGGTTGCTTTTCTTTTTTTCTTTTTTTTTTTTTGGCTTTGTTGTATTTTCCAGTCACAAAAGTAGAAAATCTCACTTTGTTCAAGGAACTATGGCATATAGCTTGCCCAAAGAATCCTACACCAACATCTAGGAATAGTTTCCCTAACCAAAGCAAAAGATTTCTGTTCATTCTGGACCTGACAATACTTTACTATGCTTAAATGCATTATCTTTCTGTTATTTGTTTCCCTCTGCTTTTATCTGTGTCTTTTCTTACAGGGTTGAGAGAATCCTAAATTCTACAAGGCAATCATGTAGCATTATACTTTTTCCTTAGAGGGATCAGCCCGTGACATTTTATCTGAACCAAAGTCATTCTGTTCAACCAGCTGAGGAGATAAGGACACTCATATTTACCCCCAATCATTAAGAATATTAACAGAAAAAAATTTTTGTTTTACGTAGTATGGAAAGAGCAGTAGAAACTCCTCTTTGAGAAAGGAAAATGTGAAATCACAAATATGACTTCCTTTAAAAAGTGAATCTGTTTTAATAAAAGGTAGATTATAAAGCAAGTCAAGTGAGCCCAAAAATACTTCATCTGAATTCTATGTTATTAAATATCTTGATCTGTGCTGTTAAGAAAGCTGGATTTAGGGGCGCCTGGGTGGCTTAGCTGGTTAAGCGTCTGCCTTTAGCTCAGGTCATGATCCCAGCGTCCTGGGATCGAGCCCCAAGTTGGGCTCCCTGCTCAGCAGGGCGTCTGCTTCTCCCTCTGCCTCTGTCCCTCTGCCCCCTCCATGCTCTCTCCCCCACCTAAAATAAATAAAATCTTTAAAAAAAAAAAAAAGAAAGAAAGAAAGAAAGAAAAATGGATTTGGGGTCTAATGAATGAAAATAGAGCCCCAGTTAGCTACTGATCAACTCAGGTGGATGGTCTCAACTAAAGTTAAAACTAACTATGCTCTTTTCTCCTCTACAGATGACAGATTCCTCCGTGGGGTTTCTTCCAACCATCCAATGTAAGGAAAAGACATTCTTGCTTTCCTGTTGTCTCCAGGAACCTGCTTTATCTCCCTGAAAAAGTAAACTTTTATATTCACATAAACCTCAAGATTTGTGAAATCATGTTTCAAAGTCATTAAACATGACCAGGGTGGAAGATGATGCCAAGTCATAAACTGCACATGCTGGTAATCACACTTTGCATATATATATATATGAATGTAAAATAAACTTAGTGGGTTTAAAGAAATTATTTTCCTGCCTGGAGCCAAGTTTTGGTCCCACAGACACTGTGCAAACCTCAGTGTGGACCCTGCAGCTCTGTGTGTCTCCCCCTGCTGCAGCTGTTTGCAACTAACTTGAATTATTATCATTAAAGAGCCTCTCATGATTTCTGAACCCAAAGCACAGTGCACTGCATTGTTCATTCATCTGCATTACAGAAAAGCAGAGGTTTGTTTTGAAAATAAAAGTCTCCCTAAAGCCCCAAGTCATTAAATCAGAAGCTAAATTGCAAGTTGGTGGCAATGAAAGAGGAGCTCAGAAAGAACTAGAGAAATAGAATCACCGAGGCTTCAATTGTCTAACTACCTACGTTCACCAAGACAATCTTAAATGAGAAGCATTTCTCTGCCTTCCAAGGAAACTCTTACATTGCCCCCAATTCAAGGGTTAGGCTGAAGAGAGGATTCTTAACCAGAAAAGTACATCAGATGACCCCCAGGGAAACCTTCCAAACACACAGACCCATCCACACCATCCACACCTCAGACCCGCCAACTCAGAAGGCAGCATGTGTATCTTGAAAATGTTCCCCAAAAGGATTCTGATATACACCGTTAGTCTGCAAATTCTAATCTCTGAAGGCCCTTCCAGCTCTAAACTCTACATTAATAAGCAGAGCCAATGAGAAAAGAGCTCTACAGAGTCGAATCAATAAGGCTCTGCCAGCAATCATGATTTATTGATTACCTGGTGGCGTCGCCATGAGAGAGAACCCACACCTGGTCTCCATCTTGGAGAGAAGTTGTCGCCAAGGCTTTTATACTGGATCTGCACCTCCCTGAGAGTCTGAGTAGACAAGGGGAAGATGCTTTGGCCCAAGTTCAGATTCTTGCTTCTTCACTAGTACCTGGATACCTAAACCTGCACTGGTTACTAAACTTAAACCTCAGGGCACCTGGCTGGCTCAGTCAGAGGAGCACGTGATTCTTTATCTCGGGTCATGAGTTCGAGCCCCATGTCAGGTGTACAGATTACTTAAATAAATTAACCTTTAAAAAATAATAATAAAATTTGGGGGCAACTGGGTGGGTCAGTCGGTTAAGCATCTGCTTTAGGCTCAGGTCATGATCTCAGGGTCCTGGGATCAAGTCCCACATCGGGCTCCCTGCTCAGCGGGGAACCTGCTTCTCCCCTCCCCTCCATTCTTTCTCTGTCTCTCAAATAAACAAAATCTTAAAAATAATAAAAATTTTAAAAATAAACTTAAATCTTTTTGAGCCTCAGTTTTGTGGTGTGTGAAATGGGATCAAGACTGCCTTCCTCACTTGTGCACAGTGCCCCTGTGCACACACAGGGCTTGACATACAACAGGTGTCGGCTACACATAACTTCTAAAACATAGCATGCCTCCTTCTACTTCTGTCTCATTTCTCTAAAAATAAGCCTTTTCCTGTAGTCTCCAAAGCCTTTTCTCCATTATAAAGCTAATAAAACATTTTGACTTAAAGAGAGAAAAACTGTAAAGTCTTAATTATTCCCACCAATAACGGAAAGGTGTATTACAGAGAGAGGAACCACTACACTCAATAATGCACAAGCATCAGCTTATTTATTACTTTTTCCCGAACCCCACACCTCACCTTGGTCATCTCTTCCAGGTCAAACCCTCCAGTTTTCTAAAGAGAAGGCCTTGGGCAAGTCATCTCATCTTAGGGACTTTCGTTGTGTCAAGTAGGAAGGTTAATATTGTCAATATCTGCTTCAGGGAATTGCTGCGAGAGAGCCCAATGAGATCATGTGCATCAAAGTGATTTAATGTACATTTAACATTATGCAAATATAAAGGGGGGGGCTAGTACATAGCAGCTCTTAACAGCTTTTGGCCAGGCTTCTCAGATTTGACAAATGTGACTTGCTTTCCCTCATCTTCTTCTTCCATCCCCATGTTATAAGGGAGATAGTAAAAACAAAACCAACCAACATAATGTGAAGACAGTATATTTACCCAATGATAAGTTAATTTGTAACTGAATATCATATACAAGTTCTAACCTCAAGAATGGATATCCTGTTTGATTTTTATTGTGTGTGTATTTCATTTTAATAAATTACGTACTGAGGCTTTTTTATTTCCCATAGCTCCCCGATGCTGCTCTCAGAAGTTTTGTGGAATCACAATTAAATACACATATTTTAAGACTTTATATTTTCAATGTTTTCCAGTAATTTGAAAACAATAAAAATAAATAGCAAAGGTGCAATTTTCTAAAATGAACAAATTTTAATATAGGGGGCTCTCTAAGCATACCAGAAGAGCTAGAAATAAGAGAGAGAATATTGCAGCCCAGAAATCCCCAATATATTTTAAGGTTTGCCCACTTAGTCTGGATTGATTTGGGGGAGCCTCCTTAGGTTCTTCTATCCTGACAGGCGGTGCCATACATCTCTTTTTTAATTGAAAGAAATAATAAATCTTCATAACAATTTTGTAAAATCCTTTAAAACTGAGGGTCATTGAAACCTGGGTAGACAGTTACTCTGCTGTCCACAGAGGGTACCATCCTGAATTTGTACTAATGGCTCTAGGAGGCGTCTTCAGGGACGTAACATTTCTTTTGTGTCTGAGCTGCCTTTTACCATATCCTAGCACTACAGAACCCCCACCCCCACCCCCGCTCCCTTACTGTCTGTTGCCTAAAGCCAAGCTCTCCAGTCTAGCAACAGGCCTAGACTCCAAAATTCCCTTCTCTCAGTCAGTGGTTTTACATATCCCCATCCTGGCATGCATCAAGTAACAAAGCCATACATATTAATTTAGAGGACTGCTAGTCGTTTCTATTTTTTACTTATATTTCAAAAAGCTTTGCTTCTATGTATTTTGAGTAATTTTGATAAATGCATATTTACAATCTCTGGCCTCTACTATATTGAGACCAAACTCATAAAGGAAAATGTTCAACTGAATTATTTCATAGGTTTGTTACTTTATATTCACTAAGCAATTGAGTTAAATAATAGCAACTAAACAGTTCAAGCCAAAATAAAACTATAATGATTAGATAATTCGTTTGTGGTTATTCAGCAAGCCAGGAATAATACCTAGGAATAAAGTATAAAATCTGGAACTAGATTTAATAATAGGTATATAATACTGATTTTTTATTTGCACGATTTCAGTAGGACATTAAAGAGAAGGATAAAGTGAATGGTGAGACATAAGCCAGATTCATACATGAAAGGCCTTGTAAATACATAAATTCTCTCTAAATTAATCTACAGATCAATGTAATTCCAATCAAAAGTAAAATGGAATTTGGGGGAGTGGGGAATCACAAAATGAGTGTTAAGGACCAGTCAATAAGGCATGCCAAGGTGACTTGGGAAGCCCAGTCCATCTCCACCCTGGCCACCCCATCCCACAGCCTTCTCTGCTAACCCGTATAAGCTTTAGATAAAATATAACAAATTATTTTTAAATGTATAGCTGGGCAGAAAGCAAGACAGGGAAATCTCCCAGAAACAAAAAAGAAACTCAAACCCCACAAGGGTGATTAAGAATTGAAGACAAAGGAGGAATACGAGAACAGATACCTTGGAGCATCAGGCTGCATGGAACTGGAATGAAGCCCCTCGCATAAAGTCAGGAGGGTGGAAGACTAGAAAAACTCTCTCCTCTCAGGAGAAAAGCAGTACAAAAGCAGGCCACTGGCTCTGGTCTATACATGCGGAAAGGAGTCAGCAGCAAGAAATCAGAGACTTTAGCCTGCTCAAAGCACAGAAAGGAATTCAAATGAACTCTAATGACACAGGATTGGAAACCAGATCCCAAACTGAGGAAGCATGCAGACCTCAACAAAAGAAACATAACAAGCCAGGGTGCATGTAACTCACATGGTGAACTCACAAAGATGATAAGGCACATGAACAAGCAAACCACGATGAGAGAGAGAAATTAGCAGATGAATCAAAAAGGAGAATTTACTCCACCAAAGTTACAGGTAACAAGGCACTCTAAGAATTGTAATGTTTTGGGCGCCTGGGTGGCTCAGTTGGTTGGGCGACTGCCTTTGGCTCAGGTCATGATCCTGGAGTCCCGGGATCGAGTCCCGCATCGGGCTTCCTGCTCAGCAGGGAGTCTGCTTCTCCCTCTGACCCTCCTCCCTCTCATGCTCTCTGTCTCTCATTCTCTCTCTTGCAAATAAATAAAATCTTAAAAAAAAACAATTGTAATGTTTTTAAAATGTTTGACAAGATAAAGGCTGGAATAGAACAGGTAAGTCAAGAATAAGATTATCAGGAAGTAAAAGACCAAGATTCAAAAAGAGTCACGTAGACATCTAGAATTTAAAATATGGTTAATGGAAAAACAAAAGTAGGCCATTTTCATATGTTGTATTGTTTAAAATTTTTCTTCTCGTCTTCCCTTGGGGAAGGGGTCTGGTTCTCCATCTCAGTCATGGGCTTGGCCACTGACTTGATTTGGTCAATGGCGTGAAGGGACTCCACACCAGCTGTGAGCAGAAGTTTTCGGAAGCAGGGCAAGCCCCCCAGCCCTCTTGCACACAAGAACCTCACACCTCAGATGGCTGCTCTCCTACGCCAGCCTGGATCTCACCACAGGCTTGGCTGAACTTGACCTGCCACCTGGAGCAAAGACAGTACATCTGACCTGCAGGCCCTGATGTGCAGTGTGAGCAAGAAAGAGACACCTGTTGCAAACCACTGAGGTTTGCAGGTTGTTTGTGCCCTTGTATTATTAAAGCAAGAGCCAATCCATGCAGCCAGCTGAAGAGAGAATCGGTGAAATTCAAGATAAAGCTGAAGAAAGCCCAGGACACAAACAGAGAAGTTTAATGCACAATAGAGGACATTGAGAGACATGAGGCTAGAATAAAAATATCCAGCATATGCTTGTCATCATGCCAAGAGTACAGACTCGAGAAAATGGGGGGATATGTCAGTTTGCCATAGCCATGAAACAGCTCACCACAAACTCAGTGGCTTCTCCAGAGTCCTAGTCACGTGGCCTCTCACAACGTGGCAACATGATTCTTCAAAGCCAGCAGGTGAATCTCTCTCATCTTTTTTTTTTTAAGCTTTTATTCATTTATTTGACAGAGAGAGAGAGCACAAGCAGGGGAAGAGGCAGAGGAAGAAGCAGGCTCCCCGCCGAGCAAGGAGCCTGATGCGGGACTCGATCCCAGGACCCTGGGATCATGACCTGAGCCACACAGGCATCCCCCCCCTTTTTTTAAATTCCAGTATCGTTAACAGTGTTATATTCGTTTCAGGTGTACAATATAGCAACTCAACACTTCCAGGCTCTCTCCAGTCTTGATAATGAGGGTAATGGAACAAAACCATGGGAGTAACATTTTATCCTCCCAGGCTCCAGCCACGCTCAAGGGAAGGGGTTTACGGGGGGCAGGGGGGGTGCAAAGATCTTGGGAGACATCTTGAGAAGTAATATGTCCCAGGTCATATACGGCCTCGAGCTCTCTGCTCCTCCCCTTGGGCGAAAGGAACTGCTTGGAGCATTTAGCAGAGCACTCGAACCATGTGGCATCACCCTCAGGATCCTTAAGGGCACAGCTGGGTTTCCTCTAGACCCAGAGCAGAATGACTCATATCCCTATGCCAAGTCACCACTTTTCTTCCATCTATTCGGGTCAATCTAATATCCTACTTCTGGATCCAAAATTCCACTTCTATGGAATAAACTGCCCTTGTTCTCGGTCAGTGTAAATACTTCATGGGTGACTCATACGTATTTCTCAAGTTGTCTTTTCCACTTTTAGGAACACATTAATAGAAACATCATTTAGATTGTTCCCTTGTCACTCCTTTACCATTAAAGACTTTGACTGAATAACTTCGCAAATTCTGGGAAGATAATATGGAAGCTAATAGTTTAAAGCCCTTTTAAAATTCCCAAAAGCAGAAAAGAGAAATCCATTAGCATTTTTGTTTATTCTAGAGTGTATTGGCTTATGGGCATCATCTTTATTGTTTTACAGGAACACATGTTTTGTTTTGTTTTTTAATTGATCAATGGCAGAATACAAATGGTGAACAATTAATCTTAGCCATTTATGGCTTCTGTGATTCTTTGGAAACAGAAGGGAGAAAATGTCTTATGGACCTATTTCAGAAAGGCAGTATCTCAGATCATTTCCCCAGCTGTGGAACAGACTGCAAACCTTATTCTTAAATTACCTGATGCATATTTTAATTGACTGATTAAAATTCTCCTAGCGTCCTTTTAAGAAATGAAAATAGTTATCATGACATTTCTGTTTAATTCCTGGAAGAACCCACGCTCTCCTTCCATTCTCTTGTCAATTTTGGACCACTGAAAAACTGCAGATGGTTTCATCTGTACGACCAGGGCAGCAAACAAACAGGACTCATGGGATCGCATCAGAAAATGACTTTATCTGTTTTCTCCATCGCCCCTTTTACTATGTGTGACTTGTTCTTCCCTTGTCCTTGGGTGAAATTCAGGACAATTGTCATGACTTTTTCAGCTCCTCTTAAATCATGAGGACACTGGAGTCACTCTAAATCCCCCAAATCGACTGCCATCCTATAACTAATGTGTCCCATTAATACAGCACTCAAACTTCCAACTTCGCGGAAAGTTACCCTTCTTCCTTCGGCTATGACCTACTGAACTCCTTTACTGAACAACTGCCCCTTGTACTGGGAAAGGTGGACAGGGAAAGAGTCCTCTCTCTTTGGCCAGATTGCTAACATAGGTTATGCCACTTCCTGATATCAAAGGAGGGATGAGATGGGGAGTGGGCAGGGGGAAGAGGCAGCAGGAAAATTCTCCCTTGACTAACAATCTAATGCTGGTGATCTAGGAGCTTGGTGGTATTTAAAGCTTACTTTTTCCTCTTGAGCAAGGGTTGGGGATGGTGATGAGGGGAATGGGGGTCAAGAGATAGAGAACCTCAACTCTACCCCCATCACCTGCAGATCCCCTGGTGCACGTGGTTACTTATAGCTCTTTCTGCAGTTTACCTGCTGGGGTCCAGGTGGCCCTCTTGCACATGACCTGAAATGACCCCAGAGTAAGTAGCTAACTCTCCAGTACAGGCTACCTTTGGTCCTTGGGGAACAACCCTGCAGTCCATGCTCTCCCAAATTATGGCACAATGCTCTGTTGATCTACCAGTAGACGAGCTAGCCAGCCTCCTTCCTTTAGATTTCTCAGGCACCAATCTCTCATCTACTACACCCTCAATCATTAAACATTCCAAATGGCCTGCACAAAACCCTGTTCTCTAGACTTGAGTGAAACAGATACAACCTCACACCCCTCTCTCAAAGTGGCCAGGAGTGGGGACTCAAACCCACTAACGTCTCTCTAAAAATGATCTTCTAATCATTATTTTCTTAGCCTCTCCAGCCTGTTGCATCAGCTGGAAGTGGCCAATGAGCTAACCACAAACAACGGTAAGCTGATTTTCCTGTGCTTCCTCTTCCAGCTCGGCACTGTGGTCTTACACCTGACTTTGGAATATGGCCTTCACCGTCTTGAGTCACAGCTAAAACCGAAAACTCAAAAGGTTTCACCTTGACATGCGGACTCATATTTCTATCATTTGGTTCATTTTTACTTTCTTCCAGTAGAAAATACACGTAATCTGTTAGCTCACAAATTCCTGCACGCAGGGTTTGAACTCCCAAGAGTTAAATAATTGCAGAAAGCAAGGTGTAGGCACCAGCCCACAAAGCTTAAGAAGACAATGGCTGAAGTGAGGAGGGGACTAGCTGGAGTGTGTACGAAGCAAGAGTAAAAGACAGAGTTCCCAGCTTGAACAGCCCACTTGTACACTGGACGGAGTCCATGACAGCACCAGGTAGTGTTGCCACCCTGGGAGTTAGCCTAGGGTCCTCCCTCTCTCCCACCCGCCACCTCCAATCAGTCACCAAGGCCTATTAATGCTATTTATAATCCTCCCTCCTATCTAGCCGCTCCACCCAACCCCCCGCAACTATTTCCATGTGGGTCCTCATTACCTCTTACCTACGTTTGTTTTAAGATGGAGTGGGACGTGCTTATATGATCATGGAAAAGAGTCAATAGAGAAGAAGAGACTGAAAACAGTTGAGAGAGAAGACCGTGAGTAACGCCAGATTTCTAAAGGAGAAGAAGAGATGGAATCTTGAACCCAGGGGGGAAAAGTAAGTCTTGGATGGGAAAAGAAAAACTGTACCAGGGACACCTGGGCGGCTCAGTCGTTAAGCGTCTGCCTTCGGCTCAGGTCATGATCCCAGGGTCCTGGGATCGAGCCCCGCATCGGGCTCCCTGCTCAGCAGGAAGCCTGCTTCTCCCTCTCCCACTCCCCCTGCTTGTGGTTCCCTCTCTCGCTGTGTCTCTGTCAGATAAATAAATAAAATCTGAAAAAAAAAAAAAACTGTACCATCTGAGATACTGACTTTCTCATAAAGCTACATTTATTCAATTTTTTCATGTCAATATTTTCTTTCTTTTAGGAAATAAGTTGGTATCAGATGGTAGTAGTTTTAATGCCCTTACTTGAAAAAAAATTTACTTGGCAAACTTTCATATTTTTTTCTTCTGAAATTTTGCTATTCCTTCAGATCGTAATCTGCAATCTTGAGTATCCATCTAGCTACTGAATCCTCTCTCTCCTTTCCTATCTCTTCCCTTTCCTTTAAGGGAGAAGCATGTTTTCATTGGCTGTTTACACTTCCTATCTTCCTCCCTACACTTGTTAATCATTCCACTGCTGTCCTCCTACTGCACCTCTCTACTCAAAGGGTCTGTGGCTGAGGTCACTCTAACCACTCTAACCAACTGCCAAACCCAATGCTCATACCGCAAATGAGAGAAATTTCCACCTGAAATTTCTAAATTCCTTTTTTTTTTTAAAGATTTTTCTTTATTTATTTTAGAGAAAGAGAGAGAACAAGCACAAGCAGGAGGGGCAGAGAGAGAGAGAGAATCTCAAGAAGACTCAAACAGACTCAAGCCAAGCGTGGAGCCTGACTTGGGGCTCGATCCCAGGACCCTGAGATCAGGAGCTGAGCCGAAACCAAGAGTCGGATGCTTAACGGACACTGCCACCCAGGCGCCCCCCTGCTCATCTCCTCTGTTGGCTTTTCCTCTGTGCCCTCAGGGCTGTTGAAGGTTTCTTCCTGCTCCAGGCTCTCCTGGGGCCATCGCATCCATGTCTTCTACCACAAACTATGTTCTGACAATTCCTATATAATTATCCCCTGTAACCTGTACCATTCTATGAGGTAAACATTACTTCTTCCAGGTGAAGAAATGAAGTTAGAAACATTAAAGTCATTTGCAAAGCTTCTGTTGCTAGTGTTAAGGAATGTATTCAACCCACAATCTTCAGAACCCAAAGGCCATGGCCTTTGAACTCAAAAACAATTATTTTAAGGATAAAACAAGGTAATGTATAAAAGTGGTTGAAAACTGAGACAAAGGTTTCTATCTTTTTTTTAAGTAATCTCTACACTCAACATGAGGCTTGAACTCATGACCCCAAGATCAAGAGTTGCTGCTCTACTTACTGAGCCAGCCAGGCGTTTCCAAAGGTTTCTATATTAATGAAGTTCAGGCATTGTGTAATAAAAAAAAAAAAAATTGTGAAGAGCCAAAGTTCTTTCCCTTCATACCATCAGTGTCTTGCTCCCTCCCTTCTCTCTGAAGTGGTAAAGTAAATCACAGCACATGTCAACCTTCTTCTTTTTTCGCCAACCATGGAATCAGCCAGGGCTCCACACCATAGGTACAGGGCTCCATCTTAACTCCTGATTCTCAACCAGTAGAGATTACTTCTCCAAGGCAGAGAAAGCAGACAGAAAATACTAGGTATATGAAAAGACTGTATTTCAAAAGAGACTCTTCTAAGGAATTACCCTAAATGGTATGTAAATAAAGTTGCTGTACAGTTGAAACTTGGATGGATCTTCTATGTGGTGGACTCCTTAAGAAGCAAAAGGGCATCATAGCTATGAAGCCAAGGTAGGTAATCACAAAGCAGGAAGGATCTGAGATTTGGACAGACAACCGAAAATATCATTGCCAAGTCAAAAGTTGCAATATGGGAAATAACAGTAACATAAGGGAAATAACTGAAAATCTCAACAGAGTAGATGATAGGCTTGAGAAATTCTGCCAATGTTCAGAGAAAAGGCAAAAAGATTACATTTATTAAACGAACATGAGATATGGGAGATGAACGCATAAATGTATGCATAATTCCAAAAAGAAAGATATCAGTAAAGAAATCATCAGAAGAATTGAATACTGAGATGAAAAATAGATATTAAGTCTTCAAATCAATACTACTCAGAGAGTACCAGGAAAAAATAAAATAGACTATCATCATGATATAGTCTGGTTAAAAAAAAAAATTTTTTTTAGTATTAGAGAAATGAAAACGCTTTAAGCAGACAGAAAAACAGACAGACAGACAGAAAAACTGATTACCTACAAAAGAATAGCAATCAAAAAGACCTCAGACTTCTCTTCTGCCACTCTCATTGCTAGAATTCAATCAAGCCATATCTAGAGAGCTTTGAGATAAGGACTGTGACCCTCACATTTTATATAAAGCAAGAAAAACAGAAAGTAATCTCATTTGTGCAAGGCTTTCTGAAAGCAATTTCTTAAAAACATCCTCAGCTACACATGGCCTACAAAATTTACTTGAATATATACTTGGATTTGTTATGGTATGAATTTAAGGATCAAGGAACTGTAATATCATTAACCAGGTATAAGCAGTAGAATGACTTAAACAGAGTTAAGACTAAACAAATTTGGTCAATATGGGTATAAACCTTAAAGAAAATGTTAAAAGTAATTCTTTAAACAAAAAAAAAATAATAAATTATTTCAGCATTTGATTTTAATAACCCTAGATTATCTCACTAGATTTTATCAACAAAAAACCAGGACATGGAGGAGACAGAGAAAGAGAAATAGTAAATGTGTCCAATTTCTCACCTTACAGAAAGAAAGCTGTTAAATATCATTTTTTCCTGGCATTGATTAGGGAAAACGAGCTCATGTCTATATTAAAAAACAAGAAAAAACCTTAAAGGCAGCAATAGTTGGAATTTTTTAAAGATATGATCTATCAGAAGAAGAATGAGCAAATACAATGTAGTGCAGATAGCTAAAGAAAAAATGTTGAATTGGGCGCCTGGGTGGCTCAGTCGTTAAGTGTCTGCCCTTGGCTCAGGTCATGATCCCGGGGTCCTGGGATCGAGTCCCGCATCGGGCTCCCTGCTCAGCGGGAGGCCTGCTTCTCCCTCTCCTACTCCCCCTGCTGGTGTTCCCTCTCTCGCTGTGTCTCTCTCTGTCAAATAAATAAAAATCTTAAAAAAAAAATGTTGAATAGCATGGGCAATTCTTACACTGTTAATTAAAAAAAAAAATGCATAGAAAAAATCTTAATTCTGTAACAACATTCATATATGCATATATACTCACATGCATAGTTAAAAGCCAGAAAAGTTATGCCAAAATGTTAGATGTGGTTATCTCTGGGTAGTGAGATCAGAGATGATTCCGATAGTCATCTCTATACTCCTCGTTGTTTTCCAAAACCAAAATGTAAAATTAGTTCCATTGTCTGATCTGCTCCTTGGCCTTTTTCAATAAGCCTACATGCAAACTTAAATATATTTATATACAATATTCCAAACACTCTTACGTCTTTCTGCTCACACGGTTTCCCAGAAAACAGTGATATAATACCAAAGTATGCTAATGGAGAGTAGGATTTCAAAAAGAAAGAAGAGTCTGCACTAATTAAGTATGATGGGAAAGAAGCATTAAGTTACAAGAACTTCTTTGAAAACTTCAAGCAAAACTTCACGAGGCCCTTCTATATGTGAAGAGGCGGCAGGGTGAGGAGGGGGCTACACACTCTGCCTGAGTTGCTCATTGCAACCTTCCCAAACTACAGATCCTGAAGCTGGGCTGTGTCAAGAGCAGAGAGGCAAGGCGCAGCTGCTGTAGGTACTGGGTCCAGCAGCAGGGCCTTCCAACGGTTTGCAGAGGTTTTCTACGAACCCCCTAATTCAGAGAACAGCCTCAGCTTTCGGGGATATGACTGCAGAGGAAGCCTGGTAGCCAAGGGGAAAGAATTCTACAGGCACAAAGACTCTCCTGGGATAGAAGCTTGAGGATGAAACTACAAGGGGTGCCTGGCTAGCTCAGCCAGTAGAGCCTGCAACTCTTAATCTCAGGGTCCTGAGTTCAAGCCCCACGTTGGGCATAGAGCCCACTGTAAAAATAAATAAACAAATAAACAAAAACTTTTTGGTAAAGCTAAATGTTAATCCAGTAGAATAAATAACAAAAGCCAAAAGAAGCCTATTAAAATATATAGATTCATGAAACTAAAGGTAAAATTTTACTGCTCAACAGTTATATTTATATCAGATTCAGTAAGAAATGTTCTTTGTAGGGCAATGACTCTCAACCCTATCAGACTGATGCTCATCTTTACAATATTTTGTAAGTTTCCCTTCGCTATCTTGCTATGATAATCACAGAAATATAGCCTAATTACATACACAGTTTCAAAGCCAAACAAATATACCATCGTAACGATAATATGAAGAAGGATAATATAAAAAAAGAAAGTAAATTTAATAAAGGAATACATAATTTAAAATATAACTGCTCTGGCAGGCTGACACAGGAAGGCAAAATTTCTAAAAAGCCTTGAAGGAAATGGTGCTATACAACAGAGAATTGCTTGCGGACAGCAATGAACACGTGGCAAATTGGTCATATTATAGATGTCTTGCAAATCACCAAAATTTCATGAAATTACAAAGAAAATGTATTTTTAAAGACATCCTGATTATTGATTGTTGACGATTAATTCCACTTTGGAACACATAATTTAAATTGTCTTTAATCATTAGACCAATGTAAGAATGTCGAGCTCCCCACACTGAATACACCTAAACTGAAACATTAAACAGATGTGAAGACTTTATAAAATATTTTCCGAATTAGGGTATTTGTCAGATATCCCCAAATGAGCATCCTACCATCTACAGATTCAGTCAATAGCTTACACTCATTAGGGAAGTGGTGTGGGGTATCGAGAGTGATGTATGTGTCATTGGTCAAGATGCTTAACTTCTCTGAATCACAGATTATATAAAGGGGACAATAATGGCTACTTCTGAAGGCTGTGAAGGTTTTTTTAATGTATGTAAAGCATCTCAATAAATAATTGGCAGTGAGACGTACCATTGACAAGAATACTTCCATAGAGTCTATACGGTTTCTTAAGACTGGTGCCTACATATCAGGACAAATTCTTTTATAAGTGACAAAAGAAAAAGATCTCAACACTAGGATCTTGGGAAGATAGATCTTTAAGACAAAAGATCTTGAAAGTCACAGACATCAAGAAGTTGGACTTCCAAAATTCAAGCCTTAATTAAGTAGGCTTTTGAAGGCTAGAAACTCCAATGATTGCTTCCATTATTTCAGATTGCAATCTCTAAGGAACGTTCTGAGGGCTAACCATTCCTGAATGATAGAGTGATTTAGTCAGTCCCTAGTATGTGCCCCACCACCCTACTCTTCTCTCTATATACTCATCCTTCTTAGGGCACTTCTTGTCTTTATCAGTAGGGTGGAAATTAATATAACCTGATTAAATAAGGCAGTCTGTGATGGAGGCTACACTGAGGCTACCCTCTTTGCAGCTAAAGGTATTTTTTAGAATACTGTGCTAAAAATGTAACTGCATTCTGCAACCAATGCAAACATGTTCTAATTGATGGGAGGGGGAAAAAAAATTCGATCCAGAGCACCAGCAATTTCTCTGTGAGCTGGTGTGGCAGGGAGAGTGTGGGGATCAGTGAAGCATCAAGTTACAGACCAAATTAAAGGTCTGAAAAAGAGTGGCAGGGTCTAATCATCCACAGTCTGAGCTGCCAGACTTGGATCTACCACCCTTACTCGCTCACAAAGGACTGCTCCACGTATGCTAAGCACACAGCTGAGGGCTCCAAATATCTTTTATTAAAAAGGCCTTCAGTTCCAAATAGATCTTTATGGAATTATTTCCTTGAAGTTTTTAGTTCTGTCATATTAAAATTTCCATGAAAAAGTAATCAAAACCTAATGCTTACAGTATCCTGCCACAGAGAAAAATATTGTGGGGGTTTTGTTGCTATTAAAAACATGTGTTACATATATATATATATATATATATACACACACACACACACACACACACACACACACATAATTATGTAAGTCCCAGACCCAGTGTACACACATCTATACAAAAACCTTAAGAAAATAATGATAATAGCTTTGCCTAAGCCAACAAAATTCATAACATAATATTATCTATAACACCCCTCATTAAGCCAATGCTTTGAAAAGGTCAGCAAACAATGAATATTTCTGCATATTTTGTGGCAGAGGCTGCAAACACTAGATCTATAGGGATGAATTAAGGTCACTTTTAAAATTCAAACAGTACTTTCTCGACTTGGTTGGCTGAATCGTGTGCATCTGCACTCTTTTTCCTAGGGGAAAGTTAATTTTAGAAAGGAGAAAAAGTTTGCCAGGAAAACAATCATATTGGCTCAATACCTAGACGGTGACTCTTTTCTTAAAAGTTCAAAATGCTTTACAGTCTCCTACTTGTCCTTAATATCCTTGAAAGCAGGTACCAAATACCATTCCTATTTCATAATGAGCATCTCATTTCATAAAAAGTGGTATGATTTAATATGATACCTACTGAACAGTATTTTTTTTTAATGAGTCCTTTACCTCAATTTTCCAAAGACAGATAAAATAAAAATATTTCTTTACCCTGGTAGTTACTCTGAGAGTTTGGTAGGCACTTAGAACAGTTCAGATACACATATATATGAAAAGCAGCAGAAGTACATCTAGGACAAAGAGCAAGACGGAGAAACATTTAGTATCTGTGTAAATTCAAGTACAACATAATGTGCAGACGCTCTTGGGGCGCCTGGGTGGCTCAGCCGTTAAGCGTCTGCCTTCAGCTCAGGTCATGATCCCAGAGTCCTGGGATCGAGCCCCTCTCCCTCTCCCCCTGCTTGTGTTCCCTCTCTTGCTGTGTCTCTCTCGGTCAAATAAATAAAATTAAAAAAAAAAAAAATTTACAGACGCCCTTAACCATTTCAGGGTAGAAGAGCTTGGTTCAAATAATTAGGAATGTGAACAGAATCTAAATTAATTTATATGATAATTCTTCCTTCTGGTTCCTAGAGATATAGCGCATTTGGATTTTCGGCTTCAAAGTAACCAACATGTAGAGTTGCCAGCCATCATTGATGCAAACACAGTGAGGGAAGATTTTCTGATTTCCAGGGGAATAGGCCTCAGTCCTTTCTAATCGCCAGCATACTTTTGAAGGAACTCTTACATTGGAAAAAAAAAATTGATGTTTAAAAGCTAACTCTTTAACGAGGGCTCTTAGAAGTATGCTATTTCTCTCCACCTTCTATTTGAGTTTCAAATCAACGTTAACCCTCCCTTCCCAAAATTGCCAACTCATAACCAACCACCCCACCAAATTCATCAACTGGAAAGAAATCAGCCTTAAGAGTTGGAGTCCCGTCTCCCTCCTCTGCGGACCTTTAAGATACTTCGAAGAGATTATGGGGGGAGGGCACATCGCAGACACAGAAGCCTGCGGGTGCACACCGCCCTCCCCCCGCCCCGGTTTCTGAATCGGTGTCTGAGCGCTGGAGTGGCAGCTACTGCTTTAGGTGTGATAAAGTTCTAGTAACACCGCAGTCGCCCAGAAAACCTAGTAAACTCATCACAGTATTTAATTTTCAGGGGGGAAAAAAAAAAAAACCAAAGAGCCTCAACCTATTGTTCGGTGCAGAAGGGAAAGATAAGACGGCACACCTACTTTGACCAACGGTTATTATCACCCCCCTCAAAGTTAGGGGAGAAACAGAGTGGGGGGTATGTTTTGGAAGGAGCGCAGCTGTGATATTCCAAGCTCGAAATTACTGCGGAGTCTAGGGGAGAACGGTGCGCGGGTGCTTGCGCCACACACCTGGAGAGGGGGTAAGACCTCCCGCCTGCCCTCCCACCCTCTCCCCTCGAGCCCGATCGCGGGGTTTCGGGGGCTGCCGGGAGCGGGGGGAAGAGGGACAACAGAGGGGGGAGGGGGGCGAGGAGACGGGGGTCCGGCGGGCCGCGGGGTAACAGCACAGCTGGCAGAGGGTCGGGGTCCCCGCCGCCCGCACCCCCCCGCCCCGGCCCGGGGCTCGCCCGGCGCGCAGGAGACCCGTGGGGCCGGGCGGCGGCGCGAGCGACGGAGGCCGAACCGGCACCTGGTGCGGCTGGCCGGGCAGGGCTCGGACCAGGGCGCACCCCGCGCCCCTGCTTACCTTGCGCGCGAGGTCCGAGTCCCGAGCAGGGACACAGGGAGCGGCCGCCGTCAGCTCCTCCGGGCAGCGCTTCAAGTATCAGCGGCGTGCGGGTCTCCTAGCTACCCGCCGCCCCGCGCGCCCCGCGCGCCCCGGGCCCCCTCCTCCGGCCCTCGCCCCCGGCGCCCGCCCGCTCTTCCCCCCTCCGGTCGCCCTCCGCCGCGCTCCCCTTCTCCCCCTGCTGTTTATTCCGGAGAGCGGTGGCCCCTCTCCCGAGCCTTCCCTCCCCAAGCGCGTGCGCGCACACACCTCCCCCAGAAAACGCGCTCTTAAGGGGCAGCGATGGTGGTCCTGGAAATTCTGGGACGGGCGATTTCAGAAAAACCCTTTTAAAATCTTGGATCTACCCAATGAGGTTCAAGGGAGGCTCCATTTCCAATCGTCCCTGCCTCCATCCCCCCCACAACATCACTGAACGCTTGATATTCGTGGAGCTTGTGCTCTGAGGATCTCCGGCCAGTCGTTTTAATTTTTCCAAAAGAACGCCTTCCATTTTACTGTTTTAAAAATGTAGACGTCTCCACTATTTAAACTTGGGTTGCCGGGACTTTAGATTGGCCTTGAGAAGGTTATGTTCAGCTGTACAAGACAGGGCAGGTCACTTGCCAGCACTGTTGATACCTGCCACCTGTTAGGGCCCAAGTTTAGGCGAGGGCAGTTAATGACACCTGGCTGTGGTTACTGAGCACGTCTGCAGCCTCCGTTTCTCAGGACGAGAGACACTCCTGAAACCAAAATTCTGGGAAGGAGCCGGTGGATGTATTCAGAGTTCGAAGGCCGACAAACTAGCACTGGGCAGAGCATACCGAATAACACAAAAGATAAGAACCACGAGAAGGCATCTGTGAAAACATCACTGTGTCATCGATATGCGGGGGCTCGGAGGGACATAATCGCTACTGGGAATGTGGACGGTGATTTGTTAAATGGCACTCCATGTGTTCATTCATTCATTTACCTATCAATATGATGTATATTTATGGAGTAGGTTAGAGGCGGTGTATTCATAGTCAGTCATGCCAGTGATAACTTCAATGAGGCTAGGAGTTACCTTAAGAAACAACTAGTTTGTAACAGAGCCTGGAAAATGCAAATAGCTGTTAAAGAGACTCTGACCCTTGTATTTATTCTGCCAATATTTATCAAATGCTTGCTAATTCGAGATACTGCTGGGCGCTAGGGGTAGAAGAGTTAACAGGAAAGGCAACATCCCTAACCTCGGAAGTGAACAGAGGGATACACACGTGAACAGGCTGTTAAAAGCAGATGCTCTGGGACACCTGGGTGGCTCAGTCATTAAGCGTCTGCCTTTGGCTCAAGTCATGATCCCGGGGTCCTGGGATCGAGCCCGGCATCGGGCTCCCTGCTCCGCGGGGAGCCCTCTTCTCCCTCTCCCACTCCCCCTGCTCATGCTCTCTCTCTCTCTCTCCCTCTCAGTCTCTCTCTCTCTCAAATAAAATCTTAAAAAATAAATAAATAAAAGCAGATGCTCTGATGGCGGGTGGCGCACAAGCAGGGCAGTATACAGGAAGCCCAGAGGAAGTGGCTTTTAAGCTGAGACCTGAAGAGTGACTGTAACTTGGCCAGGGACAGGAGAGTAGGAGGAGAGTTTCCTAGTAAGGGGAGAGCGTGGACAGAAAGCCAAAGGTAAGAACGTACATGGCAATTCAATGAATTTCAAGAAGCTCCTTATGGCTGTTGGATTCCTTTTTGGAGGAGGGAGTGCCCGCGGTTGGCAGGAAGAATGGAGACACAGCTAGAGGTAAGCAGAGGCGAGATCGTGTAGAGTCCGCTAGGCCATATTTTTCAAATTGCATTTGATTCCACAGACAACAGGGAGGCACTGAAATGTTACAAGCAAGGTCACAATGAGATCAGCTTTTTGCTTGAGAAAGACTATGGGCTGCAAGCAGAGAACAGTTGAGGGTGGGGGGTAGGGATTTGAGGGACTTGGAGAAGAGCTCTAGAAGGACCACATGCTCAGTGACTACCACGATACAGATCCTCATGCCTTTGAGGCATCTAAGTTCAGTCCTATGACAAGTCCCTAGAGAGACAAACGTTTCCTGAAGGGACTCGTGGGAGTCCGCGCTGGTAAGCAATGAGAAACAACGGAGGTAAACGGACATTAGAGATAGAAAATGTTGTTTATGAAACTTTTTATTATACAGTAACTCACACAGTTCAAGGATAGAAAGCATGTTGGATTTGTAACTGACTGGTAGAATAAAGGAGAATTTGACACACAGGAAACCACTTTGATATATATTTCAAAGGCCCTACTGTGCGACAGCAGACAAGCATGCTCCCGCCCCAGCTCCTCTCTCCTTCTGAGAGTTATTTGAGTCCTATTATCTTTTGCTCCTACCATCTAATCATTTTATGACACTCCTCAGTTTGAACCCATGTGTTTGAAATCCAGGTTCACACTACTTCTATAGGCCACGCTCTCTGGATTTGCTAAGGTCTAGACATCTATGGCTGGGAGCTCAATTACTTTGCTGCAACCATGGTGGGCTGTAATCAGGTCTAAAGGAAAGCGTGAGTGCCAGGGCTGGGGTGTTGGGAGGCACTGGGGCTCCTGCTGGGTCCCCCCACCTGACTCTGAGAGCAAATGGGCATAGGTGAAAGCAGCTGGGGGGGGAGGACTGGGGAGCAGGCTGACCCTAGGTCAGCAGAGCCAGAGCAGGACCGGCAAACATTTTTTTTCTTAATTTTATTTTTAAGTCATCTCTACATCCAAGTGAGGCCAGAACTCACAACTCCGAGATCAAGAGTAGCATGCTCTCCCCACTGAGCCAGCCGGGCGCCTCAGGACAAACGTTTTACCCCTAGGAGCACTCTCTTCAGTAGTCTTTGTTGTTGTTTTAAGATGATCTACTGCCTTCTCTCTCTCTCCAGTTCTATTCTCGTTAATTTTCCCTCCTATTTTTTCATTTGTTTCTCCTCTCTCTCTCCTCTCTCCTTTCTTCCTTCCTTCCTTGATTCATTCCACAAATATTTTTGTATTGAGTAGCGTTTTCTATCTCAATAGGAAGTGCTGGATATACAAAGATGACCAAGGGAGGTCCTTATCCTTGAATTTGTAGTCGGTAGGTGTATGAATTAGGACACTATGGTTGCCAGTAACAGAAATGCAGTAGCAGGCCTGTCACCTGAAAACTGAAGGCGTGGATACAGACAGGCTTCCTCAACAATCGAGAACAGGGAATGAAGTGTCTTTGTTCCTCCCTTATCCTAATTCACTTTCATCTACATTCTCTCTCTCTCAATTCCAAATGGAGATTGAGGGGATTAACCGGCCTTCCCTGGGTCAGTTGGTCAGTCGGGGGGACGAGGTGTCAGGGTCATGATGTAAACACATGCCTGCAAGAGTTCTTCATGGAACTACATAGATGGTGGCCAGCACAGAATTGGAGATGAAAAGGGAGGGCTGTTTGAGGAGTCAGGAGTAAGGCAGCTCTTCAGAAAGAGAGCTCTAGGCAGGCAACTTAATGAATGCTTACTCTAAGGGTAGACACCTAAATAATTACAATATAATTTCATAAGTGCTGTAATAAAGATATGAACAAAGGTACTAAAAGGACAAAGTGCAGGGGGAGGAGGAGTCTCAACTTCAGAGACACGAGGAATGTTTCAGAGAAGGCAATGATTTGAGTCATGACAGCTTAATTTATGTTTGCCAGACAACGCACTAGCTAGTCTGTAGAATTTGCAAGATTTTTCAGTGAGGTGAAGGCTTCAGGCTGAGACCAGAAAGGAGTCTATGACAGCAGTTAGGGAAAGAGCTAATATGGCCTGAAAGATAAGGAGAGGTGTGTGAAACATCTAGAGATTTAGAATCCAGAGGACTTGACGTGGGGAGTTGGGAAAAGGGAGAAGCCAAGGATGACTTCAGATATTCAAGTCTGAGCCACAAGATGGACAACAAAGTGATGAAATGATGCAGTAGAAAAGGGAGAGATTTGCTAGAGAAGAGAATGGGTTTCATTTTTGATATGTTGATTTCAGATATTGACAGGATGTTGAGTGAAGAAATCCAACAGTTGATGAGTAGGATACTCAAAGAGAAAGTAAATTGCTAAATACATTGATTTGGACTTTATCGATTCAGAGGTCATCGATACCATGGGTATGGATGGGAGCACCCAGAGAAATCATATGTAAGGAAAAGAGCCAAGAGCCTATGGGGATCCCTGAAGAACATTAACATCAACAGATGCAAGATACCCAGCAGAGGAGAAGAACCAAGAGAAAGCAATGTCATGTGAGGACACTGTCATGCAAGAGAAAGGGTTTTTGAAAGAAGGGGATAGTGGGGCCCCTGGCTGGCTCATTTAGTAGAGCATGTGACTCTTGATCTTGGAGTTGCGAGTTCAAGCCCCGCATTGGGTGTAGAGATTACTTAAAAATCCATAAACTTAAAAAAAAGAAGGGGATGGTAAGTAGTGTCGTAATGCTGTAGAGAAACTAAGCAATGTTATAGGACTATTCAAAAGAAGCCTTTCGATTGCCTATTTGGGGATGATTGTTGGTCTTAATGAGAGCAGTTTTGCAGAGCACTAGGAAAATACATTGCATTCTATCAGGGTTTCTCAATCTCAGCAACACTGAGGTTTTGAACCAGATAAATCTTTGTTGTGAGGGCTGTCTTGTGTATTAGAGGATTTTTAGCAGCATCCTGGGCCTCTACCCACTGGATGGCAGTAGCTCCTCCCCAAGTTGTGACAACTGAAAATGTCTCCAGGCAATGTCGAATCCCCTGCAGGCAAAATTCCCGCCCCCATCCCACTTCAGAACGACTACTAAATTGAGATGTGGATGGGACCGTTTTCTTTTTCTAATTTGCAAGTATGTGTTTATTATAAATTTAATTTTATAAACGCAAAATGCCTATGGGATGAATACTTGCCCAAGCCTTCTCTAGCTCATTTAGAATATAAGTTGTAAAAAGAAATATTTTATTTTTAAAAGTCTTGATTCAAAATAAAATTTACAGGATGATTTTAGAGTTAGATGTATTTTTTTTCCTATCATGGCAGAAAGGATATCAGTCATTATCCAGGGGTAGGGATTGGAGAGATGACAGGGTAGCAAAATAAAGGGGCACAAAAAAACTTGGAGGTGGTGGGTATGTTCCCAATCTTCATTGTGGTCATGGTTCCATGCTGTAAACATATGTCAAAACTCATCAGATAGGATACTTTCTTTCTAAAATTATCATTATTTTTTTTAAAGATTTTATTTATTTGAGAGAGAGAGAATGAGAGAGAGAGCACATGAGAGGGGGGAGGGTCAGAGGGCGAAGCAGACTCCCCGGGGAGCAGGGAGCCCGCCGCAGGATTCGATCCAGGGACTCCAGGATCATGACCTGAGCCGAAGGCATTCGCTTAACCAACTGAGCCCACCCAGGGGCCCTCATTACTTTTTTTTTTTTTAAGATTTTATTTATTTATTTGACAGAGAGAGACACAGCGAGAGAGAGGGAACACAAGCAGGGGGAGTGGGAAAGGGAGAAGCAGGCTTCCTGCCAAGCAGGGAGCCCGATGTGGGGCTTGATCCCAGGACCCTGGGATCACGACCTGAGCCGAAGGCAGACACTTAACGACTGAGCCACCCAGGTGCCCCTCATTATTTTTTTAAGTAAACTCTACACCCGACATGGGGCTCAAACACACAGCCCCGAGATCAAGAGTTGCCTCTCTACCAACTGAGCCAGCCAGGTGCCCCTGGGATACTTTCATTATGTACATTTTATTTCATGCCAATTATACCCCAATAAATTTTAAGGAGAGAAAGAGAGAGAGAAAAAAAAACAGGTTGCCCATATGAATAGCAAGGAAGAGCAGGTGATGGAGTTGAACAAGTAAACTCAGGCTTAGATTGTCATGCAATTTGTTGCAGGTTTGAATTCTGTCCTATGTGTAATGGAGGGCCAACCGAGAATGACAAACATGGGTGTGATCTAGACATATCTACTACCTAATATAACCCCCATTTCCATAATCTTGTGGCAGTGTTGATGATTTCTAGCCAACTTGTAGTGGAAAACACTTTACTGCCTCTGAGGTTATGATCTGGCCAACAGAGATGGTGCTAAATATAATCTAAGCACTGAATGTTAATCCATAAACCAAGCGCCCCCCTTCACCAGAGATGATTTCCTTATTTTACAGTGAACAAGGGAAATAATACCAAATCTCTGTGCTTCTCTATTTCTTTGGTCTCATTCAATGGAACAGCTGATAGGGATATATTTATGAACTGTGTTACAAACAATATTTGCTAAATATAGAGCAAAATTAGGTACCAGGGCCAAAATCTGGTAACCACTTATCCTTTGTCCTCCAACTTTTATAATCTCACCACCATTTCCCTCAACTTCTCCTACTGTTTATCTTGAATAGTCTTCCCTGGCCATTGTCAGAGCTGGAATATCCAGTTTATCAAACAACTGTTGGAGTCACGTATTTTCAAACCTAATCTCAAATTACTAAACTGTGTACCTTGGCTAACTCTTTCTACCAAAATAGAGTATGATATCTTGTTTTTAGAAGGACCAAATGTGTCACTGTATTTATATTTATGACCAGGTTTAAATAAGAATCTGGTCATCAGTTTACTCAAGCTATGTTAATTTACTGAGTTGATATTGCTGGAAGGTCTTTAAATAGCATTCAGACAACAGACTCATGCCCCTAAGAAACAAAAGGGTTCATTTCAATTAAACAAATATTTTTGAAGTATTTACTATATGTCAGGCACTGTGCCAGGAACTGGGAGAGAATAATAAATAGCATGGGCTTGGTCTCTGCCCATGAAGCTTACAGTCTGGGAAAGATAGATATGTGTGCATAAGGGCTAGCTATGTGTATGAGAAAGGGAGATATATGTGTGCAGTGATTGTAAAAACTTTCTCAAGCCAAAGTGAAAAAAAATGTAAGATTCAGGGTTTTAGTATTTCCAAAATAAAACCAACACACATCCACTGTTCATCTCCATTGTTGCAATTATCAGCCCCTTGTGTGCAGAGACAGCAATGCTGACCAATTCTTCCTTGTGTTGCCCCCATGTTACCCGGATTCTTTGCAGTTCGGTGGGGTCTGGTGAATCATCTGGCCGTTGGCCATTCAGCAGAACCCCAGAAGAGGAGGAATGAGTTCTCCTCCTGCTCTACGCCCCTAGCACTGTGAACTCCAAGCAGTTAGGTTGAGATGGTGGATCCACAAGATCAAAGTGGCCCAGAGCCATGAGTAACCCGCATGAAGGGAAGGCTGGGAGCTGTCTCCACTGGCAGAGAGCTTTACAACATGAGAAATAAACCTTTGAGGTTAAACAAAACTGTTGAACTGCTGTTAAGTGAACTTTTGCTGAAATAACCTGTTTTGTCCTAATACATCGTCTCATCACATTGAACAAAAAGCATTCTGAATCTTCGTAATGAGAGTTTAATAAGAGTTTGGCATGCATTCCTTCAGTAAATATTAACCACTTACTATGTGTTGGGCACTCCTACAGGGGCTGAAAATACCATGATGAGTAATCCAAAGTCTGGGCAGCTACAAGGAGCTTATATTTTAGTGGGGAAGACAGACAATTTTCAGGTAGTGAAATTCTTGATCTTGCCCCATTTTCACCCAGTCTCTTGTTGCCTTATTTTCCTCCATCATTATATTTAGTGTCCTGTCCGTATCCTCACCTCACCCCCCCTTCTTTCCTTTCTTCATACTTGCCTGGCAAAATCCCAACCTGGTTAAACCCAAATCTTTACCATCTTCACAGCTACTCCCAAGTAGATGAACGTAGCTGGACAAAAACCAGAATCCTAACTCGTCCTTACTTGGACCTCACGGCCACCCATCTCACTGGGTTCTCCTTGAAGCAGCCTGGTAACCATACTCCCTTCCCTAATCCATTCTTCCCCATTCTCTGACATTACTAGCTCACATTTCCTCTCTCCTGAAACCTCCAACAGTCCTCTCCCACACTCGCGGTCAGCGATTTGGCTCCTGATTTCACTGAGAAACTTAAAAGAATAAGAACTTCTAAAACTCCCACTACATGTGCCAATCCCCACCCAGCATCAGTACCCGTATGCTCTACCTTCCCTCTTGTTACTCTGTAAAAACTGCCCACTATCCCATCTAAGGACAACCTCTACTCTGTGTACCAGAACCCATCTCCTCTTACCTGTGGTAGACATGGAGATGTGCCACCCAGATCCCCCTTCAAGGAAAGGCCTGCCACCCAGCTGCAGAGTCCCCCAGGGTCTGCCTCAGCCATAGAGTCACTTTGCTTAAAGTCATGCCCTTCCTGGGGCAGCTTGCATGCAGTGACTGAGCAAGGCAGTGTTAAAGTGCAATGAGGAAGGACACTTTGAAGAGCAGTACTCACTCATTCCAGAGCTCTCCACGGGACTGGCTAAGGCTTTGCCACGTCTGCTTCAGTTTGAACCTCCTCCTCTGCCCAGTCTTGCATCCTCCCCCTTCCTTTCACAGGTATTGGTCCCCATAACTAGCTGGCACCCCAACTTCCCCTTACAGAGATCGGCTCCTCCTTCTCTTTCACCATGAGCTTTCCACTTTCTACTTATTCATTCCCACCATCATATAAACATTTGGTAATATCTCCCTTCTTAAAAACCAAACTTTTGAGCTACTGTTCCATTTCTCTGCTCTGCTGAACAGCAAATATTCCTGGAAAGTGTCTGAATCCATTCCTTGCCTACCTGTCTCACTAGAGCCCCACTCCTGGCACCTTCCCACATACTACCTCCCCAGAAACAGCTGTTGTCGGTGTTGCTGACAATTCAGCATCCTTACATCCAATGGACAATTCTTAGTTCCCATCCCACCTGCCTTGTAGCAGCTTCTGACCCAAGTGATCACGCTCTCCCTTTTAGACACTTCTGAATCATTTGGCTTCTGAGACATAACTCACAACCCCTGATTCTCCTCCTACCTCACTGGCTACAGTAGCTTCCTCTCATCTCCTTTGCTGGTTCTTCTTCCTCTCCTGAACCTCTAAATGCTGGAGAGCTCCAGGGTACAATTTTTACCCTCTCCTCATCTGTACTGATGTTCACTCTGTTAATAATCTCGTCCAGTCTCAGGGCTTTAAATAATCTACATGTTGACAACTGCTAAATATGTCTTGACTAGAGCTTCTTCCCCTGAATGCCAGACTCTCGCATCCAACTGTCTATTCTGAATCTCCACTTAGATTAATAGGAATCTCAAACCTAGTATGTCCAAAACAAAACAATTGATTCCCTTCCCCCTTCCCCCCACCAAAGAAAAAAGAAGCCCTGCCCTCCCAGCCCCAACCCCTAAGGTCTTCCTCATCCTTCAGTAACTAGCTACTTGGTTCTTCTGGTTATTGAACCAAAAACCGAAAGTCATCATCGACTCCTCTCTGCCTCTTAATACCCCATATTCAATACTTGAAAGAATTCTTTAGAATTTATCCAGTCTTTCTCCAGTGTTCTCATTTACTTATGGTCTCTTTTCAAATGTCATCTTATTAACAGTTATCAAATATGTAAAATAAAATCCCAGCCACCCTACTGGTATTTCCTATCTCCTTTAACCTGCTTTATTTTTATCACAATTAGTCATTCAGTATTTTCACTTGTTTATGTTTCAACCAGAATGCAAGCTTGAAGATTACAGAGACCTACTTCTGATCTCTAGCTCCTAGTGATGAGTAGGAGGTAGGTGCTTAGCAAATACTTTTGAATGAATACATGAATGAATGAATGAATGAATGAAAAAGGATGGAAAGGGACTAGTGATGGTACTATGGGGTAGCAGAAGCACCTGGGCATAAAGCTAAATGATGTCAAAGTGTAAATCATTTTAAGATTGAGGGAAAAGTGGTCCTGGCAGAAAAGCAAAAAGCTGAAAGGTAGGAATGAGCTTGGCTTTCTGGGGGAACATCAAGGAAGGCTTGTGTGGCTGCAACAGCCAAAGGTGTCAGAGAGGTGATACTGTTAAGAGCTGGATTGCATAGGACTTTATGACCGTATTTTGAATTTTATTCCAAGTATGAAGAGAAACCACTGGAGAGTTTTAAGCAAGAGAGTACCCAATCTGATAATTAACAAAAACAAAAATAAAAACAAAATCACATTGGCTGCTGTGGCACCAGCAGGGGGTTGGGGGTGGCAACGTGGAAGCCACCCGACCAATGAGAGGCTGCTTCGAAATCCAAGCAAAAGGGTGGACAGGATTTGAACGGCATCAGAACAGTGGGAAAGAGAGTATAAAATTTGAAGGTAGAAATGGCAGAATTGGCTTATGTTTTTGGTAGCGGCACGAAAGGAAAAGAGGATTCCAAGAAAATGTCGAATTTTTGCCATGCCATCCGGATCCATTCAGGCAAATTTAACTCATCTTATTTCCATTAAGTCCACTGACTTTTTTAAAAGGATCCTTTGGGCAGTAGTGCTTGAGGTGTAGAGAGAAGAAACGAAGGGAATCACATACAGAAAGGGGGAGCTATTGAGGGGCGACAACACTGCGTTCAGGTATTGAAATGGTGAGTTTCAAAGGTACGTGCAGAGCTGGCCTAGAACTTCGGGAGAAGGGTCTGGACTGGGCGCTACCGTATTTACTGTACAATCTCCCCCACATTTACGGGTCTGACCTGGGCAATACCGTGATTCCTCTATTATCTCTCTCTCTCACACACACCAACACACATACACACCCTTAGATTTACGGGTCTGGAATGGGCAATACAGTGTTTCCTCTTATTATCTCTCACACACACCCCTACACTTACGTGTCTGGACTGGGCATTACCGTATTTACTCTATTATCTCCCCATATTTACGGGTCTGGACTAGGCAATACCGTGCTTCCTCTATTATCTCACACACACGCACGCTCACGCCCGCCCCATTTACAAGTCTAGACTGGGCAATACCGTATTTCCTATATTATGGCTCTTCCTCTCTCACACCCCTGCATGTACAGGTCTGGTAATCGCGCGCGCACACATCCCCTACATTTCATGTCTGGGAATAGATTTGTCTTGGGTGACGTGAACTTTCAACGTCGTAGGGTCTTTTTCCTTACGGTGCAACTTACAATCCATGGGGTCCTCAGAAATACGGGTTTCAGGACTCACCGCCAGCACGATCTCTGGAACCTATACAAGACCACTCACTTAGTAATTCCCCTCAGCCTCTGTGACACACTGTAGGTAGCGACTTCCTGGGATGGAAACTTCTCCGCCACCAGCCGCCCGCCCCCTCCCGGGCGCAGGCGGCCCCCCTTTTCCGGGAAGGAACCGAGAAGACAATACCCAGGCAGGCCCCCTAGCGTTCTCGCGATCAGTCCGGCCAGGCCGGTCGGCCGGCCGCACGCCCGCCCGCCCGGGACGCGGCCCGCACGCTTCCCTCGCAGAGATCCGACGAGCCAGGCCTAGCAGCCCCGGCGGCCCCGGCGCGCGCCGCCCCTCCGCCCCCGGCCCGGGCGACCCCTCGCGGCCCCGCCCCGGCCCGGGCTCCCCGCGGAGGCGCCCGGCCGCCCCGCCTCCCCCACCCGCGCGCGCCAACTCCCAGCTCGCGGCCCTGATTGGCCGCCGCATTCCCGCTTTCCTTCCCGAACCGCCATTTTGAAAATCTTGTTGATTCGGAGGAGCGGAGAGCGCGGCGCGAGCGTCACGCCAGAGAGCGGCCCGCGCGCCTCCTCCTCCGGCGCTCGCCGCCGCCTCCGGGAGCCTCTTCGTGCCTTCGCGCGCCAGGCCCGCGGCGGCCGGCACCGGCGGTGAGGGCTGCGTCGGGGCTGGGGAGGACGAGAGGGCGCCGCGGGCCCGTCCGCACCGCCGCGGCCATTTGGACGGCGGCCTGGGGCGGGGGGAGGGGACGCGGGGCGGCCGGCGGCGGCGGCGGGCCGGGCGGAGGGAGGGGCGGCGCGGCGCCCGCGGTTTCCCGCCTCGGGAATGCCCGGAGCCGCAGGGAAGTCGCCCCCGGGGAGTGAGCGCGGCTGTCCCGGCCGCGGGAAGAGGCAACTTTGAGGTCGGGTTTCCCGCGGCCCCCGGCGTCCTGGGGCCGGAAAGCGTCGGGCGGGTCGCGGCGGCCGCCCCGTCCCTGCCGCGGGGAGCGAGGGGACCGAGACGTGTGGCTTCCTGCCCGCCCGCAGGTCCACAGCATGTCCTCCTCGGGCCCAGCTGCAGAGGGAGAGGGAACCCCCGCCCAGCCCGCGTCCGAGAAAGAACCCGAAATGCCTGGCCCGAGAGAGGAAAGTGAAGAGGAGGACGAGGAGGACGAGGAGGAGGAAGAGGAGGAGGAGGAAGAAAAAGGTGGGAGAAAGTCGCGTCCCTGGTGATGGATTTCACAGAAAACCGTTCTTTTGCCCCCCTTTTTTTGCGCCTGGAAACGCTAAATCGGAGGGATCTCTGGCGGGGTTTGCGGGATTTATCCCTTTTTGGTGCTGAGCAGTAGCAGACAATGAACTTGGTGAATTCCCGTTGGTAGAAGATATTTGTTAGCGTTGTCATTACGTATCTTGGAGTGCGGTTGACTTCTGGCCAGCAGTGTGTGTGCGTGACGTTTTCTCATTTGACAGGATGTTTCTAAGTTTCAGATCTGTTTTTAAAACCGTTAGCTTTTGAAGTTGCTAGGGTAGCCGTTCTTAATTTTCGTCTTCTGCTAATTTAAGTAGCGGTGCTTTGCCTCTTGACGTTATTGCGAGGTCCTTCATAAAACCAGTAATGAAGTTACTATGCTAGTCCTGGAAATATTTCGACAACTTTAACATCTTTGCTGAACTTCAGCAGAGGCCCTTTTCAGAGGCTTGGGGGAGTTAACTTTCACGGGGAAACACCAGTGAAAGCTGTTGCTCCTTGAGAAAGTAGTTAAATATGAAAGCAGTGAACTGTGAAAGAGTTCCGAAAGCTGTCTCGGTTTTGGAGTTGCAGAAGAGCAGTATTAACCATTATTTACCTGGAGGCATGAAACAGAAGAACCTTACAGAATACAGGTACAGCATTGCTTTATCCAGCACACATGGGCAATGCCCGCTTCCCAAAACGTTTGCAGCCACTTAAAAATCCGTATCACGGTTCTTAGCGTCCTCTGATGATGTTATTAGCCCAGTCCAGGTTTAACATAAAGCTCCAGCTCAGCCATACTGGGGAAGAAGTTTGAAGTTTTCTTTCCAGACCCAGGTTTAACTGTCAGTTTCTTTAAAGTCCAAACGTGCACGCGTGGTCAGCATTTTGTAAATACAATCTGGGTTGAGATTATTACACTGTATGCCTTTTGTTTGTTGAAAGTGGTAGGTGTTCTGAGAAAGGACCCCTTCCACACTTAAGTTCAAAAATGCTTAGGAAAAAATATAAATTACTTTTAAATTATTCATAATGCAGTAACTGAAATTTGGCTGCAGTATCAACTATTAGTCCAAAATTTTCTCAGCGTTTTTTCCTCCAATTTTTTGTTTTTTAGTCTCTTTCTAAAGACAGGGTTTTGATACCACTTAGCTGATGGATTCCTATGTGTCAGGAAAAACTATAGAAATCGTGTAAAAATACTGCAAGTGGCAGAGTAATGCTTGGGGGACTGATGATAGTCAAATTGTGATTTTTTTTTTTTTATCCAAAATTACCCCTAAGCAATTCTGTAGTTCTAATGCTTTTTGTTCTGTTCCCTGATTTGAGGTGTTTGTGGAACAACTAAGATTGTAAAGGTTTTTATCCTAGTTAGTTAGCCCTGAAAATTTAATTCTGCTGCTGAGGCATCACAGAAATAAGGCAGTGTGGTCCATTCCAAATGAAGGTGGAATTGACTTGACTTGGGTGGGGGAGGAGCTGGTAAAAGATGACTTTTAGGTTTCTGTTTTCGGCAACTGAGTTGACAATATTACTGTTTTCTGAAAAATAGAACTCACAAAGGTGAGCAGATTTGGAGATGATTGTGACTTCTGTTTTGATCCACCGCTTTAGGTGCCTGTAGGACATGAAGTGGAGCTGTCCAGTTATTGGCCCTGATAGCTGATTTGAAACTCTTGACTAGAGAGAGATCAGGAAAGTCATTAGCTTATAGATGGTAATCAGAGGTGAACAAATCATTTAAATCACTCAGGGAAAGGAAGTAGCACAATAACAGGTTTGCTTTAGAGTGCACTGTCTTCACTCTGGACACCATTGCCAGACTGTACCTGCTGGATTCCCTTTATCCTTCCTAATTCTTTCTGTGCAAATCCTTATGTCTCCAAATCTTACCTATCCTTCAAAGCCAGCTCCAATGTTTTGATCGTTTTCCCTTAATCCAGAAATAATTACTTTCTTCAACGCAGAGAACTTTTATTTGTAGATTTTCTTTAGTATTTTATCATCTTCTGCTTGGAGTATGATTGTGTAGACGTGATCTCTTTCAAGAGTTATTCGGTGTCTTAACCATCTGTTCACCCCCCCCCCTTAGTATCTAGTGAAGCTTTGCACAAAACAGGCATTCAGTTGAATGAAGGAAAGGACCTTCAGTGATATAGTGTTCTCTTTTTCATCTGAATTTATCTCGGTAGGTAAATTGTTTGGATTTTTAATCTCAGTGTTTTTACGTTTTTAAGTATACGTTTTATATCTTCTAGCCTTTTTTTCTAAAAGCAGTCTGTAAACAATTTAACTTTTTTAGAATGATTTATGACCATTGTTATAAGCATTTACTAAACTACAAAGTAATGTCCTCCCAGTCCATTGCAGTAAATGTAAACTTGTAGAATTTTACCCTATTTATAGCAACCTGTTTTTCTTTCATCTGCTTACTGAATTATTGCTTTTCTTTTTATGTTTTTGAAGTTGTTAGTCTAATCTTAGTCTAAACTTGCTGTTTGATGATGTACCATAAACTAAATCGCAATCAACAGAATTAGGTCTAATCAAAGAGTAGGCTTAGTGAGGGCCTTGGTGATTTTTCACAAAGTGACTGGACTTTCATTAGCAATAATTGTAGTTCAGTGAAAGTTTATTTGCTTTATGATTTTTTTTAACTGGATCCCTTGTGAGTTTGCCAGGTAAGTAAAATGCTATTCTAAAAATTCAGTGATGCTATTAGCTTATCATTAAGTATTTTCATCTCTCTTTCATCATTTGCTTCTCAAAGTCATGCTCAGAAGAAGTGTAAGGTATTAGAGGTTTCTGCAGTTTTTTCTAAGTTTATCCAGTAAATATGTTTTTTAAGCTTTTAGCTATTTAAGAAGTATTAAATTAATTTCTAGAAAAGAGTCTCATCGTGGAAGGCAAGAGGGAAAAGAAAAAAGTAGAGAGATTGACCATGCAAGTCTCTTCCTTACAGAGAGAGCCATTTACCATTGCACAAGGTAAGTTTGTTCTTTTCATTTTATGGTAAAAATGCCTAAATATACAAAATGATGGTCAGCAGTGCTCAGTTTTACTGTTTACGAAGTAGTTATGTATTATGAGTATAATTTTATTTAGCTTGCCCTATTCAGCAAAAGCTATATGTAAATTATGCTGTAAAGTAATTGTGATTAAAATAACTTTGTAAATGTATTAACATGTAATGGGTGTTTAATTATTATGGTGGTTTTTTTTTTTCTTCTTTCTTTCTAGGAAAGGGGCAGAAACTTTGTGAAATTGAAAGGATACATTTCTTCCTGAGTAAAAAAAAAACAGATGAACTACGAAATCTACATAAACTGCTTTACAACAGACCAGGCACAGTTAAGACCATTTTTCTATCTTTAACCTGGTAACATGTTTATGTATTACAATACTTTACAATAGAAGCATTATTTTAGTTCTGGAAAGGACTTCGACAGTCAGCTAGTTCCAGTTTCTGTACCATACTAGTGAACAAACTGAGACACATACTTATTAAATGATTTATCATAGAATACATAGATATTAGCAGATAGGATTATAATATCCAGGCCTTGTACTATAGTTGTTTTTATGCCAAACTGAAATTTCAAAATGTGAAATCCAAATTGTGGTGATTTTTAGTGATCTTTAAATGTATTAGAAGAAATTTATTTTTTGGATGTTTCTAGCTATTCAGAATAAATGATACAGTATAATTGTATCTCATTTTGAGCAAATATCTGATAAATTAGGTGGTAATTCTTTGTCAGGGAATTTGTCAGAACAAATCAGTATTTTCATTTACCAAATTACACTGTACATACAACTTCAGTATTTCATATAATTGAGAGGAAATTTTGCTTTGGGTTATGCATGGGCAAAGTGAAGTTTGACGTTGTTAGAATCAAATGTCTGAAGCATGGTATAATTTCATGTCATCCTGACTATAATCTAATTTACCCAAGTCTTATTACTGCTAAAATGGTACTAACTTTTGGAGGTCCTCTGTTATTTTTAAAGAGTAAAATCCATGACTCTCTGATTTGGGAAATAAATATTACTAGTAACTTGTATTACTTAGGAAAAGGGAGTTTTCCTTTTCCAAGTTTCCAAGAAGTAACTTTCCATATCCCCTAGTATTGTCAGGTAACATTTAGTTGTAGTTTTATAATTGCCAGTAAAAATTCACAGATGGAAATTCATTCAAAGTGAAATTGTTATTTTTAAAGAATTAAACTTACAAGCCTTTTATAACGTTAATATTTTAGTAACAAGTATAGTTTTCAGTTGTGAATAAGAAATTTTGAATAAACCACTATTATAAGTGGGAGACAGATACGAAAATAAAGATGTTGGCTTTGAATTTTTTTTTTATGTACATTACTGGGTAATAGATAGCATTAATAATAAGGGAAACATTTTCAGGTGTCCTCATTAAAGAAGAATGTGGGTCAGTTCAGTGGCTTTCCATTTGAGAAAGGAAGTGTCCAATATAAAAAGAAGGAAGAAATGTTGAAAAAGTAAGTTATTTTCATAAGTGTTGTGTTTTGATCAATGTGTTATAAGTTTATTTTTAAACAAGTAAATATGACCATTCAGACATTTTTAGTAAACTGCTAATTCTTTGCTTTAAATGCCAAGATCTGACTTCTTCATAACTATCAACTTGGGATGTTCATTACTTTCCAATAGTGACTATTAAGAGTATTGAAAACTCACTAAAGACGTTTCTATTTCTTAGAAGAACCATATACACAAGTTGTTCACATTGTCCAAAATATAGGTCTAAGGGGAATATAATGAAAAAACTCCCCCACTCTTGCTTCCTGCCAGCCACTGTTTCCCCAACTTATAGGTACCATTTAAACTATTTTGAAGATGACCAATTTGATAGGAACAGTGTTCTTCACCATAATGCGAGCAAGATATTGTATTAAGAGCTTTTGTTTGTTAAGTCCACTATAGTTTGTTATAAATAATAAAGATGATTATTCCTTTATCAAAATGCTGTCATAGTGGAGTGCTGAGGGGAAATGTAGTATTTAATCACCAATCCGAAGAATTGTCAAATCCGTGAATTTTGTAGTACTGAAAACCTTTTACATTATTTCCTAGTGAATTGACTTTTTTTTTTTTTTAAGATTTTATTTATTTATTTGACAGAGACACAGCGAGAGAGGGAACACAAGCAGGGGGAGTGGGAGAGGGAGAAGCAGGCTTCCCGCAGAGCAGGGAGCCTAATGTGGGGCTCGATCCCAGGACTCTGGGATCATGACCTGAGCCAAAGGTAGACGCTTAACAACTGAGCCGCTCAGGCGCCCCTGACTTTTTTTTTTTTTTTTTTTAATGTAGTCTCCATGCCCAGCATGGAGCCCAACGTGGGCCTTGAATTCATGATCCTGAGATTGAGACCTGACCTGAGCTAAGAGTCATTTGCTTAACCGACTGAGCCACCCAAACGCCCCAACTTAGTTTATTCTTTTTACTATCTTTAAAACTTACGAGCTTCTGGGTGGCTCAGATGGTTAAGCATCTGCCTTCGGCTCAGGGCATGATCCCAGGGTCCTGGGATTGATCCCCACATCAGGCTCCCTACTCAGTGGAGAGCCTGCTTCTCCCTCTCCCTCTGCTGTTCACTCCACTTGTGCTCTCTGGCTCTATCTCTCTGTCAAATAAATAAATAAAATCTTTTAAAAAATAAAACTTAATTGGTAAATGGTGTTTTCAATTTATTAATCATTATCAGTTTTGGTATATGGTTGTATTTTGTACATTAGTCAAGATTATTAGGAAAGTACTTTTTAGATTCGGAGAAACATTGGATTTTTTTTAACGTTTGTACCTATGCCAGTTTGGTTAGCAGTTGTGTTTATGTTGTGGAGAATATTTATAAACTTTGCTACATAATAAACTTGGTTTCTTTGATTTTCTGTTTTAGATTTAGAAATGCCATGTTAAAGAGCATCTGTGAGGTTCTTGATTTGGAGAGATCAGGTGTAAATAGTGAACTGGTGAAGAGGATCTTGAATTTCTTAATGCATCCAAAGCCTTCTGGCAAAGTGAGGACCAATTTTTATTATTTCAATACAAATCAATTATTTATAGCCTCTCCTTCCTTTTTTTATGGAACAATTTGTTAGCAGCATTGCTTGTCAATATTCAGTATTGCCTTCTGCATTCAAAGAATATACCTCTGTTGACATATCTGCAACAGTTTCATGATGGAAATAACATAGAAACCAGACAGCTATCCTCTTATCAGATTAAAAAGGGTATAAGATTGAGAAAAATATTCACTAAATTGATGTTAAATGGACAGAAATACAAACTAAATTCCAGGGTTATATATTTAGAAGGCACTGGAAGAACAGAAACAGGTTGAGTTGAGGATGAGGTGTTGGGTTGGGCAGGGAGGGTATGCAACCTTCAACTAGGTCAGGAAAGATAAGATGGGGGTATATTAGAACTGGGTACTTTCTAGACACTGGAAGAAGGTTATGAAACTAGAACATTAAAAAAAAAAAAAAAAACCTGACTCTTACAAGTTTCTTGGATTGGGTTTCCAGAATCAGCAGAGCCCAGGAGTTGGACAGGGAAGCAAAATGGCCTTATACTTTCCCCCATTCTTCCCTAAATTTAGATTAGGTTTGCCCGAATTGTTTAACAAATAACATCACTGTTTTAAAATGTCTATTGAAGTGTTAGTTATATGACCTTGCTTTTTAGTTTAAAGTTTGTCAGTATATATTTTCGTATTCTTCCTTATTTTGATAGCAAAGAAATTATGAAGAGATCTAGAGGATCTAGGAGTTCAGGGGAATACCACTGGTGAGGGGAGAGGGCATAAAGATTAGGAATCAGAAAATAACTCTGGGACTTTGGTTTTATCTGCTGTTGGTCCAATTTACCCTTAGCTCAGCAAAGACTGATAAAGGATATTTTTGTAAATTGTCATGCAACTAAAAACCCAAAGGCCATGGTGAATCTTTTGTTTTGTTTTTGATATTTTGAATTGGCTTAAAGATAAGAGATTATCTATTTTTCTAAACTCTTACTATGGCCAGACTTCTACTTAAAAATTTCATGTGACAAATTGAAAACCATTTCTCCAGAAGACATTACTAAGTTGCCTAAGTTATGAGGGATGTGTTTATATTCTTTTCCTCAGTGATTTAGGACCTGATTACTCTCTTAAAAATTAATGAGGACTCCAGAAGCTTTTATATGTGTTATTTTGATATTTACTGTATTATAAATAAAAACTGAAAAATTTTTAAATAACAGCCTACTACATGTTAACACAAGTAATACTTTGTATGAAAAATAACTCTACCTTCAAAAAAATTAGAAGAATGGTATTGTTTTATATTTTTGCAAGTCTGTTCATGTCTGGCTTAAGAGAAGAACGCTGTATTCTCATTTGCTTCGGCATTTCAGTCTATTGCACATGTTATTTTTTTGCTTCAAGTATGTAAAGAAAATCAGCTTTTCACAGGTAAGTAATTAGAAAAAGGAATATTTTACGGTGCCTGGGTGGCTCAGTTGGTTAAGCAACTGCCTTCGGCTCAGGTCATGATCCCGGAGTCCCGCATCGGGCTCCCTGCTGAGCAGGGAGTCTGCTTCTCCCTCTGACCCAACCCCCTCTCATGCTCTCCCTCTCTCTCTCTCATTCTCTCTCTCAAATACATAAATAAAATCTTTTTTAAAAAAAAAGGAATATTTTAAAAGCTTTGAGATAATTCCAGGTATTCTTTGATACAATACCAAAACTCCACAGTGATAGTTTATCTAAAGGTTAGTTGTAATGTGGTGTCTGAAACCAAGTCAATGAACTCAGACCTTTTATCTATGATTTTGTAATTGCATTCACCATTTGGAAATTACTGGTTTTCTGAATTATGCAGATCTTCCAAATATGGGCACATTTCCATTAAACACTGTCAAAAAGTCATTCATTAATATAATCACCATCTCATCAGAAGAATCATTAGGTATTGGGAGGCTGTTAGTTCATGGTGATGGATGTGAATTATCCCTGTGAAGTTTTGAAATTTGCCATTGGCAATAAATACCGTCAGTTGTTTTCCTTCCAGTGACAAGCTCATGCTCATTTTGAACACATGTCTTTTAAATACCTGAATCTGAATAGGCAGACTTTTACAGTTCTTTTACAAATGGTGTTTCATGGGAGAGGTAGCTAGCTTAGCTCACAGCTCAGTTGTGCAAGTGCTTTTTCTTGAGAAACCCAGTGAAGTTCAGTAAGTAGCAGACATATTCTATGTGTACCTCCCGTTTTGTTACAGATTGCGTAAAGACGTACTCACAGGTTGAGAGCTAATACAATATTTACTGCTTCATCAAAGGCATTCTTAAAGGAAACACTTTCTTTCTTTCTAGTCTGTGGCTGTGAGGAATATAGTGACTACTAGCACAGTTGGCTGCCTCCGCCTTCATTAGTGCTAATGTGCCAGCAATTTTACAACCACCTTGCTTTTGCAGAGTCACTACAAATAGCAACAGAGTGAAAAGTGAAAATAATGTCTTGATATTATTATTATTATTATAGAAAATAGTTTTGACCTTGTGGGCTTCTGAAAAGGCCTCAGGAAACCCCAGGTGCATGAACCATATTCTGAGAACCACTCTTATAGCCTTACAGAATCCAACTCTTACATCCACTTTCCGTATCTGATTCTGTGAGAACTACTCTTTAACCTAATGATGCTAATCTCAAGTTATTTTCTACACTACCATACTTTTCTGTCATTTAAGAAAAACACTATAAACTCATTAGTACTGATTTCTTTCTCCATAATAATAAAATTATTGAATTAACATTGTTTTACTATCCTTATTTTGTACTTCTGCCTTGATTATCTGTTTTTCAGATTTTGTTCTAAAAAGGGGTGATGCTGTTGACACTGGATTCTGGTTAATAGATTCAACTATTTTTAGAACCAATATAGGAAAGCTTTAAGACATTTATGTATTGTTACTTTTTTTTTAAAGCTCCTTTATTTTTGGAAGTTGAATTTTCTTGATTGGTTACTTGAATGATTTAACGTTCTCCCACTTCCTGTATAGATTATCCTGCACCCATCGTCTTCTACTGATTCCATATACAGATTATATTCTTACTACCTCTATCTGGTTCCTGAACTGAGATAGTAAGGGATACCACATTTTTCTAATATATTTGAGTCCTGGATTTCATATAATGAATAGAGAGAGTTTGGACAGTGAGAGTCACCTTTTCTCCAATGAGATCAAAGAATTTATCCAAATGGATTTAGTTCCTGGTACTAGTTGGTAATAGTAACAGGTCTCATAACAAGGATATCTATATATTTTCAAGGAAGTTTTTTATGGAAACTTACAGAGAACCCCTCTGAGAAATAGCATTCATCCACTAACTTAAATTCCTGAAGTGACCTACATTGGCTGCTGCCCAGTCTGCCTATAGGAAGGATAGATTTTTTTTGGGCAGCTGGAGGCTATCTTGTGGATTGTACATAGCCTGAGAACACTACATACACAAAACAGCCACCTTTTCTTAATTTTTGTGCAGGTGACAGTGACCTTTAAGACTGGCAGTTTCTAGGAGAGAAAGAATCCATGGTTCTCCTCGCTTCGTGAAAGATTTTGCCTAAAATTACCCCTAACATTTACACAATTGTATATCATAAGGTTATGTTATGGAATTTTCCTTACTATTTTTGCTTATTGTAGAAAACAATAGAGGCAAAAATAAAAACAAACTATACCTATAATTTTGGAAATTTCAATTCCTCAGAGTATATCTTTTCAGATCTTTTATGCAAGGTTACTTTATGGTTTTCAGTTTCAAAAGTTAGCAAATACTCCCCTAAGAAAGCATTTAAGAATTAAATTTGCTGGATAATATAATCAAATTGTTTCCTCATGTGATCTCTGCTTTTTAAATATGTGTGGTTTAATTAAATATCAGAGCAAAAGCAATACATGTATTTTGTGGTTCTTAATCAGCTTCATAATTAACATACCCAACACTAATTGCGTATTTAGAATCATCAATGAGAATATAATCCTGGCATTACTGAAAGTAGAGCCCAGAGGTAATATGAATATAAACTATATAGATCATAAATTCAGGATGTGTAAAGTGAGGTTTTATTTCCTTTACAGATGGCTCCAGTCTTTTGATTGGAGGTTCCCCTAAAGCAAGAAGCTCCTCTGGCATTGACGGTTTTAATGCTAATAGGAATGAAATAAATTACAAGTCTAACTCAAAATATTGCCTTGATAAATTGTAAATAACTGAGCTTAATGCAGTATGTGCTTGGGCTTCTAATCCCATGTCAGAACACAGTATTTATTTCAGCATTTGTGAAGAGTCTTGCCTAGGTGTTAGAACAGAAATGAAAGGGTATTGATGGTGTGGACAAAAAGATCAACTTGACACTTTAAAGGTGAATTGTTCTCTGTAAAACTGCTAAGTTTGGAAATACTTCCTGAGACAAGAACAAGAATGAGTTGATAAGTTATCAAAAAATGATTGACTTGGAAATATAATAGCCCATTGGTGTTATCTTTATTTTATTGTACACAGCCATTACCAAAATCTAAAAAAAGTTCTAGCAAAGGCAACAAAAAGGAACGGAACAGTTCTGGAATGGCAAGGAAAGCTAAGCGAACCAAATGTCCTGAAATTCTGTCAGATGAATCTAGCAGTGATGAAGACGAAAAGAAAAACAAGGAAGAGTCTTCAGATGATGAAGATAAAGAAAGTGAAGAGGAGGTAAAATGTTAGGGGTTTGTGGGGTTTTTTTTTTTCTCATTTCTTTCCATGGGGTGAGTTAAATATTCCTGTCAGGTGATAAATATAGCCAGAAAACAGATTCTAGAAACTGTTAGTACCAAAATGGTTTTTTTAATTCCAAAGACACAAAATAGTTAAGAATAGATCTTTTCTTTCCCTTATGGAGCTTTTGGTTTTATGGCCATGTGAGAGCTTGGAGTTGGAAGAGTGAGGTTGTCTGGATTTGAGCTGGACCTTGAAGATTAGAGTAAGTAAATGGGAAGGGGGGGCAGTGCATATACTAAACAGGAATCCAAAGAAACATTGCTTTAGAATTTTTTATGTTAATATTTTATCATTGATTTGAGCCGTTTTCTGTTTTATGCAAAAAAGGGGTTTAAGGACCCCAGTTATTCTCAACCCATTGGAGATTAAGAGAAAAACGGTGTTTGAAGTTTATTTGATGGGTGGGCAAGTTTTGTATCACTTAGGAATGCCTGCTGTTTTCTTTTATGTGGGCGTATCTGTAAAATTTTGAGAATACTTGAGAATATTTAGTTTCCCAAGTGAAACTTCAGGAAGAGAAGAGCTGCTGAACCATTTAAAAAGTTAGCTTTACCCTCTCCTTGATACATATCCTCAGTAAAGGAGATGACTTCTTATTATAGCTAATAGTGTTTTGGTAGACTCTTTTTTTTCCCCCCAGCACCACTCTTTTTTGTTTTGTTAATCACCATACATTACATCATTAGTTTTTGATGTGGTGTTCCACGATTCATTGTTTGCGTATAACACCCAGTGCTCCATTCAATATGTACCCTCTTTAATACCCATCACCAGGCTAACCCATCCCCCCACCCCCCTCCCCTCTAGAACCCTCAGTTTATTTCTCAGAGTCCATAGTCTGTCATGGTTCGTCTTCCCCTCCGATTTCCCCCCCTTCATTTTTCCCTTCCTACTATCTTTTTTCTTTTTAACATACAATGTATTGTTTCAGAGGTACAGGTCTGTGATACAACAGTCTTACACAATTCACAGCGCTCACCATAGCACATAACCCTCCCCAGTGTCTATCACCCAGCCACCCCATCCCTCCCACCCCCCACCAATCCAGCAACCCTCAGTTTGTTTCCTGAGATTAAGAGTTCCTCATATCAGTGAGATCATATAATGCATATCTTTCTCTGATTGACTTGTTTCGTTCAGCATAATACCCTCCAGTTCCAGCCACGTCGTTGCAAATGGCAAGATCTCATTCCTTTTGATGGCTGCATAATATTCCATTGTGTATATATACCACCTCTTCTTTATCCATTCATCTGTCGATGGACATCTTGGCTCTTTCCACAGTTTGGCTATTGTGGACATTGCTGCTATAAACATCGGGTTGCGCGTACCCCTTCGGGTCATTACATTTGTATCTTTGGGGTAAATACCCAGTAGTGCAATTGCTGGGTCGTATGGTAGCTCTCTTTTCAACTTTTTGAGGAACCTTCATACTGTTTTCCAGAGTGGCTGCACCAGCTTGCATTCCCACCAGCAGCGTAGGAGGGTTCCCCTTTCTCCACATCCCCGCCAACCTCTGTCGTTTCCTGACTTGTTAATTTTAGCCATTCTGACGGGTGTGAGGTGGTATCTCATTGAGGTTTTGATTTGGATTTCCCTGATGCCAAATGATGTTCAGCACTTTTTCATGTGTCTGTTGGCCATTTGGGTTTCGTCTTTGGAAAAATGTTCATGTCTTCTGCCCATTTCTTGATTGGATTATTTGTTCTTTGGGTATTGAGTTTGATAAGTTCTTTGTAGATTTTGGATAATAGCCCTTTATCTGATATGTCATTTGCAAATATTTTCTCCCATTCTGTCGGTTGTCTTTTGGTTTTTGTTGGCTGTCCTTTGCTGTGCAAAAGATTTTTATCTTGATGAAATCCCTTTTTGCCCTTGCTTCCCTTGCCTTTGGCGATGTTTCTAGGAAGAAGTTGCTGCGGCTGAGGTCGAAGACGTTGCTGCCTGTGTTCTCCTTTAGGATTTTGATGGCCTCCTGTCTCACATTTAGGTCTTTCAACCATTTTGAGTATTTTTGTGTGTGGTGTAAGGAAATGGTCCAGTTTCATTCTTCTGCATGTGGCTGTCCCAACACCATTTGTTGAAGAGACTGTCTTTTTTCCATTGGACATGCTTTCCTGCTCTGTCGAAGATGAGTTGACCACAGAGTTGAGGGTCCATTTCTGGGCTCTCTATTCTGTTCCGTTGATCTGTGTATCTGTTTTTATGCCAGTACCATACTGTCTTGATGATGACAGCTTTGTAATAGAGCTTGAAGTCTGGAATTGTGATGCCGCCAGCTTTGCTTTTCTTTTTCAACATTCCTCTGGCTATTTGGGGTCTTTTCTGGTTCCATACAAATTTTAGGATTATTTGTTCCATTTCTTTGAAAAAAGTGGATGGTATTTTGATGGGGATTGCATTGAATGTGTAGATTGCTCTAGGAAGCATTGACATCTTCACAATATTTGTTCTTCCAATCCATGAGCATGGAACGTTTTTCCATTTCTTTGTGTCTTCCTCAATTTCTTTCTTGAGTATTTTATAGTTTTCTGAGTACAGATCCTTTGCCTCTTTGGTTAGATTTATTCCTAGGTATGTTACGGTTTTGGGTGCAGTTGTAAATGGGATCGACTCCTTAATTTCTCTTTCTTCTGTCTTGGTGGTGGTGTATAGGAATGCCACTGATTTCTGTGCATTGAGTTTATATCCTGCCACTTTACTGAATTCCTGTAGGAGTTCTAGCAGTTTTGGGGTGGAGTCTTTTGGGTTTTCCACATAAAGTATCTTGTCATCTGCAGAGTGAGAGTTTGACTTCTTTGCCGATTTGGATGCCTTTGATTTCTTTTTGTTTGATTGCTGTGGCTAGGACTTCTAGTACTGTGTTGAATAGCAGTGGTGATAGTGGACATCCCTGCTGTGTTCCTGACCTTAGGGGGAAAGCTCTCAGCTTTTCCCCATTGAGAATGATATTCTCTGTGGGTTTTTCATAGATGGCTTTTATGATATTGAGGTATGTACCCTCTATCCCTATATTCTGAAGAGTTTTGATCAAGAAAGGATGCTATACTTTGTCAAATGCTTTTTCTGCATCTCTTGAGAGGATCATATGGTTCTTGTTCTTTCTTTGATTAATATATTGAATCACAATGATTTGTGGATGTTGAACCAACCTTGAAGCCCAGGGATAAATCCCACTTGGTCATGGTGAATAGTCCTTTTAATGTGCTGTTGGATCCTATTGGCTAGTATTTTGGTGAGAATTTTTGCATCCATGTTCATCAGGGATATTGGTCTGTACTTCTCCTTTTGATGGGGTGGTCTTTGTCTGGTTTTGGGATCAAGGTAATGGTGCCTCATAAAACGAGTTTGGAAGTTTTCCTTCCATTTCTATTTTTTGCAACAGTTTCAGAAGAATAGGCATTAATTCTTCTTTAAACGTTTGGTTGGTAGACTCTGTTTTAACTTTGTTTTGATGTCTCCTTCAGTTGTCAGAACTTGCTCTTGTAAATTGGGTCATCTCCCTTGTCTTATTTAGGGACGTGATTAATTGGCTTGACTTTTTGGGCCAAGGTGATTCTTGTGGATTATAGAATGTTCGTGCATTATAGAATGTTTGCCCACTAGGGGACAGTACATCCTCCCCTACCCCCGCCCCAAACCTCTAGTTGTGAATACCAAAAATGTCTCCAAACATTGCCAAATGTCCTTGGGGGTGGGGGCGGGAGGATCACCTCTAGTTGGTAACTACTGGATTAGAAGGAATAAAGATGTAATGAACTCTGATTTTATATGTGTGTGTATTTGTTTTTAGGTACTTAAAACCCATGATTATTTTAATGTCAGATTTTATAAAGACTTCTATAAAGCTAAGTATGAAATGCTTCATAATTTACAAAAGGATATTACAAGTCTAGCAGGTATTTCGTAATATATTTTTGGAGCAAGGGAAGATGAGTAATCTCAGCCCTAAGGTTTTTATGGAATAGATTTTAAGGACATCAAGAGGGAAACATGTTTGTTCATATGTGAATCTATAATAATAGCAATTTTGCAGTAATAATCATCCTCATTCAACAGATTCTGGGTTGTTATTATATGTATTCACTATGCTTCCTAAAACCTTTTTAGAGGCAGATTTAAAGCATAAAAAGTTGTCATAGAATATAAACATCTAATTTTTCCATAGAGGCAGTGTGATTATGAGCATGGGCTTTGGAAACTATCTGGGTACAAATCCCAGCTGTACCTTCGAGTATGACTGGGCAGATTACTTATAAACTCCATACCTCAGCTTCTCATCTGTAATACGGGGTTGATAACAGTACCAGCCTCAAAGGCTTTTCAGTGACTTTATTTAAAGCACTTAGAGCCGTGCTTTGCACAAGTACTATGTAAGTATCAGCTGCTGCTGTTACTGTTAGTATTAAGATAACCTTTTATCATATGTAATATTCCTAAATCCAGTTTTCCTGTCATTACTAAGATGCAGGTTAAAAGGTGAGGAAGCATTTTATACTCATCTTCTTACTTGCTTTCCAGATTATTGTCCTATTCTAAGTAGAATTACTTGAAGCTTGTGAATATAGATGACCTCTGATTTATAACCATATTGGTTCCTGGACAGTGATCACAAGTGAAACTGTCCCACTTATAAATCAAAGCCTTTCTGCAGGACCATAAAAAAGGATCATTTGCTAGAAACTCAGGTCAAATGGTGAAAATCCACGTAGGAAAAAAAGAAAACAAAATAGGCTTTTACAGACATTATATAAAGTCACACAACATAAATGCTGTATCATAATGTTCTGTTCTCTGCTTTGGTTTTTCTACCTGGGCTGATACTGACAAACTTCGTAAAATACAGTCCAGTAAAATCTGGACTGAGAAATACTTTTTTTTTTCTTTTCCTAAGTCTATTATTCATGGCTCTAAAGGCTATCTCAAATTTAGGACTATTCTCAAAAACTTTATTTCTGATTCTGTTCCTATGAAAGGTAAGTACTAGCAGTAGGAACAGAATTTCTCTGCTGTGTTTCCCCCTCCCTTTTTTTTAAAGATTTTATTTATTTATTTGACAGAGAAAGAGAGACAGCGAGAAAACACAAGCAGGGGGAGTAGGAGAGGGAGAAGCAGGCTTCCTGCGGGGCAGGGAACCTGATGTGGGGCTCAATCCCAGGACCCTGGGATCATGACGTGAGCCGAAGGCAGACGCTTAACAACTGAGCCACCCAGGTGCCTGTTTTCCCTTATTTTTCCATTTTTTCAAGGACTCAGTTAAGTGTTAACTTCTTTAGGGACTTCATAAGTGGCATTGCTTTTGATTATTACTATGAAAGGACCTCTTCTTTTTTCTTTAAGATTTTATTTGACACAGAGAGAGAGATAGAGTGAGCGCACAAGCAGGGGGGAGCGGCAGAGGAAGAGGGAGAAACAGGCTCCCCACTAAGCAAGGAGCCCAATGTGGGGCTTGATCCCAGGACCTTGGGATCATGACCTGAGCTGAAGGCAGCTGCCTAGCCAACTGAGCCACCCAGGCGCCCCATGGACCTCTTTTTCTAAGAGGCCATAAAGAAGAGTTAAAGGTTGATTGGAAAAGTTGTGGATTGCCTGTAGATAGAATTTTTTTGTAGATTCTTTTCATAGAAAATTACTAAGTTAATATTACTTACTTTGTTTATTTCCTGAGACAGACTTTTCCTTTATAAATAAAAGACTTGTCCCCTGTTAATATTTTCTTGTTTTATTTTAGGTTCTTGGAGTAAGTAACTATGAAGTTGGGTAGATTAATGTTATCTTTGGTTTCCTCTGTAAATTGAGGGCTTTGGACTAAATAATATCATATTGCTAAAGTCAGGACTCTCAAGCAGAAATCCAGTTCAAGTTAATAGTTGTCCATTGACCAGTTATGTGAGGTTGAGTGTTACTTATTCACCTGCTCATTTTCATACTTAGCTGTGTGGCAGAGTAGTTTTTTTTTTTTTTTAAAGGTTATCAGACTTTTTTTTTTTTTTTTAAGATTTTATTTATTTATTTGACAGAGAGAGACAGCGAGAGCAGGAACACAAGCAGGGGGAGTGGGAGAGGGAGAAGCAGGCTTCCCGCTGAGCAGGGAGCCCGATGTGGGACTCGATCCCAGGACCCTGGGATCATGACCTGAGCCGATGGCAGACGCTTAACGACTGAGCCACCCAGGCGCCCCAGAGTAGGAGATTTATAAGTAAATTTATTATCTCTTAAAGGTAGTATTGAAGTCATTGAAAACCACATAGTTTAAAATGTCAGGTTTTTTAGTCTTTTTTTTTTTTTTAAAGATTTTATTTATTTATTTGAGAGAGAGAGAGTGAGAGATAGAGAGCACGAGAGGGAAGAGGGTCAGAGGGAAAAGCAGACTCCCCGCCGAGCAGGGAGCCCGATGTGGGACTCGATCCCGGGACTCCAGGATCATGACCTGAGCCGAAGGCAGCTGCTTAACCAACTGAGCCACCCAGGCGCCCGGTTTTTTAGTCTTTTGTAAGAATACATGTCATATTTAAGTCTGTTAGCGTGTAATTGCTCAGACGCTTTGTTGGAGGTTCGCTGTACCTGGAGCTGTTTCTGTGATAGGCTGTGAGTGGTTCACGGCGGCTTTAAATCTTCCTTTTCTTTAGAAGTAACTCCAATAAGAAGTTGCTCTTTCTTTCCAAGAGTGACTTCATAAAAGAGCTGTTTTAAACTTACCATCTTGGCTCTTGGACATTTGCTTAGTTAGGGCAGTAGGAGGAGAGCAGTTTAGAATTAGGACGAAATTTCTTAAAAATGGGGGAATAGGAAAATGACAGGTTTAGTTATTTTCTATAAACTTATTCTGAAAATCATCTGGTTCCTATATTGGATTAGCATCTTTAGGAGAAGATTGCTAAAATGAACCAGTGAGATTAAACCATACTTAGGTATGTTAAATGTACCACTGGTGTTAGACCTTAGGCATAGAGAAGTACTGGAGAGTACAGAAAGGAGTCGTGCTTCCCACACTGGAGAACACAGTTCTGATAATCTCTTAGACCCTTAATGGCATACTTAGTTTTTTAAAATTTATACTCCTTCTGTTTTTCTTAGTGTTTTTATAACATTCTTAGAGCTAGAAAAGTATACAACAAACTGAATTATTATTTGGCATTTAAAATTTGTCTGAGTGTTCCCATATGTATCAGGAATGTCTTCAACTGTAAATATGTAAAAACCTTACTAGTGGAAGTTCTTTTTTCTTTCATGACAAGAAATCCACAGACAGGCAATTTGGGGCCAGTACATCAGCTTGAGAAAAGTTTCAGGAACTTGAATAACCCCTTTCTTCCTGAGCCACCATCTGCATAGGTGGCACTTAACCTCATGATCATAAGATGGTGGTTGTACCTTTAGGCATTAAATCCCTGCTCCAGATAGAGACGAGCAAAGGGCTTTCTTCTAGGAATGTTTTCACTTTTTTTTTCCCCCAGAAGGGATGCCTTTTGCCAGAGATCTCCGTGTAAGTTGCCTTGGCCAGAACTTTATCACCTCTCTACCTCTAGCTACAGGGGAGGCTGTGAGGTCCAGGTGGTAGCTGTCTTGCATCTGGGGAGGAAAGCAAATAAAGATGTTGAGTGAGCCATCCTACAATGTTTGCCAGATCAGAGAAACTTTCAGTTTTAGTTTTTGGTAAACTTAAATATTTGGACCATTCAGGGAATTACTTGGTAGCAGTGAGAGAGTGAATGTAAAAGTTTTGTTAGTCCTTAATTATGTTCTAAAAAATAAGAATCCCCCACCTCCATCTCATACGTTGATCAGCAGATTTATAAAGCCATATAAATTACTATTTTTTTTAAAGATTTTATTTATTTATTTGACAGAGAGGGACACAGTGAGAGAGGGAACACAAGCCGGGGGAGTGGGAGAGGGAGAAGCAGACTTCCCCCGATGCGGGGCTCGATCCCAGATCCCTGGGATCATGACCTGAGCCAAAGGCAGACGCTTAACGACTGAGCCACCCAGGCGCCCCCAAAACCATATAAATTATTAAAATCTTTTGCTGGAAGGCAAAGTTGAATAATCACCATAATAAAATCTTAGACTTAAACTCGCTTTCAGAATCTTTTGTGAAATATAATGAGCCTCACACATTCTTTACTCTTGGCACTCTTGAGTTTTCTCAGCCAAGTTGTTAAAAGAATTATTTTAAGCTAATTTTTATTTTGTTCATCTGTTCACCCAGTACAACCTTTCTGCTGTGAGGACAGGATTCTGGCTCTGTGACAGGCGTCTTTTTTGGAGACCCTCCTTCAAGAGCCCTGCTGCCTATAAAAGATAGGTAAGCCTTTTCTCCCAAGATTTTTTTTTTTTTGACTTCCTTCAAAAAGTGCTTGTTGTGTCATTCCTCTGATTCTATGCCTTCACGGTTATCAGAGATACAGAAAATCCTCTTCAAATTCTAAAAAATTTCTATTACTAATCCTTTACAAAATTAGATCACAGTACATGGTACTATCTGAAATTAATGGCAGCTGTCAATTTTTGTGTTTCCCTTTTGTCTGTTTTGCATTAAAACTTACTATAATACTGGATGGTTCTGATTGAACCACTCACAGCAGATTCAAAAATAACAAGCCAGAATCTTAATAAATCCCATGACAATTTGGAAACTAGCCTTTTCTTGATTTTTTTTGGAACTGAACTACCTAATTTTTTCCTGTATATTTTGATGAAAGACTCAAGTCTTGACTCTTGTTTGATTAAATAACATAGTTAACTCTCATGAGTACCTCCAACATTTTTCCTTTGTAATGCCACATAATGGGTTTGCTATAATTACTAAAATTTTCAAAATATTTTGAGATTTTAAGGTTTTGTTTTTGTTTGGACAGAGACAGCGAGAGAGGGAACCAAGCAGGGGGAGTAGGAGAGGGAGACTTAGCCACCCAGGCACCACTTAAGAGAGATTTTAAAGCAGGGGTTTTTCATGTTATTACTTCCTATATTATTCAGTTCAATAAATTGAGAGTACACTAAGTGCTGTTGAGGTTCCAGAAAATATTTTCTACCCAAATGCCACTTGAAAGATACTTAATACAGGATTCCAAAAGAAAATATTTCTATCTATTGCTGAGGAAAAGCTTTGGAGAGAAATGATAGAGGTACCAGTTGAAACTTACCTTGGGGGAATAGAAAGGAAAGTTGGACATGTGGACAGAGATGGGGAGCGAGAAAGTCCAGGGTCCTTCTGACAGACACACTTGCTTGTGGTTAGGTAATGGGTCCAGAAGTAAAGCAGTGAGAGATGAAGCTAGAGCAGTGTGCACTGACGCCAGACTCTGGAGAACTCAGGAGGTTGGGCATTGGTATAAATAATAGATGCATCATTCTTGTTTATTCAGAATGATGGTCTTATTCTACCTGAATTTTGCTGAGAAGGAAAAAAGAGAGAGACCTGGCCTCTGTCTTCTAGGAACAGTCTACCTGGGGAGAGAGTAAGCATTTCTTGGTAAATACAAGGAGCAGACTTACTGAGAATCTCCTATGTGCCGTGTACTTTCACATCTTATATCTAAGTCATTCTTGACTCCCGAGAGAGGATGATATATCCTCGTATTTGTACTCCAAGGATATAATGAATATATATATGTATTTTTTTAGTATTGAAGTACAGTTAACACACAATGTCACATTAGTTTCAGGTGTACACTTATATTTTTTAATGTCCATATTACTCTTTCCAGAGCTGCTAGTTCATATGCTTCTGTCTTCAGAGTTGTCTATATAGAACTGCTGATTTAGATTGAAATTTGATTTAAGCAATAGCTTTAGATAAGTTAATAAGTATATATCCACTTCTGATTATAAAAAAAACCTAAAAGCTGTTGACATAAATATATAACTTAAATTATCTTATTGACTAATTTATCTAGTTCCTGCCTTTAACCTATATAGCTCCAGTAATTTATAATCTAGACCAGGAATTGGCTACTATAGCCCTATACACCAGATCCAGCTTATCGCCTGTTTTTGTACAGCCTAGAAACTGAGGATGGTTTTTTTCCATTTTTGAAATATTTGTTAAAATAAAAAATGAAGATTGCAACAGTAAGCACATGTAGGCAGCAAAGCCTAAATTAATTACTCTCTGGCACTTATAGAGAAAGCTTGGTGAGAGATGCAAACTATAAATTTATCATCTTAGAAGACTTATAGCTGGGTGAGTCTGCTGCAGGGCTTTAAAAAAATGCGTATGTCCCCAGCCCTCACCCTTGATGATTTACCTAATGGTCTCTTTTCCTTTTCTTACATGTATAACCTTATAGGTAAGTTGTGCCAGAAGACAGTTATATTAAAAAATGAAGAAGTTTGGCTGCTGTTAGTAGCAAACATGTTCTCCTAGCAAGCAGAGCGGTGCTGATGACACAGAACCTCAGGGTTGGAGTAGATCTTGAACAGTTCTCTAGTTTGCAAGAATCTTTTCCCATCTCCATCTTCCCAATAATTACATAGCAACCACCTAAGTACTGGTTCTGAGCCGTGCGCTGGAGATCAAGAAACAAGACAGGGTGTCTGCGGTCAGCAGTTGTTGGTAGAAAGGGAGAAGTCAAAGATCGGGAGGAAAAAAGTAGAATGTAACTTAAAAGCTAAAAAAGAGATTTGGACAAGATAATGTGGAGGCTCAGAGGATAAAGGGTATTTACCTCTTTCTAGGGACATGTGGGGAGCAAACATCAGACAGGCAAGTTTCACAGGAGGTAACAATTTGAGCTTTTAAAGGGTAAATAGGAGAGGTCAGCAGAGTGAGAGAGAGATTTGGTAAAAACTATACAAAATTGGATTACACTAAGGCCCATCTTAGCTTTAAAAAAAATTTCTAAAGAAAAGATCCTGGGGCCCCCTATAAAATTTGGAGGGTAAAAGGCCAGAGAGCCCTAATAACAGAGTTTGGTGATCCTTTGTTACTATTTTGCATTTTCTGCCAACTTTTTTTATTGTTATCATTGGTAACATTTGTATGTAATGGAAAAAGTTAATTTTAAGACCATAAATAGGTCATATCACTGGCTTATTTCTGTCATTTCAACTCTGGCTTAAAAGAGATATGTAGGTATGTTAGTCATTATAAGCAACTAATCTATGGTAGGAGGCACACTGAACTTAAGAATCAGAGGTCTTGCTTCTTACTCTGTAAGGCATCAGCTCTCAACTACTCAGATACAGTTTCCTCCTTTGTAATGAAATAAACTGTTTTGTCTTTTTTTTTTTTTTTTTTTTTTTTAGCTCATATAAGATAGTGTACTATAGAGATGCCTTTTTCCTTTTCCTTTTAATTACATTTTAACCATGTCCTGGGTTCAGAGTACAAGTAAACCATACCCTAAAAACGATACAGAGGTTAACATGACAAATACTTAAATGGCTGCTCTATGCCCAACATTTTTAAGGTTGCTGGGGACGGATAGAGCTAATAAATAAGGCCGCCGGGTGTCTATTCTCATGGATTGTCAAATACACCCTTAAGAAACTTGTGATAGGGTGGGAAAACAGGCTGTAAATAACTAGTTTAATAAAGCTGTATATTAAATGTTTGTTTTCTCTGCTACCTTATATTTATTTACTCATTTGATCCTCACAACAATTCTACAGATATGGCCACAGTTCATCGAATCTCCGATGCCTATAAGGCATCATTTTAATGTAAATTATAAAATGCACCCCAGTCAGATACTGCTGAGATGAGAAAATGTGAAAAAAAAAATGTTAAGTTCAGCAAAGTCTGGTATTATTACCTCCATTTTACAGATGAGGAAACAGGCCCAGGGAAGGTAAGTGATTTGCTTGAGAATACAAAATTGGTCGGTAGTGGAGTCAGGATTTGAACCAGGAAATTTGGCTCTCAAATCTGTGTTCTTACTCATTGCCTCACAGGAAGTAGGGATACATGAATTGTAGGCCAAGTACTGTGGGACCACAGATTAATCAGTTGGTGATAAAATGAAAGATTCAGAGGGGGTGGCTGGATTTGGACTCATGCGTGAGATTTTTCTAAGGAGAGGAGGGAAGTAAGGTAATGAGGATTTGAAAGTTCCTATAGAGTATAAGTGGGCACACTTTCGCTCTCCTCCGCTCTCCCCGGGCCTCTTTACCTCCAAAATACCAGATTATTCACCTTACTTACCAGAAATTATCCATTGCGTCCCAGTACCAAGGTCCTTTGGGATGCCCCATTTTTCATAGTGACCTCTTCTATACATACCTAAAACTTATCATTAGGGCAACGGAGGTGATTCTTTACATCAGCAAGGCTAGTGGGAGTTAGTCTGATTGCCTCTCTGCTCAAGATGAAACCTGAAGATATGTGGTTCTATAGAGTTTGATTATTTTACTACTCCATTTTCACTGCTACTCCATGCCAACAACATTTTATCACTTTTTTTAATTCCTACCTTCAACTTGTCACAGAATAACTTGTAACTGGTTACTAAAGATAAGTGAAATCCGGTATAAATAACATAGTTTATTATAACAGGGATGTTTGTGGGTGCAGTACTATCTACGAGAATATAATGAAATAAGCACAATACATCATGGTTAGTTAACACAGTCTATCTTACTGCTTTGGTTCTGTGTATCTATTCTTTATATGTGCCTTGCTTTTGGGAAAACTTTAAAACTTCCAGGTTACTACATGTGTTTAACGAAAGAATTCCTTTACAAAATTTTGGAAGCACTCATAATAGTAATAATAGCTAATATTCATTAACCATTTCCTATGAGCCTGGCACCATACTAATGATGTGATGTGTGGTGATTAACATAACAAAATTTTTTTAAAAAGTACTTTTAATGTATTAATGCATTTATTAAGTACTATCATATTTCCCTCATTTTGTAAATAAGGGAAGTGGGGCCAGAATCTGAAACCAGGCAGCTAGCCTCCAGAGCCCACACTCTTACCTGTTAGGTTTCTATAGTGCGTGTGACCATATGTTTACAGTGTTTCTCCTAATAGGCTAGTTGTTCACTTAAAAAACTGGGGAACACTGTCTCTGCTAGAAGATGATGTGAGATATAGGAAGAAGCATAGTTTTAATTCTTTGTGTTTGTCCAGTGGTGACATCTTGTGGAGATAGCTTAATTATCCTTTATCACTGTGAATTTTTATACTTTGTCAAACTAGCACTACTCCCGATTTGCAGGTTTTTAAATGGTGCCATATTGTGTGCCTTCCAGAATTTTAATGACAGCTGTATACCCTGGCCTTAAAAGGCTCTGGAAGTATTTTAAGTATGTGATTCTAATTATCTAATTTGGGTGGGGATCAAGTAATAATGCTTATAATGTTGTTATCCCTTGCTCACCCTCCCCAACCCTTTATTTTCTTGTAAAGTATTTTAATCACCTACAGATCCAGATTTTATTAAACTTTGACTAAAATGTGATATGTCCATAATAGTGATTATGCTATCTATTAAATATACCAACAGAACTTAGGAAATTTTAGGATTCCCTTTTAAAGTTTAGTGTGGTTCTTCTGAATTAGGTGGATACTTAATAAAACTTAGGTCAAGTTAGTCATAGAGAATTGATGAACCAGTGATAACCTTTCCAGCACCCCCCACTATTTGGAACACCTCCAAGAATTAGGAAATAAATAAAAGTGTCCTCTAAATAATAATGCATAGGTAGAGCTCATCTACTTTACTTTTAGAAAGCATTTCGGCCCCTTGCCACATCTCAAATGCATTATTTAGTGGCAGTGAAACTAGCCGGCTTAGCCAGCTGCCTGCCAAGAGTACGTGACTGCAGTAGGGACCGGCTGCTGGTGGTGGCCTGGTGTGAATACGTAGTGATGGCAGTGTGGCAAGAGGAAAGAGATACAGCTGAACCCACTTACTCCTGGAACAGATTGATCTATATACTTTAATTTTAAAAGTAAGTTGAAACCAATATCCATCTTTTTTTTTAAAAAAAGAATTATGATAATCAGAAATTAAAATATAAGACATTTGGAGAGACATTCTGTCAGAAGTGATTTGCAGTATTTTTGGTGTGTAAAGATGAGATTTTAGGTTATCTTGAGCTATTTGCTTATATAAGATGCTTCTACTTTGGGAAAATGAATTAAATGAATTAATGTTCCCTAATTTCAAAGACCCCGGTTGGGACAAAGTATAAATTACAATTTTGTCATTTTAATCTATCCATGTGTATATACTTTGCTTTTGTTTTAATCAGCTATGAGTCAGTGTTTAAGAAAACAGGTTCTGGAGTCAGATCTATTTGAACCTCACTTGTGTATTTTGTTAGTTATGTGGCTGTGAACAAAATACCTCTCGAGCCTTAGTCTACTCATATATTCAGAAATAGTTACTGAGCAACTGCTGTGCTTGGTGCACTATTTTAGGAGTTAGGGATACATCAGTGAACTTCATAGAGTGTTAAAAAAAAATCCTGGTCCTCATGGAACTTCCATTCTAGCTGGGAGAGACAATAGGAGAACACTACTAGCATCTATATTCTAGAGGTATTTTTTAAGGTTAAAGTAAGGCAGTGCATATAAAGTTTTCTATCTGTAGTGTGCAATAAATTTGGGCATCTTTTTAGTGTTTGATTCTTCTCGTGACCAGTTTTGTTTAAAGTGAAGTTTGTTGAGGATATTTATCTCAGAAATTGATAACTAGTAATTTTTCATTGGTGATGTTGAATACATTAAGTTTCTCTAATACTGTTGAGAGGAATAGAGGAATGGAATGAAAATCATCGGTCTATGTTCTTTGCTTTCCTTTCTACCAGCCACCAAAAAAGACATCTAAAAGAGAAAAACCTAAACAGAAAGCTACTTCTAAAAGTAAGAAAACTGTAAAAAGTGCTAACGTTAAGAAGGCAGATAGCAGCACCACCAAGAAGAATCAAAACAGTTCCAAAAAAGGTATGTTAGAAATGACGCATTTGCAGCAACTCTACAGGTAGAACTCTAACAGTTTTGAAGTGTGTGTGGAAAATAGATAAACTGCAAAAAAAATTGGCTGGGGGGAAGTGGTATACCAGTTTTTTTCATAGTTGTAATTTTTCAAAATTGACAAAAATGTCAGTGTATGTTATGTACCTAATTTATAGAGTGGTGATACCCCCTTGAGAATCTAATGAATGCTTATCTTTTAGAAAGTGAATCTGAGGATAGTTCAGATGATGAACCTTTAATTAAAAAATTAAAGAAACCTCCTACAGATGAAGAATTAAAGGAAACCGTGAAGAAATTACTGGCCAGTGCCAACTTGGAGGAAGTCACGATGAAGCAGATTTGCAAGGAGGTAATTGGACAAATAACTTGGATCATTTTGCTTTTATTTGAAAAATTCTTCCACTCAGACCTCAGTTCAAAGCAAGATTCTTACGTGCATGCATTCACTGAATAAATGTCTGCTGAACTGTTAAATGCCAGGCATTCTTACAGGAGCTGGGATGCTGCATTAAATAAATCAAAGTCTCGGGGCGCCTGGGTGGCTCAGATGGTTAAGCGTCTGCCTTCGGCTCAGGTCATGATCGCAGGGTCCTGGGATCGAGCCCCACATCGGGCTCCCTGCTCGGCGGGAAGCCTGCTTCTCCCTCTCCCTCTGCCTCTCTCCCTGCTCCTGCTTTCTCTTCTCTCTGTATCTCTGTGTCTCAAATGAATAAATAAAAGCCTTTAAAAAATGAAATAAAAAAATAAAATCATGAAAAAAAAAATAAATAAATCAAAGTCTCTGCCCTATTGAAATTACTCCATAAATAACAGTAGGACGTGTACAGTGAATAAAGTTAAAGTGATACATTCCAAACTGCAGAGAAAACTTATTTTTTCCTGATCTGGAAACTTTTTATTGATGCATCCTTAGATTGTTAGTTTAAAAGAAAAAAAAATCTCGGGGCGTCTAGCTGGCTCAGTTGGAGGAGCCTGTGACTTTTGATCCTTGCGGTCATGAGTTCGAGCCCCCACATTGGGTGTAGAGATTAAGATTACTTACGTAGATCAGTATTTTAAAAAACAGAATCTCATGGACCACCCTTATTTTCAGCATTACTTTTTTTTGTTGTTGTTGTTAAGATTTTTATTTATTTGACAGAGACACAGAGAGAGAGGGAACACAAGCACCTTAAGAAGGTGGTATAGATCAGGTTTTTAGCTTGGACTTCTGTGAAGTTTTTCTGACACTCGGAAAGTAAAATGACCTAGTCTTGAATAGAAGTCCACAAAGATTCCATACCCTAGATCAAAATTGGGAGATTTACAATCTAGTTTCTCCTGGTAAAACCAAATTAAAATTTCAAATGTACTAAAGGTGAAATATTCTATACTTTTTTAAGACCTTGATTATTGTTTTATTTATTCATTCAGCATTCACTGAGCCTCTACTGTGTACCAGGCACTCATAGGTTTGGGGGTAAAGTTGGGGAATCCGTTACTTGGCTGTTGGGGGCTTACTGTGAGGTGAGATAGGAGGAGACGGCTGTTGCTGTGAGTTGGGGACAGTTGGTGGGGGCTGGGCTGGAAGAGTGCAGAAGGTGCCACACCACCACAGAAGGAGCTGCACCTGCTTGGGCCAGGGAGGCGGGGGGAGAGCCTAGAGCATCAGCTGTGCCATACAGGTGAGCAACGTGGACACCTGTGAGTAAAAGAGAACAGTGACCACAGGAATAATAGTTTAATTTGACTGAAGACTAGAGTTGGAAGGAAGTCTTCACAGGAGTTAGGGAAGAAAAGGAGAAGTTCTGTAGAACTCCTGTATGCCTCGTGACGGAGTTGAGTGTTTTCCCTGAAACTAATGGGAGAATGGAGAGGCTCAATGGCGTATTGGGAGCCGATCGGCACAGGCCTGACACAATCCGATTTTTAAGAGTCTTCCCAGACACATCGAGACGGACAGAAAAAGAATGGGATGAGAGGCAAGAAACCAAAGTCTGTCCTAATCAAAGTTACATGGTTGCCATAATCCACGTCAGAAATCAAGAGAGCCTCGTCAGAGCTTGCTCAGCTGTGGGCATTAGGGCACGCCTGCCTTAACCATCTAGGGAGCAGAGCAAAGGGGACACTGAGAAGAAGACTTTTGTTCTAGACATTATGAGATGAGGTGCTGGGAACATTCAGGTGAGAGAAAGTTACCATTGTGATTCTTCCAAGGTAGGAGAGAGAGTCAGACTGGGCTACTGCTGGGAGTTAAATCCAGAAGCTTAGATAAGGTGGCCCAGGCAAGAAGACAGAGGAAAACAAAGGGCAGACAGTCCTGGAGACCATTCACCTCAGAGTTGAGAAGTGATTTCTACAAAATATAAAAAATTGTACAGAGAGAGGTGCTATCAAAGCCAAGAGAGAGAGGAGACAGTTTCCAGAAGGGGAAGGGCAGTGCCAGTTAAGAAAAGGTCATGCCCTTCCACTGGACAGTGGTCCAGGGCTATGGAAAACAGCTCACGGGTGGAAAAATAGAAATGCCCTGTAAACATGAAAACACACTTTCCGTACTTGAAGATAAAAGTTGAAATATTTTTGCTTATTAGCTTGACAAAATCTTTATAAAGATTAACAGTTTCCATGCTTGGCAGGGGTATAGGGAGACATACTCATGCTTAAAGTTGTAACAGCTTTGCAGGACAATTAAGCAGTATCTTAAATTTAAATTGCAAATGCCCTTTAACCTAGCAATTCCATTTCTAGGTCTCTGTGCTAAAGACATAGTCACATCTGCACAAAATGATTACAATAATGTTCAGCATGTCTGTTAATATTGAAAAATCAGAACCTAACTGGCCATCGATAGGGAAATGTTTAAACTGGTACATCTGTATTTTTGGAATTTTATGTAGCAGTTCAGAAGAACATGGAGAAGCCTTCCAGGTATTGTCAACTTTACAAAACATATAGAATATTACCCCATCTATGTAAATACAGAAAAACAATATTGCCATTGATACATTTATGTGTTTGTGTAAAAACTCGTTTTTTAAAGCTCTGGAAGAACACATAGCGAACTGATAACTGGTTTCGTCTGAGGGGAGGGGCAAGGGCAGAGTGGAGTGGAGAGAAAGTTCTGTGCCTTTGACTTTTGTGAATACACTTAAGTAATTTTTTTTTTTTAAGATTTATTTGAGAGAGAGAGTGAGAGATAGAGAGCACGAGAGGGAAGAGGGTCAGAGGGAGAAGCAGACCCCCTGCTGAGCAGGGAGCCCGATGCAGGACTCGATCCTGGGACTCCAGGATCATGACCTGAGCCAAAGGCAGTCGCTTAACCAACTCAGCCACCCAGGCGCCCTACACTTATGTAATTTTTCGAGGGGATGATTAACATGGAGAGGTCAGGTGAGAAGGACTTGAGGGGGTTTTTTGGACTCAGCAAGTAGGAGATAATTTTGAGCAATTTCGAGGATGGTAAATGCAAGGGGTTATTCACCCTTGGATTGAGAATGAATGACTAGTGAGGAAAGTGAATAAATTAAAGCTTCTGTTTTAAGCAGCTTGCTTTAGAAAGGAAATAGTAGCTAAATGGGGGGTTGGGATACAAGCTGATAAAAGATTTTTAAGCAGATTAGGGGAAGAAAGCACATGCATATGTTAGGCTTGGAGACAGTGCTGGGACGGCAGGGGAGAGTTACGGAAAGGGTTCCCGCAGAGGTAAAGGACATGGGGAATATTGATAGATCCAGATACCAATAAGCTCGAGGGGAAGAGGTATGTCAGAAAGTGGAAGGAAGGCGTAATAGTGGCTTCTTGGCCAAGAGCAAAAAACAAGGAAGGGGTGAAAATGCCATTGACGGGAATGATGGCATGACAGAGGACTTGATGGGATATTTGGAGGGATTGCCGGAGAGGCTCTGGCAGTGGATACCATGAATTTGAAATGGGACCAGTCTTTTATTTTTTATTTTTTTAAAGATTTTACTGATTTGAGAGAGAAAGGGGTGAGGGGCAGAGAGAGAAGCAGAATCCCCGCTGAATAGGGAGCCTGACTTAGGGTCCCTGAGCTGCCTGAGCTGAAGGCAGACGCTTAGCTGACTGAGCCACCCACACACCCCGGGACCAGTCCTTTAAAAGTAGTATAGAAAAGTTGGTAGTTAGACCAGTTCAAGGTTAGAGTTTTGCAGAGAAAGAACAAGGGCGAACAACTGGAGTGATGTAAATGATTGACTCTATTCGCAGGAACTGGCAGACTGCAGCCTGTGGGCCAAATCTATCTTCCCATCTGTTTTTGTAAATAGTTTAATGTTGACAACCACATCCTTTCATTCCAGCGTTGTCTGGCAGCTTTCACACTCCAGTGACGTAGTTGAGTGGTTCTGACAGAAACTGTGTTCCTGGAAAAGCTGAAACCATTTACTCTCTGGCCCTTTACTGAAAAGGTTTGCTTACTTTCACTGCCCCTCAGGAGTGAAGCCCGCGCGGGTGCGCATGGAGTCAGCCCAGGAGTCCTCGTGAAGTCAGCCAGCGGGGAGCCAGTTGACAGAAGAGAAGGACATTTAGAAAAGCTTAGGAGTAGAGGACTCCTGAGACCACCTGGATCTCGGGGGGTTCACTTAGGGGAGGGGACGGAGTGGTGGAGTGGAGGCTGAAGCTCATCAGAGTTCAAGTTGAGGAGCGTCAGGAGTGTTGGAGGACGTAACGAGGAAGCGGAAGGAAGCCTGTAGGCGACATCTGACAGGTCCCCTGCCGACATAAAGAGCTCGGTCCCCTTACGGAAGGGCGCTGTGTAGCTGTTCACCTGGCCCGCATCTGTTACCGCAGCGGTATTCCCAGTGGCTGGTACAGCGGCGAGAATGTCCGCACACTAGGTTACCGTCTGCTCATTGCAGTTGAGTCTGCTGAGCGGGAACCCTTGCGCGGACGTGCAGCTGTGTGTACACGGCATCCATTTCTTCTTTATGCAGAGGTGGAAAGAATATCACTGGATTTCTAAATCTACTTTTAATCTTGTTCCTTTTCACTATAGGTATATGAAAATTATCCTGCTTATGATTTAACTGAAAGAAAAGATTTCATAAAAACAACTGTTAAAGAGGTAAATATGTCCACCTTTTCTAATTTTGGTCATTTTGAACATCTAAGACAAAGGAATGATGTCTATCAAATATTGCATACGTTTCAAAATACTCATGTCACCAAATATATCACGTTTGACCCTCAACTTTTCTCAAAATAGATGGGGAAAATATTTTTCCTTCCCATTGTAAAGCTTAGAAGTACAGTGTGAACAGTAGTGACGAGACGAACGGACCGCAGCGGACCTCAGGCCTGCAAGGTCCACAGGCAGCTGGGTGCGTCCCGGCCACTCTCATAGCGAGCACAGTCGCTGTGCACCAGAGCAGATCAACAGTAGCTAGAGTTTGCTATTGGTCCCAACAGATTTCCCAAGGTTGCAGTGGTAAAAAACAATATAAAAAGTGGGGGGGAGGTTATGGTTTTTGTGTTCCTAACGTATCTTCAGTATAGGAAAATGATGTTTCTCTTGTTGCAGCTGATTTCTTGAGGCAGAGGAGACATGACTTGTCCCGTGGATGTAAAGATCTGATTTATACCATTATACCAGCAAAGAGAATGTATTTCCTTTTCTAAATCCCTGCAAGCATTGTATTGGTAGAACTTATTGCTGATCTTTTTATCTTAAGTAAATTTGAGTTTGTTGTTTTAAATTGCATTTCTATGCAGTTTTTAGTTTAAAATTTTGCATGGCAGTAACTGTTCCTTGCTTTTATAGTTGTATTTTGTACATTTTGGATTTCTTTATATGAGATCATAGATTCTCAAACTGTCGTAGTTTTTAGCGCGCTTAGTATTCACTTGTTTCGGAAAGAACTTTTAATCAAGTAGAACAAACTATTACTGACATTTATACATGCAGAGACTAAGGCAGTATTTAGTACACGAAATATTTTGAATACACATCTGTCAGTGGCAGTGTGTTCATCATATTAAAAATATACAGGCTTCAGCTATTGAGATTAAATTGGAAATTTTCTGCATGTGTATATATGTCAAATTGTCAGCATGACAAAAGTGACAGATGTTATTTTTGTATTTTTAAAAACAAATTTGTTGTATATAAAGTTTTTTTATTTCTTTTGTGCAGATCAATTTTTAAACTCTAGGTAGGTATCTTTACAGTTAAACTATGAAATGTCAGTGTTCAGCCAGATGGTATGACGGAGCAGTGAAAGTAAGAATTCAGTGGAGAAAACACTGAAGGAACAGATCGTTCTCTGCTTTGCCTCAGAAGTGTCATCAATTTGTAGTTTTAGTGTTAACTCTGCAAGTGTCTGTAGATACATTTTATATTAGGGATCAACCAAATCAGTACATCAGAACTTCAAAATTTGGGGACAGGGTGGGATTGAGTACAAGCACATTTGGCTTATAATAAGTGAACTGATTTTTATTAACTGCTTTTGCCCATATAAAATGCTGATATTTACAGGAAACCGGGCCACCTTTATAATTATGATAAATGTATGGAGTACAGTGCTAGAAGATAATGTGTCTGACAAAGTATTTCTCAAAAGTGATAAAAGACTTATTTTTAACATTAAAGAAGTTTAATGTACTTGTGGAATCAGGGCTTTTGGGTTTTAAATTTTGGCCAATCAGGATTCTAGGTGATCAAACAGATCACTCCTGAATGAGACTATTTTTCTCTCTTAAGTTGTCTTAATCAGTTTATTGAATAATCTCTGAATTTTAAAATAAAACAATGCTACTTACGAGAGAATTAGGCCTTTGATAAACCAGTTGAGTGTTTAAAATAAAAATCCATCCATAGAAATACATAAAAATGGTATGTGTTGACTGTTTAAAAAACCTAACAGGTTTGACTTGTTTGATAAATACAAATGAATGGAGTAAACAACTAAATGAGACCTAAGAATTGGCCTTTGATTTTAAATATTTAATTTGTTCCTATAAACCTTGTCAATAAAAATAATAAATCCATGCTCTTGTCTCTTGCATTAATGTCTTACGGTTCCTGTAGCAACCCCCCCCCCCCCAGCTGTGGATTTCAGAACAGGGGTTTTTTAGGTGGATTTAGCCCCACGACCCATTTATTTTGGAGTGCCATTCAGTGATAACGGACCACGTTCACATTGTATGGAGAGGTCACGAAGGAAAACTGGGAAGTGATCTCATAGAAGGTGGGTGATTATGGTTAACAATTGTTTATGATCATTTACTTGAAAGGGGGTGAGCAAAATCTACAGAAGGTTTGGAGGAGAGGGGACTGCTGGTGGGTGCTTGCAAGTTCGTGGGTAAGGTGTAGCTAATACGAGTGCGCTCATCACTACAGTGCACAGTGTATTTGAAAAACAAGTCTAGTTTTTATTAAGCAGTTTTACACAACCAGCTTGTTCACAATCTGCAGTTAAAACACTGTATTCACTGCTATTCAATTACAGAATCTTCAAACAGTGAAAAACAAACTCAAGAAAAGTACCGTGGTTCCTTAACGAACAAAAAGTCAAATGAGTCACTTGAGACAGGAAATTTTTTACGTACATACTTGCTGTACTGTACTTGAGCTAACTAGGTTTTTCCGCAGTTTGCTTCTAAGCACAGTACAAGTTTAAGTGCCCAGAAACTAAACAATCATGAGCCATTTCAAACTTAAAATATTTTGCGTTTATCACTGAACACATGCTATTCTTTAAACATTTTAAAACATAGCATTTTAAAGCAGAATACTTCCCAATCAGTACCAATGAGTCTCATCAGATAATCTAAATATCAACATTTTCCTGGGTTAACCCAACTTTGAAACCAATTTACGGCTGTTGCCTTTTCTGTGTATCATACTTTGATGGGGAGGGAATGTGTCTAAATTCTGTCTAAAGTTTGCATAAAATACTATTTCTACTTAGAAGATGACTTTAAATTTTAAAAATACCTAATATTTTGCAACGTGTCTTTAAAGTCATTTTGAGTCCCTTTTTGAAGCAGACTAATATAATTGAAAGAACTGTTCACACTTTTTAAAACAAAAGCACTTAAGTTACCATCCACTTTTCTAACTTCTTGGCAAGATAAGCATCCTGAAGACCCTGAAACCAGTGTTTATTTTAATTGAATTATTTTGTCATGAGTGAAAAAAGGAAAAAGTATCTGCCATGTTCTCAGGCTTTTAAGATATGGCTTTAAATGAGTAATATTTACCAGGATATCCCATTTTTCTGCAGTTTTCCAGTGGACCTGCCTATGGAATACTGAAAACATAATGCTGTAAAAAATACTCCTAAAGTCTGAATCTGTTATTTTAAAAAGCAGTAGAGGGAGTTTCTTACTAAAGTATTCTGACAAGAAAGATCTTTTTGCTAGTGGGTGCCAAAATTAAGGCTCTTTAAAGTGTGCCATCCACCCAAACTTGGCTCTTAGAAAAATAGCCATATTCTAAATGGTCTAAAGTATGAAGACTAGACTATCTCTACCCCATTCTTAATGACAGAATACCTATGCTGTTTAAGGAATTGAAAATGTTGTTTTGCCAATGAGTGCACAAATCTAAAATGTATCACAAAAGATACCTGAATTTAAATTTTTGAATAACCCAATGGAAAGAAATATGTACAATATAAAATAGTCTAGAAGTTTCATTTACTTTTAACTGAAGTTTGTGCTGTATCCGAAATGGACAGATTCTTATCTAAATTTTAAGTAAAAGTTCAATATTGGAGCTATAGAAAAGTCTTAAGGCTCACTGGCAAAGATACTGATAAACTGTCACAGAAGAAAAATACATGGCTTTATCTGGTTTTTTAGCAATTGCTGCTTGGTTTCTCAATGTTTGAAAACTGATGAGCCCAACAAAATATCAAATTTAAAGGGAGTCTCCAACCATGGAAGAAATCCAATCCAAAATCTTAATTTAAGGTTCTGTTCTGCCTTATTCTGAAATACAGAGGACTTAGCCCTAATCAGCCTGTGGAAAAAGCAATTAAATATAAGTGCTTCAAACGGATTCTTGGGGCTAAGAATGCTCTCAGAGAAGGTTTTTTTGTTTGGTTTTATGAAAGTGAGGTTTAACATGTGTTTCAAACTTTACCATTTGGGACACAGAAGAAAGCTGGGTCCAGACAAATTCTACTCAAAATGCTGCGATCTTGCTTGCTTCTCGAACACCACTCAAATATGCCCCTGTAACAGTTTGTGGAAAATGCCTGTTTGTTGCCTGTAAGAGATAATTGCACAATTTGAGTTCATGTCTAAGGAACTCAGATGATAATCAACAGAATACAAGCATAAACTTTCTTTGATCCTCAAAGACGGAGGGCACTTTGTGCTCCTATGAACACTACTCCCCCATCACTGCCCCTGAACTTCTTTGGTTATCCCACCATACCGCACCAGATCATTCCACAACTTACTCTGCAGTCCTGTGAAGTACTGTGTGCTGATCCTTAAGCTATGACCTCTCTATACCACGTACTGGAACTAATAATGAATAAGGCACAGTCCCTGCCCCACCCCCATCAGACAAATAATCTCACTGTTAGAATCAGTGATGAGGGAGGCACCGAACATGAACCAATCCACCCACAGTGGGAGTTGCGCTAGATGGCTGGAACAGAAGGACAGAGGGGAGTTGCTTCCAGGAGGCTGTAGCTGGAAGAGAACCAGCAAGCCAGGACAGGAAGAAAAGAATCCTGATCTATGCCTTCGGGGGTGGGAGCAATGACCAGGTCTGGGATGTAGCTGTGGGGAAGAGCCGCTGACATGGTGGTTAAGCAGACCTCAGAAGATGGGGAAGGATGTGAAACAGGAAGCTCCGTGTGAACCAAGCTATGTGCCACATCACCTAGATCGATGGCTGGGATGGAGAGAAGACGTCCGGCGCCAAAGAATTCAATAAATGGAGGCATCATGATCAGGAGGCAAGGATGCAAGTACTAGCAGGGAAAGAGGGGCAGAAACCTCACAGAAATGGGTTTAAACTTTTTCTCTGTGAGGTAACTATCACACGAGCCTAAAAGAGCTTCTGGAAGCAGCTGATAGTTGCTGCCCGGCATGCAGTCATGCTCTGTTCCCACGGAGCTGGCTCTCTGCAGGCCAAGGACGAATCTAAGCCAGCTTATTTTAAATGACCTTTTGTAATCCTCCAAAAGTCAGGAAGAGAAAAGGTAACACCAACTCCCATTTTCAGTGACACTAGAAGACAAGTGTGGTCCCTGAGCTAACATACAAAGTATGAAAACAGACGAAAGAGTGCTGACAATTTCCTTCACTCTGCTACATTTGGGAAGGGGAGTGGGGTGGGGGGACCAAAAGCAACCAATTCACCCCCAAAGCATCATTTAAAAATCTCAGCCACTGGGGGCATCAAGAACCCCAGAGGCAGAGGTCGGGCATGAGTGAAAACAGGACTGAAGGCTACGGAGAGCAATCTGGTCCCTCACCAGGTTCCCCGCTCCCACTGCCACCACCCACCCAGAGATCTGAGGAGGCAAGGGTGAGGCACCCAACAATACGGGGATTAAGGCAAAGCTTCCGGCTCCCAGAATGTCAGGAGCTGCCACCAAACAAATTACATGTTCCCAGAGGAAAGAGCTACAGAGCTACAGATACACAGACGTTTGGGGATCCGACCACCCACTGGCAAGCTTGCAGGAGCTTTCAGCAGGCTTTTATAAGAACGCCTTGCTCAAATCTAAGACGGTCAAGGATGGGATATTTGGACATGTGGGAGGCAGAGGCTAAAGGAAACAAAACAAAAACTCAGGAGTCATGAAGCAAGAAAAGGATGCTACAAGAATAATCCGAGGCCAAGAACATGCTCATAAAAGAGCCAAAATTTCCAAAGTCAATTCAAGGGTGGGAAGATGAATCTCCCACCACAACAATAGGCTAAGACAGAGGTGAGTAAGAGCAAAGAGAAGCAAATCAGATAACTCAGGAGTTCCAATATATGCAATAGATCTAGAAATAAGGAAAAATGTAGGGAGAAAATGATCAGAAGTGAAAAAAACAAAGACTGAAGGATATGAGCATCTAGATAACAGAAGCAAAAACAGGCACAGAAAAAATTAGTGATCAAAACAGCATAACATTTCTCAACAGAAATAAATCAAGAAAGAAGGCAGGCCACTTCACACCCATTACGATGGCATTAAAAAACCCCAGAAAATCATGGAGCCCCTGCGTGGCTCGGTTGGTTGAATGTCCGACTCTTTGATTTGGGCTCAGGTCATGACCTCAGGGTCGTGAGATTGAACCAAGCATTGGGTTCCCCCGCTCAACAGAGTCGGCTTGAGATTCTCTCTCCCTCTGCCCCCCCCACCCCCACACACACACTTTCTAAAATAGTAATAAATCAATCTTAAAACAATCTCAAGTGTTGGAACCTCTGTGACTGCTGGTGGGAGTGTAAAATGATGCCGCTGCTATAGGAAGCAGTGTAGTGGTTCTTCAAAGAATTAAGCGTAGAATTAATACATGATCCAGCAATGCCTCTTCTGGGTATATACCCCAGAGAACCCAAAGCAGGTTCTTGAAGACACAGGTACACCCATGTTCACAGCAGCATTACTCACAACAGCCAAAAGGTGGAAGCAACTCAAGCGTCCAGGACATGAATGCATATGCGAAATGTCATCTATAGGGCGCTGGGGGGCTCAGTTGGTGAAGTGTCTGCCTTCGGCTCAGGTCACGATCTCAGGGTCCCAGGATGGAGTCCCGCATTGGGCTCCCTGCTCGGCGGGAAGCCTGCTTCTCCCTCTCCCTATCCCTGCTCGTGATCCCTCTCTTGCTCTCTCAAATAAGTAAAATATTTAAAAAAAAGAAATGAGATCTATACACGTGGTGGAATACATTTAGTCTTCAAAAGGAAGGATATTCTGACACGTGCCACAACGTGGATGAACCTTAAGGACATTCTGAGTGAAATAAGCCAGTCGCGAAAGGACAAGCACTGCAGGATCCTCATCCTGGGAGGAAGAGGCGCCCAGAACAAACCCACAGATGGAAGGTGGAGAAGGTGGGAGCTGGGGGCTGGGAGAGGGGGCTCGGGCGGTGTTGCTTCACTGGGACCGAGTTTCAGTTTCGCAGGATGAGGAAGTTCTGGAGATGGTGGTGATGGGGGTACGGCAAACGTCATTGTATATGATGCCACTGAGCTATACACCTAAAAACAGTCAAGATGGTCAAAGCCTCGTTCTAGATGGAAACAGGCACTGTCGTTGATGGTGTCTGGATACCGTGACTGTGGCTACACCGGGACACAGGGGCGCTTCCATCCCAGCAAGTGTACTGCAGGGGTGACCACGAGACCCCTAACGGTCTCTGCGAGGCTCATGCAGTACAGAGGAAGTAACGAGACCCTTCAAATATTTGAAACAATTAAGGAAAAATAATTTTAGAGCATTTGCCAAAACAGCACTCCAGGTACTTCCTACGTTTGACTTCTCGGGCCCTAACGTAAAGAAACTGGATCCCAAAGATTACAGGTGGGGAGTCTGTGAAGTCTGTCCATGTTCAAGTGGAGATCAGAGTAGCCCAGCCATAAGAACCGTGGGCTGACCGACCGTGACAACCACCGACGGAACAAAAGTTCTTTACCGACTTGAAAATAGTTAACGAGGGTAAATCGTATGTCATGTGTAATTTACCACAACTGAAAAAATACATTTAAAAAAAAAAAAAAGAGAGAGAGAGGGATGTAGGAAATAAAAACGCCAACCCCGGAGGAGGGGTAAGGGGTCCCGAAGGTCAGCCAGCGCAGCCCAGTGCAGCCCAGAGCAGGAAGGCGCCGGGAAGGGGGTTTCAAGAAGTGGAGCGAACACGCCAGCTCCCGGGCACCCCAGGAGCTGCGGGGCAGGCCGCAGGTGGGGCTGAGGAGTGCGGGGGGCCGTGACGACTGTCTGGAAAGCCGCGCGAGCGGTCGGGGACGCCTTGGCTCTGCAGGAAGCCGCACCACAGGTGCTCCGCTGCCCCTCTCGGGTGAAACCGCCACACTACACAGGCCAAATCTTCAAGCTGAGGAAGCCAGCAGCCAAGGTCCGCCGTGTCAAATCAAAGGCAGCAAGAGAAATGTCGGAAAACAGGAAGCAAATTCCTGAAGAAACGACAGGCTTAAAAATGGCTGTCCTGGGATCGTGAGGTGGTGTCTGGTGTCATGATGCTTTTAAGATTTACTTGAGGGAGAGGGAGAGCGAGACTCTGAAGCAGATTCCATCCCAGCACAGAGCCCGATGCAGGGCTTGATCCCCCAACCCTGAGACCAGGACCTGAGCTGCCACCACCAAGAGTCAGACGCCTCACCAACTGTGCCACCCAGACGCCCCTGGTGTCATAACACTTTTGACTTTACTTTGAAACCCTGGACATACTCCCCTTCAATGAAAAGAAAGCAACCAAAATGAAAGTGGTCACGTTCAGGATCCCGACACGCACCTCGCCAGCAAAAAAGACCGTTCCTTGTATTTCCTCGGCAATGATATCGTAGGCTTCTCCGCTCCCACCTGTCTTCACAAAGCTGTACGCCATCTGGATCCAGGGGTCTGTGCTCCACCGAGTGACAAAATACTTCGTGGGATCTGGGACTTCCTGTGTCCAGCAGGAGGAACCATGAACCAGGAGCAAAGAGGGACTGACACGTGCTGTGGCCCCGGAGCAGCGACACCCAGTCCCGCCGCCTCTAGAAACGGGGATCATCCCTCTGCACCCCCTGCCGCCAGCATCCACCCAGGCCCCAGACTCGTGTGGCATGCCCTCCCCCGAGGCCTCACGTCTACAGCGTCCCCGGCCAGAGACGCACACCACACCCCCCAGCAGGCCCTCCCCAGCAGCTAGGACCCGGGTGCGCCCCTCCCGACATCCCGATGCCCGGCAGGCGCGGATGGTGCCCGGAGCGGAAGGGAAGGGGCCGTCCTGGGCTGGACCGGAATTCTCAACAGCCTTCTCCACCGAACGGCCATGGGCTGGTCGGTTTCACGTTCACTTCAAATGAATTCTGTGCCTCTGACAGGCACCAGCATGAAAAATATTTCCACAGAAACAATGTGTGAAGTTCCAACTAACGGGCGTGAAAACAAGTTTTGGGGCAAAAACCGACAACTGGGAGATGTAATCACATCACGTAAAATAAGCCAACACCCTCCCGGGGGCCTCTGGTTCTCTAATTTATGTTACTTTTGAGTCATTTCAACTCTTTCTACTCCTACTCCTTTATGCTCGAAAAAGATAAAAGCCACACCACTGACAGATCTCCAGAGATCGTGAGATTTGGTAAACTGACAAATATGAAGTACCCTGAGCTCCTTGGAGAAAAGACAGAAAAGGGATGAGCTGCGTCTGTGGGGTGGGAGAAAATTCTGGACCAAATCCCTTTGAAAGGAAAGTTGTCAAAGCTGGCTGGGGTTTGGGTTAATACAGGACGTGGGGAAAAGGCTGAGCCTCTGACGTCCTTGGGCAAACGAGGGGGTGTGGTGCTCGCTGAGGCAGCACACACTGAAAGAGGAACCGTACGGAGGTGAGCACGGCCTCTGGGTGAGGCTGACGTGCAAATTCGTGAAGCCTTCCACATCTGGTGCGGTTCCCCGGCGAACAGCCCCCCTCTGGGGTTTGGCACAAAAAAGGAAGGGAGGGAGGAAGGAGGGAAGTGTGTGATGTGAGCAAAAAAGGAAGACAATGGTGTGAAAGGTGGTACGGAATACTGCTACAGGCTCATCTGTGTCCCCCTAAAACTCCTAGGTTGAAGCCCTTAACCCCCAGTACCTCCTAAGGGGACGCAGAGAACGGGCCGTCCGCAGGCACTCACATCACAATGAGGTCCTCAGGGTGGGCTTTAACCCAGTAGGACTGGTGTCCTCAGGAGAAGAGGAGAGGACACAGACCAGCACAGAGGGAAGACCAGGGAGGCCACAGGGAGGCGGCGGCCCACGTGCAGGCCAAGGAGGGCCGCCTCGGAAGAAACCAGACCTGCCTGCACCTGATCTCGGACTCAGGGCCCCCAGCGCGGCCAGGTCCAGGCCTGGAGGTGGGAGGCTGGACATGGGGAGGAGGACGGACGCAGCCCATGCCCCATCCCCTTCGTCCACAGCAACGCAAGCACGGCTGGCTCAGCGCGCTGGGTTCTCTGACCTGCTCCTTGAACAGCTCCCGGAGGACAGCCATGCACTGCTGCAGCACCTGCTTGTCATCCAGGGTCCTCACGGACGCCACCGCCTCCCCGGCGACCACCGACATCAGCACGCTGTGCTGCTTCTGCAGACGCAGGAGGAGGCATGGGCAGGTTACACTCTCTGCTTTCAGGACAGCGGTCCCTAGACGCACGGCTCCAAATCGGGAAGGACCCCGTGCTCACAAACCTCCTTATCTCCTCCTCCTTTCCATCCCCAGTCCGTTTCCCTGACAAAACTCATTATGCATCTATACATTTTGTTGTTCGCGGCTGGAAAGCTCAGAAGGAAGGGTAAATATCAAATTCAGGGTTGCTCTTGGCTTTTCCCTTATAAGAACTTGTTCTAGAAAAAACAGAAGACGGAGAAGGAACATCTGCAAATAAAATCGGGAAAAATCCTTCTCAAACGGTAAAGAAATTTTGCCAGTGGCTCCCAAGAGAAACCTTTTAAGGTGCAGTTTCTTGGAAGGAAGAAGAAAAGGGAACAACCAGGGTGATTCTTCTGCAGGACATCAATAGTACATTTCAAGTCCCCCACCCGCCGCCCCCTCTGGCCACACGGGCCAACGCCGAGCCCGCCCTCCTCCGGGCCAATCACATCTCGCCCTTCGGAGCTCACAGGAGGACCCTGGGAGTGCTGTTCAGGTACTGCTCATTACTGTGTTGTGTGGACTCTGCCCGAGAGACCGCCCCACCAGCCTGAAACACTAATCCACTTCCCGGGGAGCGACATGAACACTTGAAGAAAATATGGCAGATGCTGGGGCTCCTTTCCTGTAGGAAAACATCCAAGTATCCTCAAGCATATCAACATAGGTCTAGAGCATCCACCACGCCCATCAGTTCCCGAGCTTGACCGAATTCTAAACTGTAGGAAGGGAAATTCAAACCACATTTCACTAGCGACTTTACCTGGGGATCCATGTCATAGAACACAGCAAAAAGCCCCCGCTTGCTGGCACTAGGAGGTACGTGACCGAAAAAGTCAGCCCCTTGAACTTTACTGTCCCAAAATCGATAAGGAAATTGCAAGGCAATCTGGAAAGTGAGCAAGAGAAAGATGGTTAGGCGTTTCTGGAATCAGAAGTACGGCAAACTCTAAGAAGCACCCTATAGTCTTTAACTAAAGAGCTATGCACAAAAACAAAAACCTAAATGCTCCCTTTCCATGTACTTGTCTCGTTTGTTCTCTTGTGAGCATCTGGCTTTTTGTGCTGTTCAGTCCCGTACTCCCACCAATGATGATGGGACCCACCGACAACCGGATAAGGCTGATCTGAAGATGCAAAGCATCCCTGAGACCTGGTCTTGAAGCAAATGTCCCTAAGATCAATTCTAGCCACCCTGAGGGCTGCCAGGATCCCCTGTAGCACTGACACGTTCTGCTAGAGAAGATTTTAAAGGCAGAGGAAGTAAAACTCTCTCCTCACTGGGACCAATTAATGAAAGGCAGGCATAGAAAGCAGCCAAAAAAAAAAAAAAAGAACTACCTTATTTACATATTTATATGCCAAGTTCAAATTCTGAATAACAAGACTCATTTTCCTAAGGTCAAAATTCAGACCTCGGCCAGCTCTCCTCCTCTCGTTTTGATAAAGTCCTTTTGTATTCTTCATGAACGATTATTCAAATGAAAAGAAAATCTTCGAATTTTATTTGAATTAAAAAATTACTGGGGCACCTGGGTGGCTCAGTTGGTTAAGCAACTGCCTTTGGCTCAGGTCATGATCCTGGAGTCCCGGGATCAAGTTCCGCATCGGGCTCCCTGTTCGGCGGGGAGTCTGCTTCTCCCTCTGACCCTCCCCCCTCTCATGTGCTCTCTCTCTCTCTCATTCTCTCTCTCAAATAATCTTTAAAAAAAATTTATCCACTCCTTCCCAATACCAGAAGCTAGGGAACTCCAGTCATCTGACTTTAATCTCTTTAGTTCTGAGGCTTGAGTAACACAGTCACCTTTTCAATGATGCCTGCGCCTAAGCTGTTGATAGCCTTCATCTTCTTGTCTGACAGCGGTGGGTTAAAGTGAATGGCCCCCTTCTGCAGTAAGGCCAGGGGGACAGTGACTAATACCTGTGAGAAAAAATGAACAGTGAACACACAAAAGCAACTGAACCTAACACCACATCTACTCAGTGGATTCATTTCCAGGAAAATCTCAACACACAAAGGACATTCCTCTCTACTGCCAATCATGAGACTGTCAACGTCCCATGTTATATTGGGAAGAACAAGGGCTATCATGTACCATCGGGCAGGTTGTTCACTGCACAAGGGTGCCTGGCTGAGCAGAAGTGACATCCACATGGAAGAACTCACAGAAAGGTCTTGATGGTTTAGAATAACCCTGGGTAAAGAGTCAATAGATCCCTATCCTGAAAAGCAGTACTGTAAGAGGAAATGGCCCTAAATATGGAGTCAGGAGAACTACATTTGTGTTTCATTACCGACACTACCTAATGTGTGGCCAGTCCCTGCCCTACTAACCTCGAAGAACTGAGGTAATGCTTAAAACGAAAACTCTTACGATATACAATATACATCAATATGTTTCAGAAATGGTAAAGCACATCAAAAACAGTATGGAGTATTATCACAAAGAACCACAAGAAAATTTTAAGGAGAAAACAATTTATTGTAGGGTCTCTCCAATGGCTCGCAAAATCATTTAAGAGAACTGAAGTAAGAGGTGGGAACGGAGCCTTCAAGCATGACTCTCCAAGTCCCATCACAAAACCCGGCCATCAAAGAGCTGCTGTCTCTCCATACAATCAGGAAATTTCTGGCGCCAGAACCACATTACCACAACCACAGCCAGAAGCCATCAGTCCTGCTGCCAGCTCCAGAATCATGTTGCTTACAGAACAAGCTGCACCAGCAAAATGGGTTCTTCATGCCCCACTCGGGACTCACATGGTGAGTGGACCCTGGGGCCTCCAGTGGCCCTGTTGCAGAAGAGCCCGACACCCTGGCCGTCACGCTTGCCAGAAGTGAAGCAAACGCCACACCACACCTTCCAAGTCTCATGCTAGCGTAGATGAGTGGCTGCACCTTTCATATCTAGAACCTCAGCTGCTAGGAGTCTGGGGAGTGTGTGTGTGTGTGTGTGTGTGTGTGTGTGTGTGTGTGTGTGTGCGCGCGTGCACACAGGAGTGTGCGATGGAACCGAGTGTCAAGCACCCTAGCTACCAGAGCCCTATCAAAGATTTAGTGTGTTTGGCTTAAACCCCAACTCCAGGATCCCAGGAAGGCCAGAGTTCCTCCTGTGACTGTGTCACCATTTTCTGCCACAGGGAACTTTTAGAAAGTATAAAGCATTTTCTGTGTCATCATCATGCAATCAAAAAAAAAAAAAAGGTGGGGGGGCGCCCGGGTGGCTCAGTCGGTTAAGCATCTGCCTTCAGCTCAGGTCATGGTCTCAGGGTCCTGAGATCAGGTCCCGTGTCAGGCTCCCTGCTCAGCAGGGAGCCAGCGTCTCCCTCTGCCCCTCACCCTGCTCTTGTGCTCTCTTTCACTCTGTTTCTCTCTCAAATAAATTAAAAAAAAAAAAAAACAATTATTCTCTTGGATGCGTAAGAACTTCCAAGGAAATAAGATCTAAATCTTTTTTAAGATTTGTCAGAGAGCATGCACACAAGCAGGGGGAGGGGCAGAGAGAGAAGCAGACTTCCTGCTGATCAGGGAGCCTGACAGGGCTCCATCCCAGGACCCTGAGATCGTGACCTGAGCCGAAGGCAGACACTTAACCGACTGAGCCACCCAGGCGTCCCAGATCTAGATATACTCTTAACATCAAAAAAGCTTTCAAGAGCACATGAGCGAAGGTAAACAAACAGGCGAAAGAGATAAACATACACAGGCCAGGGACTCCCAACAGATCTCCGTGCAAGCAGCCTAGAGACCACACCACAGTTCGTCAAATGTTTATCGGTGTATCAGGTTGGGGTGGTAATCTTCCACTTATAAGTTGGTTTGGAAACTTCCAATTCAAACCGTGTGATGTGTGCAGACTACCATCAAAAGACTTCCTTTAAATGTTTCGGAGCAGACTCTGAAACACAGCTCTGCCCTAATACCCCTGGAGAGCCGGATTCAAAGAAAGAAAGGCAAAGTTGCCTCGTTAGGGTCAGGCAGAGGGTGATGCGGCAGAGGCCACAAGAGGCAGAGTCACGAAATCCCAGTGGTTGAGCCATCAGCTGACTTGCAATTTTAAAAAGAGGTATTTAAAAAAATTTTTACCACTAAGAGGAGCCTTAGATATTAGCCTGATTCTCACTTTGCGGCTCACAGATAAGGACATTGTCGCTGGCCTGGCCACATGCTGGACTCACCTGGGGAAGTGTTACAAACATGACCAGCACAATTCACTGAGAGTCTCTGCGGGGTGGGGTTCTGCAGCCTTCCTTTGTAAGCCCCTCCTGGGTGATTCTAACCTGAGCCAGGACTGAGAAGCACTACCAGTCCAAAGACTAGATCCTACCACTCCTAACTCCGAGAGTCAATGGCAGGAGTAATAGGACCTGCCCCGTGGGCTTATACATTAGACCCCGTCTCTTCATTTGACATGCGATCCTTTACTTCTGTATGAGTATCATGGACTGTAGAGTACTTGGATATAACTGGAAAGTGCAGAATACAGCTAATCTAGGAACCAGTGATAGTCTCTCAGTTACACATTGTGGTCCTCATTTCAGACATAAATAAACTGAAATAAATTTACGGGGCTTATTAATCCTCCTCCGCCGCAAGGAAGCACCTTTGCTCTCCAACACCATAGAAATCTCCGTGTGATGTCACATAGTATAACACTGTGGCCACTGTCCACCTACTGAAGTTGTTTACAAAAAATTCCAATAATATAAAAGTACTTCTGCCAGTTTCAAAATGAAAACACAGAGCTGTCTTGAATTGAAAAATGATTCCATGTCAAAACAAACTAAAAAAAAAAAAAAAAAAAACCCACTGCCAACTTGGAAAGTACTGAATTAAACAAAATAACTTTTGTAATGCACAACTTCTCAGAGCCTTTAACACATTCATATTTAACCCAAAAAGTAGACTGCAGTATACAACACTTTTCAAACTTATTTGGCCAAAGGATTTTTCTTATTCAACTCTCAGGACTGATGTACCATAGAACGCACTTTAAAGAAACACTTTTCAGAATTCCACCTACCATGAATCTACACAGTGTTAGATCAATTAAATCAGATTTGCAGATCCACACATAACTGAGTACAGATAGGGAACTCTTCAGGACCCAAACAAGGCTCCAGGCAGATTGCCAAAGGCAAACATTTTGGTGGAAAACACGGTTTTCCCAGACCCACAGACCCCTGGCAGCACCTCGTGAAATTCTATCACCTACCTTTTGTGCTGTACACCCTGTCCCATCCGTGATGGTAACCTGCACTTCATCTCCAGAATAATCAATGCTCTGTACCTGCTCAAGAAAAACAATCATGAAAACCACGAGGGATGGAGCCATAAGATCCAGGATCCTCTCCAAGTCTATCATGTGAATTTCTATCTCCAAGACTCCAAAGAATCATCTCTGGCATTCAGGATCTAAATGACATTTACAGCTTACTTCAGGGAACTATCACCCAGTCATTAAAATTTATAAACACTTTGTCAGAATATGGAAAATCTTTATGCTCGTTTATCTAAAGCAAAATAAACACGTAAATTACAGCCTCTGTGATTAGGGCAATGCACAGTACAAACGCATCGGGACAAAGATGCGAAGGAAAAATTTTAGAGTGAACATAAATGCACTGTGTCGGGGAGGTCATGAGACTCCTGCACACATTAGTCACCACTGTTGCCTCCAAATAGCAGGGCTACCTAACAGACAAGGTCACAAACACCTGTCTCCTGTGTAATCCACGTACCCCACGCTTCGTATCCTCCAAACACAAGGCCAATCCAAAGCCGCCCACCCCTCCCTGCCGCTGTCGATACTCACTGGAGACTCGAGCCGAATATCTAGGCCTTCTGCTAGTTTTTCAAGGATTACGGAGTAGCCAGGCATTAGCAGAGTATGGTCACCAGCAAACTGGGCAAAGAATTCGTTGTGGTCCCAGGAGCGAGCAGACACCTGGGAAACAATAATGTGTAGGGAAGCTTACTTTATTATTCTTTTTTTAAGTAAACTCTAGCCCCAACATGGGACTTGAACTCACGACCCCAAGGTCGAGAGTGGCATGCTCTACCGACTAAGCCAGCCAGCCTCTCCAGGAGAGCTTATTTTAAAACAAAAGGTAGACATGATTTGGGCATGGGTCCCACTCCTTGATAGAGACACAAGGTAGAGTATGTGATAACAATCCTGGAAAAGGAAAACTCTATGAATAAAACTGCATTTGAACAACTCCATCGTTAAACATGCCAACTGTTCGTCTTCAACATGGCATCTCTACAGAGGCTGAAACCCCGCATGATTTTGGAAAACAGTTACTCCAGTGGCAATGAAGAATCGAGTGAAGGGATGGATGCCTCGGTGGCTCAGCCGGTTGGGCGTCTGCCTTCGGCTCAGGTCATGGTCCTGGGGTCCTGGGACTGAGCCCTGCATCAGGCTCCCTGCTCAAACAGGGAGCCTACTCCTCCCTCTGCCTTCTGTCTCTCCCTCTCTCTCTCTCTGACAAATAAATAAAATCTTAAAAAAAAAAATGAAAACAGAGAGAGGACAGTAAGTCGGGGTCATCCATGGAGCCTCAATTCAAAATATAGAAGATCCAAGTATCAAGACCACAGTGGTTATAGGAGTGAGGCAAGTTTAAATTTATTTCAGCAAGATGCACAGACCACAACTGCAAGGCTCCTCTATTTTGGTGTCTGGAGAGCAGGGTTCTCAGACCACGCAGGGCTCCACAGAAAGGCCTGCAGGGCCTCCGGGGGGGGGGGGGGGGGGAGCAGAGAGCACAGGGGAAGGAGGGCAGCAAGCGCACCAGGCTCTGGGCCCCTCACCGATCCAGCCCGAGGCCTGCCCACCTGCGCTTACTTTAGACACACTCTCTGAAGGATGGTTTCTCTTACTTTAAAAACAAAACACAAAGTCTAAACCACGGTGGGGTGACTATGCTCAGAAGTCATGATTTTTGAACTTCCCAACAGCAGAACTAGTATTTCCTGTTTACCCAAACCAGTCTGGGTTGAGTGCGGACACACACGCACGCACGCACACCCCCCAGCACGCGCACACCTGATGGAGGTTGCTGCCGCAGGCATACTCCAGGTTGCTGAGGTGGAAATGAAGCACCTGCTCCTCAAGTTCACTGAAATGGATACCAGACTCCTTGATGAAAGCTTTGTAGATCTCCTCTATCTTTTCTGCAACGGGAAGGGAGCAAAGCAGAGAAAACAGAGGTCATGTTAGTTCCGAAATCCTTGTCGCTCTGCACCTCCTGTGACCCACAAACCCCCAAACTTCTGAAGTCCTTTCCCAAGTAAACCTGGGGTCGGGAGGTGGGGGGGAAGGACATCTTGATAAGGTTGGTTTCACTCAGGAAGGAAAAGCTTATCTTAACTGGAAACAAAGTATGTAGGCTCTACAGCTTCAACCATGTTTCGTTTCTGCCTAGCTGAAAAACTTTCTTTTTTCGCTCAGGGTGGGGGTGGGGGTGGGGTGAGTACCGGCTGTACCCCCAGAGAAAATTCCTCTTCCCTTTCTGGTCCTACTGGGACCACCTAAGGTCAAGTTCTTAGAACATCTCACCTCAACTCAAGAGACCTACAATAGACTTCTGGCTATATTCTCCCCGAAACAAGAATAATCCATCACAGGCTTTCGTCACCTCAGCCTTCTGCCTCGATACCTTTTAATTACTGGTTTTCTACTGCCTGTGTAAAAAATTCCAAAACCCACAGCCAGACCAAGCTAGCACATCATCAGCCTTTCTAAAGATAGCCCCTACTACCTGCCCACTCACACGCTCTGCTGAGCGGGCCGCTGAGTCTCTTCCTGGTCATTCCAACCGTGGGAGGCCTGCTGCCACCACTCACCTCACTGGCCGCCCGCCGGCCCCCCGGCCCAGCCCCCTTCCAGCCCAGCATCAGCTGGCCAACACACGCCTTGGGAATGCTGCTTGCTGCCAACCCCAACCTTCATCCATCCCATGCAACTGGAACGTTCAGCTACACAGACACACAGCCCTGTGGTATCATCATTCCAACTCTGGTCTTAGATTCCCTTTTCGGGGGAGGGGGTGGGGGGGGAGGCTCATGTCTGACAAACTGTAAGCCTCTTAGCACAGAGTGCTTCTTCGTAACCTTCTACCGTGATGACCACCAGCCCACATGTACGCTGCAGACTCAAAGCTTCTATCAAGTCTGTGTACTTGCTTAACTAGAAACGGAACTGAAAGTGAGTTAAGGAAAAAAAATTTTTTTTGACAACTCCACACTCTCATTAAAATTTTCCGTTCTTATGCTACATCGTAATACAGGGATGGCCACAGTGCCTCTGGATCTGTGCTGGGCTTCGGCCCCCAGACCACAGGGCCTTTGTGCTACCTTCATTACCATCCTGCAGTCCCGTTCCTGCCTCCTGCTACGGGGTTTCTATTTTCCTTTAGGTTTTGAGGAGATTTGGGAGGAACCAAGATTGCTAGAACTGTATATAAAATTAAGTATAAAGAGATTGAGAGAAGACTTAATGTGATTTTTATGTAAATTATATTTAAAAGCTTTAGTACATATGCTCTGTGAAATTAACTCTAGCTTCTTAGTATTTCTCTTTGGGTGTTCTCAGCTAAGCGCTAAATGAGGTAGAATCTCACACAGCTCAGATACTACCAGGCAGGAGAGAACTGAGACCTTCTTTATGCAGACATGTGTGCACCATTATTAAAGCTTTTCCAAAAAAATATTAGAAAAAACAACAACTTGCACAGTCGGTGTTGCAGACCCTCCTTTGATAACTTTTCTTAAGTAATTGGCCAAGACAAAGCAACATTATTAGCTTTTTTACCTGCTGGCCCTGAAGAAAGGGTGAAGACCCCCATCCAACGATTACCACCCACAGGCACAACACTACCCCAAATCTGAGCACATTCCCCAAGTCAGCCTAGTAACTTTCCCCAACTCCAAAAAATTCAACAATTGCCCCTGGGTCTGGACATGACTTACATTTGATTAAATGATCCCTGTACATCCCCATTTCTGAAAATGTTCTGTGAGAGTCTGTAGGTGAACACTTACGAATAAGGGCAACTGGAGGGGATGGGTCTCAAGCAGGAACGCAAGGGGAGGGGAAAGAGAAAGGACAGTGCTTGCTACTGAGACCTTTACCCTAAACAATGAGGGGGCATGCACCAGGATGCAGACCTTTATGAACCCTTACGAGGAAACACATCGTTGAAGCAAATTAACATCCTGTGAACAGAGTTCAAATGACCATACTTGAAGAAACCCCGAAACCCCGACAGGCCGCCAAGAACTATGAGTGATACATCCAGGACATAAGAATTGTAGGTTAAACAAACCTCAACTCAAGAAGCAGTACCGTCAAATCTCCAATGGCACCCTCGTGGAAATGAGTGGTTATGTACAGTCAAGTTTTCCAAGGAGTACAATTAACTGAGTACATTTTGGTCCGTTTAGTACCAAAGCCTAACGATTTTGAATTAAAATGTTCCAATTGCAATACACATTCTTGCATTCTTAAACATACTGGAAAAAAAAAATCTCAAGCTATTGTCCCCCAAAAAGGAAAGGAAATCCTGGCATACAGAAAGTCTTTTTATCTAGAATGGACATCATGTAGGGACTCTTCACACAGGGCCTAGAACACATTTCCTTAAAGGAGGCTCCTCTGGGAAACTGAAAATTAAACATTTAAATAATTATTTTAAACATCAGCTATTTTATGCAAAGTAAGATCTGAGTGTGTTCACTCACACAAGCCTCTAAAGGTCCTTCAGGAAGTTCTCCGCAGAGCAGAACAGTCCGGAGGACTCATCAGTCCAAAAGGAATGCTCACAGGAGTGCGTGCGTGCGTGCGTGTTAACATACGCTCTACGCCCATCGTGGAGCCTGAGCTCATGACCCCGATATGAAGAGTCACAAGCTCCACCAACTGAGCCAGCCAGGTGCCCCTTCATAGGACTCCTCCCATTGCAGACATCCAACCGCACAGGCGGATGCTGCTAGTGCTAATGAGCTAGGGTTACAAGGAGACTCCAATGGAACATTCAGAACACCATTCTCCCATACCTCCTAAAGGAACATCTTGGAGCTGAGTCTTATCCTTTCTCCACTCAGAGACAACATCCAAGAGAGCATTAAAATGAAAATCCATGCGCTTGTCAATAGTGGGGTCAGTTATTCGTCCACCTTCCTGAATTAAGTCACATCTCTCTCCAAATTTATGCATGCTGATGCCAAGCTTCAAAATAATAAGAATAAGAAGGTGAAAATTTGCCCTGGAAAAAATACTTACAGGTTCTAAGCTGAAATTAGACAGAGCTCTCATGGAGAAAACGGTCTAGCAGCTCTCGAAGAGAAAGCTAAATATGCTTCCTAGGGAAGGGCAGCAAAGTGAGGCAGTGAGGAAAAAAAGAGCATGAAATCTGCGAGACCTTATTACAGGAGAAGGTGAGGTGACAGCAACAGCGTCCATGCCATGCACTCTACAGCTTTTCGGGCCATAATAATTAATGCTTCTGAAGCTACGGCTGAGCACTGCCTCTCCTTGCTCTGACATTCCAGCCCCGCTGTGGACTCTCCCATAAATGAGCACGCAACCACACAGACACTCATGGAAGGTGATGTTGAATTTACCGTCAATAAACACTTCAGGAAAAAACCCTAGGCCTACCAGGTCTTCAAAGAAATTACAGAGGGTTGCCCGATAAGAGACAGGATGCCTAGGTAAATCTGACTTTCAGATAAACAATGAGTAGTTTGGGTTTGGGTTATCTGTTGTTGTTTTTGTTTTTTTAGCATAAGTATGTCCCAAATATTGCATGCAAAATATCCCATGTAATATTTGGGACATAATTATCCTAAACAAAGTACTTATTTATCCAAAAGTCAAATTTAGCTAGGCATTCTGTATTTTTATTTGCTCCATCTGGCAACCATACAGTGATGAGCTAATCGAGTGGCCGGCAAATAAGACACAAATATAATTAAAGATCTTAGAAAAAAATCTTTTATGCACGCTACAGTTCTACCTTCTCCGAAAGGAAGAACTGTAACTATTTTTGTTGACTTTTCAGAGGGGATGAGGGGGCAAGAAATCATTTGGGGGTGGTTCTATATCATCTAGAAGCATTATTAATACTACACACAAGCAAAATGAGACCATTTTTTCTTCTGATTATCTACAACACAAATCTTAAAGAAACCCACTTGTTCACACATTAGTGCTACTGGGTTGTTGATACAGCCATTGACAATCTGGGCTCCTCTTCCCACTGTGACACCTTTAAAAGATTTATCATCCCATACTCGGCCTCCAATTCGGTCTTTGGCTTCCAGGACAGTTACCTAAAAAGACAAGCAATCAGGGAAGCTAAATAGGATAGAAAAACCATATTAAACAGAATGACACACAGTTAAATAAATTCCATATTTGGTTAATTATATCACTTGAGAAAAAAACTTTAAAAAGAAGGCAGTGTGAACAGAAGCCAACGTAGATGTTAAAACAAACCATCCAGCTTTTCAGCAAGAAGTGAGTGAGTGGTCTGCTGGAGAAATCCCTCACACTGTCTCCTCTCCAATCCCATAATGATAAGATATGATGAACCACCACATGAAACATACTCTGAAAGCGTTTACTTAATACTATTCCATAAATTAAAAAAGCACTATAAGAAACTAAAGAGGTGAGTTTGTCCTATAAAATGTCTCTGGATGGAGCAAAATGCCTTCAGCATTGCAAATAGGACTTAACTTCCCTAAGATAAGACTACTGTTAAAAATAGGGCACCTGCATCAAAAACTAATGATGTAATACATGGCGATTAACATAACAATAAAAAAATTAAAAAAAAATAGGGCGCCTGGGTGGCTCAGTCGTTAAGCGTCTGCCTTCGGCTCAGGTCATGATCCCAGGGTCCTGGGATTGAGCCCCACATTGGGCTCCCTGCTCGGCGGGGAGCCTGCTTCTCCCTCCGTCACTCCCCTTGCTTGTGTTCCCTCTCTCACTGTGTCTCTGTCAAATAAATAAAAATCTTAAAAAAAAAAAAAAGACTACTGTTAAAAATAACATCGTATGTCGATCATACTATCCAAGTATGACTTGGTGGGTGTGGCCTAAGCAGGTTGGCCCCACACGCAAACAGCTTTACCTCCCCCAAATTTCGGACAGCACGAGGAGCTGCTGCTGGACAGCTCCGACTACAACAGCCATACTTCCCTGGGTTGCAGTAACCCAGGGAAAATGTGAGTCCTACTCTGCCATTTCACTTCCGGATCCCTAACAGCACTCCTTCAATTTGCTCAAGGAGGTTCCCCAAGTCAACCATCTTGGTTACTCCAGGGAATCTCTTTCCTAACATTAAGAAGGATCAGTGGTCTCTGTGGGGTCTCTCTCATCACCTGGCGAGAGAGAAGGGAGAATGGGAGGGGTCCTCTGAATATTCTTATTCCTCATTTTCTCTGACAAGGTAGGTTACAACCTGAGGTTCTAACCCTCCCCACCCTCTTTTCTCTGACTTCATTCAGATTAACACAGACCCATCTGTGTCTAGTTTTGTTTTAGTGTAAGAGGAAAGCAGGACATTAAAGATAGCCCCCTAGATTTTGGATATTGATAACCTCCCCTGCAATATCATCTGTGAGTTTCCCAAACAAAAACAAGAGATCTCGGCCCTTAATATCTAATGGTGGAATAAAAAAGTGATCAATTAAAACACGTCCTAGCTTAATACCACTCAGAAAATATTCTGAAATATAAACACACTTCCCATAAATCCAACTCAGGTTCTTTGGTTTTGTGAGCAAAATAATGTAATCCAAGATTTACATCTTCCAATCAACTGAGGAAAACTTCTCTTAGATATAGCTACTGAAAACTTTTCTCATCTCTGAAACTCCTCCAGCAGAGAAGACATTGTGAAAAAGTTGTCATTTCTTTCAACCAGACGAGAAAAGTGGTAAGACTAATTCAGTTCTACCAAATTGATCTTCACGTTTGGTTTAACTGAAAACCAAAGTCCTTGAAAAAATATTAGTTTTTAAAAAGGAGACATGTGTCAGACCTAAAAGTCACAACCATCGAGGGATGGTTAATTCGAATGAATCTAATGGAAATGAGATTCTGAATTGCACGATAATTTTTTGTCTCTATTTGGGCTAATGTTGAACAACTGGACTAAGGCCACACACTAGCTAAAAACTACCCTACCTTGGAGAAGCAGGCTACCTCAAATATGTACAGCCCTTTAAAAGTCATGTAATTCTGTCTGAACCATGGATTAACCAGTTCAATCTTGCTTCCAAAAGCAGACTGTTTTCCAGAGTAAGACTCAAAGTGTGCCTTTGAGGGGCACCTGGCTGATTCAGTCAGTAGAGCGTGCAACTGCTGATCTCGGGGTTATGGGTTCAAGCTCCACATTGGGCACAGAGCTTACTCAAAAAAAATAAATAAATAAAGGATACCTTTGATTTGCATAAGAAAATTTAACTGGGTGTTTCAGAAACTTTAATACAAGAAACGGTGAATTTCCAAGCTACTATTTGGTTGTTTCAAACTATTACAAAAACAAGGACTTTTTCCCAATGTGCCCTCTATGGGGTCGATAACACCCCGTGGAGAATTTCTGCCTTAGTTTCTGCACATACTCTCTTCTGATTTGCTCATTAGGAGCCTAAAATCCTCTCCTAAAGCTGCTGAGAACTGCTATTCCCCCCACCTTTCTTTTATCAAACCAATTTCAAATGTTTTAACTTTTCTAGGATCAATTAGAAAGATTTTAAAAGATATAAAGATACAGTGTGTTTCACATTCTCCACTAAAATCAGAAACTGGTTTCTAAATCTTAGAAAATTTGGACCAAAGGCACAGTTAACCATCTCTTGTCAACTTCATGTCCCCAAAAATCTTACCTTAATTCCAAAGTTATGCAATTGCCTAGCAGCTGCTAATCCTGCTGGACCAGCCCCGATGATGATGACTGATTTCTTAAAAAAATAAAATAAAATTTTTTTTGAAAAAGAAGGATCCAATTAGAGAAATGAAAGCAATATATTGTTTTAGTTGTTCTAAGAAGGTACTAACTGCCAAGCCACGTTAGTTCACTTAGTACATCTACATTTCTTTGATGTTCATAGAAAGGTACTTTCCTAAAGAATAAGGTTGCACGTAAGTAATCCCCTCTTTTCCACAGTCTAGGAAACCGGTGCCTGATACTCTCTTCCCCAGAGAAGCACATATTCTACACAAGTCTTGCTTTGTAACTTGTGTGGCAATACCGTGTCTGTCACTAGTATTATTAACGAGGATCCCCCAACACTGATGTCACATACTAGCATTTATCATGATGGCAGTGGTGTTACTGCGAGAGCAAAAGTCACCTACGTTGTGGTAATCTTTAGGAAGAAGATGCTGGTCGGTGCCGACGCCAAGAACTCCCGTGTTGATGAGACCTTTCCTCGTCATAAAATAAAGTATCCTCTCTACTTCCTGAACACACCGGATACGCACGAGACCCCGGACAATGATGTGAGGAATACATTTCTGAGGGGTAAGAGCTTCCTGTGTGTGGAAACAAAACCAGACTGTTAAGACAAAACAAACACACATAACTCTGGGCTCCTCAAAAAATTAAACAGAATTCCTCTGTGACCCAGCAAGCCCACTCCTGGGTAACCACTGAAAAGAACTAAAAACGTAGGCTCATACAAAATTCATAGCAGTACTATACTCAGATTGCCAAAAGGTGGGAAGTATCCAAGTGTCCATTAACGGATGAACAGATAAACCAAATGGGGTAGATCCATACGAGGACCATTACTTGGCCATAAAAAGAAATGAGGTACTGATCCACACTACAACATGAGGGCATCCTGCAAACATGATGCTACGTGAAGAAGCTACTTACGAAAGGTCACATACTGTAGGATTCCATTTATATGAACAACCCGCAATGGGCAAATCTATAGAGACAGGAAGTAGATTAGTGGTTGCCAGAAGCTGGGGGGAGGAAGGAATGGGGAGTCACTGCTTAATGGCTGTGGGGTTTCCTCCTGGGGTAATGAAAAGTTCTAGAACGAGATGTGAGGATGATTATACAACACTGTCTATTTACTTGATGCCATTAAACTGTACCTTTTATAATGGTAAAAATGGTAAATTTTATGTTGTGTTTTCACCACAATAAAAAACCAACCAAACAAAACAAAAACCCACTCAGGGTACTCAAGTCCATCCTGTGTCACTAAGACCTAGTAGGATCAAAGGGGGGTCGGGGGGGTTGCCTGGTGAAGAAAAAAAAAGGGACCAAAGGAAGAGACAGCAATTTGTATTTCATCAGTTCATCTTCTCCTCCCCAAGAAGGACAGCTATGGGAAGTGTGGGCTGACCAAGTCGCAAACGCATTCCTGACTCAATACACCACACGCTAAAGGCCACAGCAAAAGCCCACACCGCCACTTGAACCAGCAGCAGGAAAAGCTGGATTCTCATCACTGATAAGATGTGAGGAGACAGATTTAGGCATGTGTTTAAAAAAAAAAAAAAAAAGACACTCTCTTTCCCTTTGCGCCCCAGCATTGGCAAGGCCTTGGAACGTTTCAAAGATACAAGACTGACATAGCCTTGACCCACTGTCGTGAAGTTAGAACAGCCTCAAGAGTGGGAGTCCCAACCTCTGGCTCATCCTCTACTTGTCACCAAGCCCCCAGCTCCGAAAGAACCTCACCAAGGCAGGAAGAGGACTTACAGTAGAACCATGAATGACACAGGGTTGAACTGTGTGGGTCCACTCACAGATGGGCATTTTTGATAAGCACAGTGCAGTACTTAATATTTTCTGTAGCTTACTTTATCCTAAGAATACAGTATGTAATACAGATGCAACACAGAAAATATGTGTCAATCAACGGTTTACAAGATTGGTAAGGCTTCGAGTCAACATATCCGTAGTTAAGTTTTGGGGGGAGCCAAAAGTTATATGCGGATTTTTGACTGGGTTGGGGGGGTGTCAATGCCACTAACCCCCACATCGTTCAAGGGTCAACCATATTCAAGAAATAACATCGGCTTGGGTTGGTGCAAAAGGTAAAAAAAACTTATTTGTAGTCATGAATTTTAAAAAGAAAATAATTTCAAAATCTTTGATTCTTTCACAAATATGTGCTTTTCCACTAGAGTATTAAACATAAATCATACTATTTTATTAAAATAGATCCAAGCTGACCAGGTTCAGGATTATTTTCTGTTAGGTTCTTCACCAGTATAAATCAATTTTCAAAGTCGAACGAAAAGAAATGTGAAGAAAAATGAATCCAAGGCTGTTTCTGAAAAGTGTATCTTTACAACTTATTTACAGGAAATTCTGACCACAATTTTGTTAAGTTAGCAAATGTTTATTGAGCACCTACCTCAAGCCTGCTGGGGAGGAAATGAACAATTCTGCCTTGTCCAACCCACTCACAGAATTCGTATAAATTGCATTAACAGCCATAAACCTAATCAGGCCATCTCACACTGGATTCTCATCCAGTGAAACACCAAGGTGGATCCGGAATATCTTTCTTGAATCAAGATTACTTTGGCAGTCTTGCCAAATGTTCTGCATCCAGCAATCACTCAAATAATTGCAGAAGAAATTAATAAATCAGAAAAATACTAGGGTCACGGGGCGCCTGGCTCAGTTGGTTAAGCGACTGCCTTCGGCTCAGGTCATGATCCTGGAGTCCCAGGATCAAGTCCCGCATCGGGCTCCCTGCTCGGCGGGGAGTCTGCTTCTCCCTCTGACCCTCCCCACTCTCATGCTCTCATTCTCTCTCAAATAAATAAAATCTTAAAAAAAAAGAAAAAAGAAAAATACCAGGGTCAGGAAAGCTTTTGTTTAGATAATAATAATAATTTAAAAAGCTCCTATTCCCTTTAATTGGCCTCCCCCCCTTCCAGGGGGGGCTGTATGAGCAAAGCACTGGTCTCAGCTGTTGGAGGATAGTAATGTAAGAATCCCTGCCCTCAAGGGATTATAACCCAATCTTTAATGTTTTATATTTTTTCTCTCTACATTCACATTGGAACTCTCTGAACCAAACTTTGCACCTTATACTCACTAGAGAGTCAAAAATTCGGATGACATTTGATCTGAAGTGGGGGTTCCCAGGATGGGGAGACTTAGCGCCCGGGAAGGTGATGCCTGGAGACATCTTGAGTTGTCACAACCAGGGGGTGGGGGGAGTTCCAGTGGGTAGAGGACAGGGATGCCGCAAAACATCCTACAGGGCACCGGACAGCCCCCCACACAATGACTATCCACCCAGTGTCCACGGTGGGAAGGCGGAGAATCGCTGATCTAAAGGCTTCCCCGCCGACAGCTACGGCAGTCCCGGTCCGTGTGCATCAGCAGATTAGCGGGCCCTCCCTCCACTTACTTTGCAGTTAGTGTACCACAGCGCAAGGATGAGGTTCCGCAGAGCCAGGTACATGGTGGGGTCTCGCGAATACTCTGGGAACTCATAGAGCTCGTCCAGCTCCATCACGTCCGGCCGCACACACAGGGCTTTGCCACACTCATTGGGCTGGTAGAAAGGCTGGAAGTACCGGTTCATGCCTGGAACTGACAGAAGACGTGTAGACGCACACATCCCACACCCAGGTAAGTGACCACGTGGGCACACACGGGAAAGGGCAGCCTCAGCCAGGGCTACGGTCTGTCCCACGACACATTCCCGCTCCCTCTGTCCAGTTAGATGGAATACACGTGAACTGCGTATTTCTCCTGCTCTTTCTTCACCAATTGAATGCCCACGGTATGGAAAAAATTTGTTTTAAGGTTTTTCTTTTTTTTTTTTTTAAGATTTTATTTATTTGAGAGAGAGCATGCACATGAGAGGGGGGAGGGTCAGAGGGAGAAGCAGATTCCCCGCGGAGCAGGGAGCCTGATGCGAGACTCGATCCCGGGACTCCAGGATCATGACCTGAGCTGAAGGCAGTCGCTTAACCAACTGAGCCACCCAGGCACCCCCTTTTTTAAAGTTTCCACGGGGATTAAACACCTGCTCTAAAATCGAACACCTTAACTGTGTTTAAGTGCAGTGTTGAAACGGGTGAAGTATATCCACGTTGTTGTGCAACACATCTCCAGAACTTGTTATCTTGTAAGACTGAAACTCTGTGAACACCAACTCCCCATAGAAATAAATTTTAAAAGTAACCTTCATTGGAATTTTTCTGATTAAAACATGAATCGGTTCACAGAGGTACGTGACAATCACTAACCCCTGGTAATCCACGAGCCGTGGGGCAACATTTAAGGCTACAGTCTATCCTTTGTGCTATTTCTACTCACAGAGACTATTAATATATCAGGCACTTGTTTTTTAAAAGCCAGAAAAACATGCTGTTTCCGAACCTGCTTTTCAAGACCATTGTCCCATGTCACTGAACCTGACTTCAATGGACACAGAATATTTTCCTATTATTTAACCACTCCTCTGTTCCTGGGCACTGAAATTTCATCTAATTATTTCCCTACTGTAAACAATGTCATATAAATCTTCGGATTAACCTTTGAGAATTTACTTTGAGAATTTATTTAGGACAAATTCCTAGAATAATGGGGTGTCTATTTTTAGGTTTTTGGTTCATGGACAAACCGTCCCTCACAAATGTCCACACCCACTAATAGCATTTGCGTGCCTGTTTCACGGCACCTTCATTAACCCTGGGACTTATCACTTTGGCTTTGATTCAGACCACAACCACCTTTTTAGAGGGCCCAGTGTTATCAGTTAAAAACTTTAAAACAGGGTGGTGCGTCGGTGGCTCAGTCGGTTAAGCATCTGCCTTCGGCTCAGGTCATGATCTCAGGGTCCTGGGATCGAGGCCTGCACCGGGCTCCCTGCTCAGAGGGGAGCCTGCTTCTCCCTCTACCCCACCCCCATGCTTGCTCACACTCTCAAATAAAATCTTTTTAAAAATTTTTTAAAAATAAAAATTAAAGAAACCCTTAAAATAGGGCTTCTAGGTCAAAATCTATTTGCACCATCAAACCTAAAGTTTGTTAATGCGTGAACAAGGGAAGGTCTAGAATTCTTGGGGGGACACCAAGAACTCTGGTGGAGAATTTTAAAGATCCATTTAAAGTAAGTGGTCAATGGCATGTCTGGCCTGAGCTGAAGTTTTGGATTTTTTTCAAGAGTTGATCAACTCTGCTGAGATTTTCCATGGCATAATTAGAAGCAAAAAAGACTTAGAAAAAAAAGAAGGGCTGCTCATATGGTCAAAACTTTCTTCTAGCATGTCAGACTTTTGGGTTATCATGAAATGATGCAGCCACCCAAATTTCAAATAAGTAACTCATCAAACTCCACAGACCCAATTCCTAGACCAGTGTTACAGACTTCCCACACTCTGGACGGGAAATGAACCGCACAATATATGCGAATGACATGGCTGAGCCACGGCATAACACAATCCAAGAAATCACAAGGTGCTTTAGATCATATGGCACACGCTAAAAAAAAAAAAAAAAAAAAACACGCAAACTTTTGTGTTCTGCTCCCCACCCCCCCATTTCCAGGGAAAGAGGGGGAAAGGAAAGCAGAGAGGGCCAGGACCAGCTCTCACCCAGCGCAGAGGGGACAGCCTTGGAGTGCTCCAGCTTCCCAGGGCTGGCGCTGCCAGCTGCACTGTGGGTGCTGGTGCAGGAGGGACTCATGCCCACGCAGTCGGGGTAGTAGGCAGAGAGCAGGGGTGCCGCCACGCTGTCTTTCAGCAAAGGAGGGAGGATGAGCATGGAGTACCACCAGTGGTTGGAAACTTCCGACACTCTCTGAAACAGGGGAGAGTGAGACCAAGAGGTACAATGGCAGACAAGAAATGGACACACGGGCCCAGCCAAGGACAGGCGGTTGGCTTCAGGGCATTCACCCGCACCCTCCTCCCCCTGGAACGCCAACCCCCCGCCAACACCAGATCAATCCCACAGTTGCATCTGGTACAGCCTTCCATCCTAGCAGCAGCATCACAAATAATGTAAAAGCCAGTGCAATCCCCTACATTGCAAGTCTAGGCTTCAGCCTGACATGAGAAACTTCTTTCTGTTCAGTAATCACTTATTACCCATACTCCCCCCACCTTCATTTGAGGTCATGAAACTGGGCAGAAAAAATCGTCCTCCTGAGAAGCAGTCAAGCAGGACTCCTTTTTGCTAGAAGCTACTGAGCACTTTTGGAGGAAGAAGTACGCTACAACTATCGAAATAAGATGCTAAATGTAGAAATGAACAAAAAAGCTCTTTTTGGTCTTAAAATTTGTGATCACATTCCAGAGCTGATTTAACATATGGAGTCATCAGATCAAAGCATCCCCATGATGACTAACTATTGCAATAAGAATAAAATTTACTTGGCTTCTAAAGCAACACTGCCCGCCAAGCCTATGTTCAACGGCCTTTTCTAAACATGATCTTGAACGCACGTTCCAAGAATTCTAAGAATCTGATATAGGAGAACCCTGAGCTCCGGGACCCTCTGATGTCAGTTCTGAGGGCTCCAAGCAGATGCCACCTGCCATGGAGCAGGGGTTTGTGGCCTCGAGGTCCAGAGGGCGAATCCAGTTTGCAGATGTATTTTGTTTGTTCCTGGCTTTCACGGGGTCCAAGTCTGGGGCAAGCATTTTTCAGTTTACGACAAGCCCCGACACCTGCTATAAAGGACTTGCAGCTGCTTCACACATTCATTTACCTGCTCCGGCCCTGAAGGCATGTCGGTCTGCTATCTGTCATCAAGGCTACCCAGGGCCAGCCTGGGCTGTACCGAAAAAGAAGAGAAGTTTCCGTTCCACCCCCAACACGCCAGGGCTGCCTCTATGGAGCCCCTGCTGGTGCAGCCCCAAGGAGAGAGTAAACTGCGAGTTCAGATCCCGACACTCCAAACGGACCGCAGAGAGTCAGAATGGAGATGCCTCAGGTGAACATGAACCCAAGCTCTTCAGCTTCCAGGACCCAACAGAGGCCCTGCTCTCCTGCTACCTGCTCCCAGTCCTTCCTCCCCAGGAAGCACATTTGAGGGTGCTCCCACCAGCCTCTGCACGGGAGTGTGAGCAGCTCCAACAGAGACTGATGAACCTGCACTCCGTCCTGCCGTTCTGAGCGTGTCCTCCCAGCACACTCGTCATTCCCGGGACACCTGGCTGTCATTTTGTCGAGACACCATCAAGAACCGCCCTCTCACCTTCAATACACATACCACGGAAGAAATCGTACTTGATATAGTCAGTCGATCAGCATATTCAATGAAATAGCCACTACACTGAGTTGAGTAGTGTTCCCCTAAAATCCGTGTCCACCCAGAACCTCAGCATGTGACCTTATTTGGAAATGAGGTCCTTACAAATCAGTCACACTACAGTGAGCCCTAACCTCCGTGTGACCAGTGTCCTTATAAGAGAAGAGACACAGCCGGGGAGACAGACGGGGAGAGTCACATGAGCCTGCAGCGACCCGCTGACAAGCCGAGGAATGCCAAGGGGTGCTGCCACCACCAGAGGCTGGAAGAGGCTGGACTGACGCTCCCTCAGACCTTCAGGACACCTTCACTTCAGACTCACGGCCTCTGAAACTAGGAGACAACATGCTTCTGTTGCTTTAAGACACTGAGTTTATTATATTTTGTTAGAGCAGCCCCAGGAAACTAATACAGGCACCAAAACTTAGAACCTGCTTGAAAAGTGACCCTAGGGGCGCCTGGGTGGCTCAGTCAGTAAAGCGTTTGCCTTCGGCTCAGGTCATGATCCCAGGGTCCTGGGATCGAGTCCCACGTCGGGCTCCCTGCTCGGCAGGAAGCCTGCTTCTCCCTCTCCCACTCCCCCTGCTTGTGTTCCTGCTCTCGCTATCTCTGTCAAATAAAATCTTTAAAAAAAAAAAAAGTGTGTATCTCACACACCCCTTTATGTAACAGAATGGATTTCAAGTAGAATTCATAGGTGTCAATTCTCCCTTTGCCTAAAAATCAATCACAGTCCCTGAGTTTCAGACATGAAGAAAAACTGCAAATTACCACCCCTGTATTAGGGAAATGCAGAACAGCTCAGAATCTCGCAATTTTAGAAACTCAGAAATGCAAAACATCATTTCCTATAACAGCCGTGGGGTCTGCCAGCTCAGGTAGCAAAGTTCCACATGAGAAATGAAACATGAGGCGGCTCAGCCTGCTGGACATGAGCTTCTCTTCCCCGCACGGGGCAGAGACAGGAGTGAGCAGCTACACTGAGCTCAAAACACACAAGAACACTCTCTCGCAGCTGAATCTGGGCCAAGACCATCAAATTACGGGCCTCTTGTTCTTTTCTTGGAAGGATTCAAACGGAGATAAGGTCACAAAAGCCACCCATGAGAAACAAGGATAATAAAATGCTGATCCTTGTCGTAAGGCAAGCTATCCATTTCTCCCTTTCAACGGGGGGCAATATAACCGTATTTCTTTCTCTTTAAGGTAGGGGAGCATCACCCATGATACCATGACTGCTAACATTTTCATCGTACACACGTCAGGTTAGATGAAAAGTCTTTGATCAGCAACCAAACAGAAACTCATAAAACTGTTACTGTCGCTGACGTATAGTACTGTTATCACTGAAAGCACAACGAGCTCTAGTCTAGGATGTGCACAAATACTCACTAGATCCTCTGGAAGGGAGCAATGATCTGAGGTCTCGGGCTGTAAAAGAAAACCAAGTGTTAATTAGATTTACTTATAAAATACAGGCCTAAGTGTCCATGCGCTTTCAGTAAGATACCTCTCTTCACCTGTTCAACGGGCAAAAGTGAAAAGTGGGATAAAACACTGTAGGAGTGAGGGTGTGGAGGAGACAGCTACTCCCATAAAGATGTGCCGGGTGGAAGGCTCAAGGAATGGAAGAACTTCGGAGGACAATTTGACAAAATACACATTTAAATGCACAGTAATTTGGCACTATCTTGCACCGCTGAAGACATACATACTATATGCCCAGCAATTCAAACTTTGCTAGATTTTCAAGAGGAACCCTCAAACATGTGCACCCACAGAAGTATCAGAAATGCTCAGGGGTGCCTGGGGGGCTCAGTCAGTTAAGCATCCGACTCTTGGTTTCAGCTCAGGTCGTAATCTCAGCGTCATGAGACTGAGTCTCCCATAGGGCTCCCCTGGCTCAGTGAGGAGTCGGCTTGAGATTCTCTCTCCCTCTGCCCCTCCCTCCACTTGGTCTCTTTCTCTCTCTCACTCAAATAAATAAAATCTTTTAAGAAAATATTTCTTTATTTTGGAGGGGGGCAAGGAGGGAGGAGGGGCAGAGGGAAGGGGAGAAGCAGACTCCCCGCTGAGCAGGGAGCCCAACGTGGGGCTCAATCCCAGGACCCTGAGATCATGATCTGAGCCCAAGGCAGAGGCTTAACCGACTGAGCCACCCAGGTGCCCCAAAATAAATAAATCTTAAAAAATGTTCAAAGGAGCACTATTTGTAATAGAAAAAGGCTAAATACAGCCCACAAGTCCACCAAGAGTAGAACAGTGTTATGTTCAAACAACAGCCCACTAGGGCGCCTAGATGCCTCAGTTGGTTAAGCATCTGCGTTCGGCTCAGGTCATGATCCCGGGTCCTGGGATCGAGTCCCGCGTCGGGCTCCCTGCTCAGCGGGGAGCCTGCTTCTCCCTCTCCTCCCCACTCGTGTACTCTCTCTCGCTATCTCTCTCTCTCTCAAATAAATAAAAATCTTTAAAACAACAGCCCACTACACAGCAATGAGAAAGAACCAACCACAAACTACACACTACCACATGGACATAGCTCACAAACATAATGGCGACAAAGAAACCAGGCCCAGAAAAACACATACTGTAGATTCCATTTACATAAAGTTCAGTAAGCCCGCCGAATGAGTAGAAGAGCAAAGGAAGGAGGGTGTGAGTGATAGGGGTGTAGGGGGGGCTCCTGCGGGGCTGGGAAGAGTTCGATTTCTCTACTGGGAGTTGGCTAAAGAGGGACTCTCAGAAGCTTCACTGAGCTCTGCATTTTGATTTGTGCATCTTCTGTTTGTATGTTATACTTCAATAAAAAAGTTACCTAAATAAACTCAAGACTGGCATACCATATGGCCTAGCAAATCTGGCCCCTGGAATATTCCAGAGAAACTCTTGCATGCATGCACCAGGGGAGGCGTGCAAGAATGCTCACGTGTATCTAACAGCCTGAAACGAGAAACCACCTTCACGTCCATGAACAGGAGAACAGATACGCTGTGGTAGGTAGATTCATGCAAGGCAATACTACACAGCAGGGATTATCAACGAACTAGAGCTTAAGCTTCAACATGGATGCTTGTGAAAAACCTCACTGTTGAGTAAAAAGAGCAAGTTGCAGAGGAACACAAACAACAGGACATAATTTATAACCAGTACAGAAATATAGAAAACTTTACATGTTGTTTTGGTTTCATAAATATGCATGAACCCTGTAACAAAAAGCAGAGGAATAATAAATGCAGAATTCAGAACACTGCAGAATACTTGCAGGGGAGGGAGGGAAAGAGAAGTACAGAGGGGCCCCCGGGGAGCTACAGAGGCCTTGGTAATGCTCTGCTTCTAAAACTGGGTGCTGGGTACCTGAGGGCTTGCTTTAAGTCTTTATTCCTTATGCATCATTAGAAACCCTCTTTTGTGTCTATGTATTAGTTCATAATAAAATGACCATATTGGGGTGCCTGGCTGTATTGGTCAATAGAGCACGCAACTCTTAATCTCAGGGCTGGGAGTTCAAGCTCCACATTGGGCGGGGAACCTACTTAAAAAAAAAAAAAGGGGAGGAGGAAAATGACCATATATACTTTGACACAGAAATTTCCTTTCTTGGAATTGATCCTACAAGCAGACTGAAGATGCCACAGATACAAAGCTATTCACTGTAGCACTGTCACTAACAGTAAACATTTAAAAGTCACCTAAATACACTTTAGTCAGGCTAAATTCATCAGGATACACCAATTCAGTGGACTATGTATTATATGGTCCTTAAGAAAAAAGAGACCTTTAGGTACTGATATGGAAGCATCTTCATATAAACCGACAGGGGCACCCAGGTGGCCAGTTGATTAAGTGTCTGACTCTTGATTTCGGCTCCGGTGGGGATATCAGGGTTGTGGGATCGAGCCCCGAATCGGGCTCCAAGATGGACGTGGAGCCTGCTGGAGATTCTCTCCCTCCCTGTCTCCCGCTCCCTCTGCCCCTCACCGCACCCCCCCCCCAAAAAGATACATGAACCAACAAAAGCAAGCTCCAAAAGAGCAGGTGTAGCTCACTACCGTTCTGTTTAATGTTGGTTTACAAACAAACCGTTCCAGACTTTGTCCTTGACAGAATACCCAGCTGAAGACCAAAGTGACTCCAGGTCAATGAACACCATTTAAATAAATATTGCAAAAGTTCAGGTTATAGATAGCAATCATTGAGACTGCAGCAGTAGGTCTCAAAGGGGGCTCTCCAGAGGCGAGAAGGAGATGAGAAAATGTGATACCAGGGTCAGAAGCTGGAATTTAAGACCTCAAAAGCTTCAACTTGAAGATGGTGGGAGGCAGGAGGAGAGAAAGACAATTGAATTTTCAAAAACGTAAGGGATCTGACACCTCAGAGCCCCTACTGGGAAAAAGTACTTGCTGTTAAAATACATTCAGCCATGTGAGGAATCACAATAAAGAAGTGAGGACAGAAGGAACTGTGGTACAGAAATTGCGGGGTGCAGCAAAGCCACGCAAACACGGAGGAGTAAACAATGGAGACATTACGGTGACAGAAAATAAATGACCCAAAACACTAACAGGAATTGGGAGGGAGGAAAAGGCGTGGCGGCCTGAGGTGTGATGTAATTTACTTTTTCCTCTTTCACGGTCACGTGTCAATGAGCATCTAAGATTGAGACATGCAATTTAAAAAAGAAGTTAGGGCGATTCCAACCTAACATTCTCATCACGTATCTTCTTAATCTTTCAGGGAGATTTTATTTTTTTAGAGATTTTGTTTATTTATTTGAGAGCACAGTGGGAGAGGGAGAAGCAGACTCCCCGCTGAGCAGGGAGCACCACGAGGGACTCAATCCCAGGACCCTGCGATCATGACCTGAGCCGAAGGCAGACGCTCAACAAACGGAGCCACCCAGGCGCCCCTCAGGGAGATTTTAGAAACTATTCTTCTTTGTGATGAAGAAATAATTATTCCATGTTCAGCAAGCTCTTACTTCACTTTGGCTTTTCTTATGTTAAGTTTGGTCGTATGAAATGCAACCATAGAAACCAGCATGTGTGGTGTTATTTTTCACTCCGAAGTGATCTGTCAGCCACGCCTTCTCCTTGCACACAGGTGGGAATATTCTCGAATGAACCTCATCAGACAATGTTTATTTCATGACGGTGACTGCATGAGTTTGGTTTTTTGCTATCTTTGTTCTTTTCTGCATTGCTTCAATGTTTCAAAGATGAGCACATGTCATTTTTCTAAAAAAAACAAGCTCATTCTACAGAAAACCTTGTGCTTTTCCAAAGCAGCTCAAGTTCAAGAAAGTGAAAAAGACATGGACCACTGGAAGAAAAATCAAGTAAACAGGAAAAGGGACATAGATGATCTGAAGAATGAGTAGAAATGATGCTGACAATGCACTTTCTGTTATCACACATGAAAGAGAAGAGGGATGACAGAGAACTCCAAACCCAGCTAAACCACAGCCAGGACAAGTTACTTTCATATAAACTTTGCATGTAAAACACACCTAGTCTTTAGTAACGTAACATTATTAGGCAAGTCATCCAAGATATTTGTTTAATCCTTTAGAACAATTGTTTGGAATCGTCACAAAAACAGGTTGAGGGAAAATGGCCCCAAGGCTAATTTCTATTAAAATAGTCTGCTATTTTCAACTGCTCCCTGGCTGAGCTCTCCTTTAAATATTATAATGAAATCCACTTGAGAAATCATCTGAGGCACAGGTGCAAGTTAAGCTTAGTGCAACCCCGAGACTGATCGGCTCGCCTTCAACTAGCCTTCACTACTTGAACCCGATTCCCATCCCTGGACCCACTCAGCCTGGAATTACCAAGCCCCCCAACATCAGCCCCCTCGTTTTTCTCTCCTGTCCCTCAAACAGGGCTTCTGCTCCAAAGGTCCAGCCCGAGCACCGATTTAGGTGCTGAACTGAAAGGCTTCAGCACGAGACTTGCTAATTCCAGGACCCCGGTCCCCAGGCTTAGATCTGTGCTTTCCACCCTTCACTCCCAAACTGCCAACAACAAAAATGAAACAGGGATACCACCACAGATCCCACTGAGAGAAGAATAAGGGAACAGTGCCAACAACTCTAACAAATTTGACAATGTAGATGAAATAAATTTCTTCAAAAACACAACTGTCTAGGGGTGCCTGGCTGGCTCAGTCAGTGGAACGTGTGACTCTTGATCTCCGGGTGTGAGTTTGAGCCCTGCACTAGACTGATTACTTAAAAATAAAAATAATTAGGGGCACCCAGGTGGCTTAGTCGATTAGGTGCCCTAGCCTTGATTTCAGCTCAGGTCATGATCTCAGAGTGGTGAGATCTAGCCCCGAGTCAGGCTTTTTCCTGCTTAAGATTCTCTCCCTCCCTTTCCCTGCCCCTCTCCCCACCACTTGCACGCACACATGCACGCGCACACCCTCTCTCTGGAAAAAAAAATTTTTTTTTAATTAAAAAAATTTGGGAATGCCTGGATGACTCAGTCAGTTAAGCTTCTGCCTTCGGCTCAGGTCATGATCCCGGGGTCCTGGGATCAAGTCCCACGCTGGGCTCCCTGCTCAGCGGGAAGCCTGCTTCTCCCCCTCCTTGTGCTCGTGCTCTGACAAATTAAAAAAAAAAAAAATTTTTTTATAAACCCACAAAACACAACTAATCTAAAACTGGTAGAATAAACCACGTGACTAGCCACATATCTGTGACATTGACACTGAATTTGTCATATCAAAACTTCTTACAAAGAAAACTAGCCCAATGTCTTCACTACGGAATTATACCAAACAGTAAAAAAGAAATCATTATCACCCTTACTCAGACTCTTTAACAAAACAGAGGAGGCGGATATACTTCTCATTCTGTCTTAATGGAGTCAGCATAACTTGGATACCAGAACCCGACAAGGATATTACAAGAAAAGAAAATGACAGATAGTCTTCATCATGAACACAGGTGCAGAATTCCACAACAAAATATGAGCAAACGGAATCCAACAATACATTAAAGGATAATGTATTAATAACAAGTGGGATTCTCCCCCCCTCCCCAGGGAACGCAAGGTTGTTTCAACATGCTAGAATCCGCACAAGTCACATTAATAGATTAAAGGAGAAAAACCCACATGATCATCACAAAAGACACAAAGTTTCTGACAAAATCCAACATCCACTCATAATAAAACATTCTCAGCAAACTAGGGAGAGAGAGGAACTTCCTCAGTCTGACCAAAGACGTCTGTGAAAAGCTACAGCCAGCACTGTACATAATGATAAAATACTGAACACATTCCTCCTAAGTCAGGACCAAGAAGAGATGGCTGTTCTCCAACTTCTGCTCAACTCTGTACTGATGATCCTGACCAAACTAATAAGGCAAGAAGAAGAAAGAGCTAAAAAATTTAGTTTTTTTTTTAAAAAAGCACAAGAGTCTTTATTCACAGTTGCTATGACTGTAGAAACCCCAAAGGAATCTACAAAAAGTTCTTCAAAATTTAGTAAGAATTCAAGAAAGTCTCTGGGTAGATATACAAGTAAATCGAATTTCCATATAATTGTAATAAACAACTTGAAAATGAAGTTAAAAATAAATTCCACTTAAAATTACAGAAAAAGGCAAGATATCTAGAAATAAATTTAATAAAAGACACCCTCAGTGAAAACTAGAAAAAAAACTCTGGAGAGAAATTAAAGAAAAGATGGAGAGATATACCATGCTCATGGATCAGAGCAGAGGTTGGGAAATATTTTCTGTAAAGGGCCAGAGAGTAAATATTTTAAATCCTGTGTATCGTATGGTCTACATCACAAACCCCTTAACACTGTAGCATGAAAGCAACCACAGACGATACGTAACATGAGCATGGATGTATTCCAATAAAACTTTATTTTCAGAGGGGGAAGATGGCGGCACAGGAGGATGACCCTAGGCTTGCCCCGTCTCACAAATAAAACTAGATAACGATCAAATCATCCTAAATACCCCGGAAATTGATCTGAAGGCTGGGAGAACAAACTCCACGACTAAAGGGAGAGAAAAGGCCACAATGAAGAACGTAGAAGTGCAGAGATGTGGCTTGGAAGAGAAATGGATCCTGGCTGCTGCAGTAGGGAGGAGGGAGCTGTGGTTGCAGAGATGGGCAAGAGAACACTAGCACGCGGGGGAGTGCACAGGGAAAACGAATCCCCATAGCAACTGGCTTGGAAAGTAAGGAGGACGGAATTTTGTGAGTTCTTGCAACCAGCAGGACTGAAAGCCTGGAGTTCTAAAGGTCAATGGAGTTGGCTGGGATACAGCCCAGAGGTTATCGGGGTTACTCTTGGAGAGAAGGCAAGGTGAAAAGCCCTCGGACATACAGCATGGAAAAAACAGTGATCTGAAGAGCACCTGGGGCACAAGGTGGGGAGGTTAGCTGTTCGTCTCAGAGCGTGTCCCAGAGAAGCAGCGATCACGGAGAGGTGCCTCTGGTAACAAAGGAACTGGCAGGAGCCATTTCTCTCGCCCGTCCTCAGCATTAACACAGAGTCACCCACAGGAACCAGCCCAGTGCCCACATTTGCTACCTAACTTGCTTACGTGAAGCCCCTCCCCAGCCCTGTGTTCCAGAGCAACCAACCTCGCCAGTCACGTTTGCCTAAATCCCAGCATGGCAGGCATGTTACTGCCAAAGGCCAGTGCAAACCCCTGTCTACACCACATCTCCCCACCCTGGACGTTTTCAAGGCCTCAGTTCTGGTGGCAGTGCTGACAGGTCCCATTTCACAAGCAAGCCAGAACACATCTAGTTAAAATGCACCACATCAGGCCAGGAACCAAACACTGCCCACAAAAGCAAAGAGGGCCTCTGCAGATGACTGGCCTGAAGGACAGTGTCCAGGACACAACATCAGAACGCTCCCAGCACACACTGGAGAGAGTCCCAGGAGCACCAGGCTGGGGAACAGGGTACAACTACCTAGCAAGACACTACAGGACCTCTTCTTCATAAGGCCATTACCCTCAAGAACAGATGTAGCTGGTTTTCCTAACACAAAGAAACAGGCATAGAGATTTGGACAAGATAGGAAGAGAGAGGAATGTGCCCCAAATTAAAGAACAATGCCACAGCCAGAGTCCTAAGGGAAACAGATATAAGTAACATGCCTGATGGAGAATTTAAAGCAATGATCACAACGATATTCACTGAACTTGAGAAAAGAGTAGAGGACAACACTGAGACCCTTGACACAGAGAAAAGGAATAACATAGCAAAGTGAAATGAAAAGCACACACTTGGAATGAACAGCAGGATGAAAGCAGCAGAGGAAAGAATTAGTGACACAGAAGACAGAGTAATGGAAAATAATCAAGGTGAACGAAAGAGAAAGAATTATGCAAAATGAGAACAGATTTAGAGAACTCAGTGACTTCAGCAAATGTACTAACATTCGTATGATAGGCATCCCAGAAGAGGAAGAGAGAGAGAAGAGGGAGCAGAGAATTTACTTGAAGAAATAACAGCTGAGGGGCACCTGGGTGGTTCAGTCAGTTACGAATCATCCTCTAGGTTTCCACTCAGGTCATGGTCTTAAGATCATGGGATCGAGCCCCGAGTCGGGCTCTGCCCTCAGTGTGGAGTCTGCTTGTCCTTCTCCCTCCCCCGGCCAGCACATGCACTCTCTCTCTCTCTCTCTCTCGCTAAGTAAATAAATAAAATCTTATATAAAAAAAAAAAAAAAAAAAAGAAAGGACAGCTGAAAAGTTCCCTAATCTGGGGAAGGGATGAAATATCCAGATCCAGGAGGCACAGAGAACCCCCAATAAAATCAACAAAAGCCAATCCACACCACGACATACTGTAATTAAAATGGTAAAATATAGTGATAAAGAAAAAATATTAAGAGCAATAATATAAATGAAGACAGTTACATAGAGAAAGGAAACCCCATAAGGCTATCCACAGATTTTTCAGCAGAAACTTTCCAAGCCAGAAAACAGTGGCATGATATATTCAAAATGCCGAATGGGAAACACCTGCAGCCAAGAATCCAAGGCTATCATTTGGGAGGAGAGATAAGGAGTTTCCCAGACAAACCTACAGGAGTTCATGACCACTAAACCAGCTTTGCAAGTAATATTATAGGAGACTTTTTGAGTGGAAAGACCAAAAATGATTGTATAAGGGTAGGAAACACACAAGCAATAAAAATGAGTATTTCTATAAAAAATTAGTCAAGGAACACACAAAATAAAAGGATGTAAAATATGACACCCTATACCTAAAACGTGGGGAAGACAGGAGAAAATAATGGGTTCAAACCTAAATGACCATCAACTTAACACAGACTGCTACATGACAAAGAGGTTATATACAAACCTAATGGTAACCACAAATCAAAAACCAACAACAAATATGCAAAGAATGAAGAGAAAGAAATCCAAATATACCTCTAAAGAAAACCAGCAAACCATGAGAGGGAAAAAGAAAGGATCAGAGAAAATCTTCAAATTCAAATGACAAAACAAGTAATGAAATGGCAATAAATACTTATCTATCAATAATGACACTGAATGTACGTGAAATAAATGCTCCTCTCAAAAGACACAGCGTGATAGAATGGATTAAAAAACAAGACCCATGTATATGCTGCCTACAAGAGACTCATTTTAGACCTAAAAGCACCTGCAGATTGAAAGTGAGGAATGGAGAAACATTTATCATGCAAATGGATGTTAAAAGAAAGCCGGAGTAGCAATACTTCCATTGGACAAAACAGACTTTAAAAGAAAGCCTATAATAAGAGATAAAAAAGGACACTATAATAAAGGGGACAATCCAACAAGAAAACCTAACAATTATAAATATTTATTTACCCGGGGGCCTTGGTGGCTCAGTCAGTTAAGTGTCCGACTCTTGGTTTTGGCTTGGATCATGGTCTCAGGGTCATGGGGCCAAGCCCCATGTTGGGCTCCTCACTCAGATTGCTTGAGATTCTCTGCCTCTCCCCTTCCTTCTGCCCCTCCCCCTGCTCACTCTCTCTCTCTAAAATAAATCTTTTAAAAAAATATTTATGCACCCAACATAGGAACACCCAAATACATAAAACAATAACAACCATAAAGGAACTAACTGATAATTCAAAAACAGGAGGGGACTTTAACACCTGATTTACATCAATGGACAGCTTATCTAAACAGAAAGTCAACAAGGGAACAATGGCTTTGAGTGTTACACTGGAACAGTATGACAACAGTATCTCTTAAATCCTTAAGAGATATATTCAGAATACTTCATGCTAAAGCAGAAAACACATTCTTTTCAAGTGTACATGGAACATTCTCCAGAACAAATCACATATTAGACCACAAAACAAGCCTCAACAGAGGCACCTGGGTTAGGCATCTGCCTTCCATGATCCCAGGGTCCTGGAATCGAGCCCTGCATCAGGCTCCTGACTCAGTGGGGAGCCTGCTTCTCCCTCTCCCTCTGCCTCTCTCCCTGCTCGTGCTCTATCTCTGTGTCTCGAATAAATAAAATCTTAAAAAAAAAAAAAAACAAGCTTCAACAAATTTAAAAAGATCAAAGTCACACCATGCATCTTTTCTGACCGCAATGCTATGAAACTAGAAGTCAATCCCAAGAAAAAATCTGGATAGGGCACAGATACATGGAGGTTAAAAAACATGCTATTAAACAATGAATGGGTCAACCAGGAAATACAAGAAGAAATTTTAAAAGTACATGGAAATAAATGAAAGTGAAACATGATGATTCGGACCTTTGGGACACAGCAAAAGCAGTCCTAAAAGGGAAATATATAGCTAATAGAGGCCTACCTCAAGAAGCAAGAAAAATCTCAAACAACCTAATCTTACACCTAAAGGAACTAGAAAAAGAATAAATGAAGCCTAATGCCAGCAGAAGGAAGGAAAATATAAAGATTAAAGCAGAAATAAGTGATATACAAACTAAAAAAAAAAAAAACAACAGAACAGATGAATGAAACCAGGAGCTGGTTCTTTGGGGAAAAAAAAAAAACAACAAAACTGATAAACGTCTAGGCAGACTCATCGAGAACAAAAGAGAAAGGACTCAAAGTCACAAGTGAGAGAGGAGAAATAAAAACCAACACCACAGAAATATAAACAATTCCAACGGTTTATTATAAAAAAACAATATGCCAACAAATTGGACAACCTAGAAGAAATGGATAAATTTGTAGGAACATATAACCTACCAAAACTGAAGCAGGAAGAAACACAAAACTTGAACAGACCAATTACCAACAAAGAAATCAGTAACAACAACAACAAACTCCCAACAAAAATCTAGAACCAGATGGCTTCACAGCGGAATTGTACCCAACGTTTAAAGAAGAGTCAATACCTATTCTTCTCAAACTATTCCAAAAATTAGAAAAGGAAGGAAAACTTCCAGATTTATTCTGTGAGGCCAGCATTATTACCCTGATACCAAGATCAGATAAAGACCACAAAAAAGAGAACTACAGGCCAATATCTCTGATGAACATAGATGCAAAAATCTATGTTAAGACTATCCAATGGGAAAAAGACAGTCTCTTCAACAAATGGTGTTGGAAAAAGTGAACAGCTACACGCAGAAGAATCAAACTAGGCCACTTTCTTATACCATACACAAAAATAAACTCAAAATGCATTAAAGGCCTAAACATGAGGCCGAAAACCATAAAAATCCTTGAAGAGAACACAGGTAGTAACTTCTTTCACATTGGCCATAGCAACATTTTTCTAGATAGGTCTCCTGAGGCAAGGGAAACAAAAGCAAAAATAAACTATTGGGACTACATCGAAATAAAAAGTTTCTGCACAATGAATGAAACCGTCAACAAAACTAAGAAGTACCCTACTGAATGGGAGACGATATTTGCAAATGACTTAGCTGATAAAGGGTTAGTATCCAAAATATATAAAGAACCAATACAACTCAACACCGAAAAAAAACAAATAATCCAACCAAAAATGGGCAGAAGATGTGAACAGACATCTCTGCAAAAAGACATACAGATGGCCGACACATGAAAAAATGCTCAACATCACTCATCAGGGAAATGCAAATCAAAACCACAATGAGATATCACCTCACACCTGTCAGGATGGCTAAAATTAACAACACAAGAAACAAGTGTTGGTGAGGATGTGGAGAAAAAGGAACCCTCTTGCACTGTTGGTGGGAATGTAAACTGGTGCAGCTGGTGTGGAGAACAGTATGGAGGGTCCTCAAAAAGTTAAAAACAGAACTACCCTATGATCCAATAATTGCACTAGTGGGTATTTACTCAAAAAATACAAAAATACTAAATCAAAGGGATATGTACACCTGTTTGTTTATTGCAGCATTATCTACAATTGCCAAATTACGGAAGAAGCCCAAGTGTCCATCAATAGATGACTGGATAAAGAAGATGTGCTATATATACAGAATGCAATATTATTCAGCCCTAAAAAAAAGAATGAAATCTTGCCTTTTTGTAACAACATGGATGGATCTATTGGGTATAATGCTAAGTGAAGTAAGTCAGTCAGACAAGACAAACACCACATGATTTCACTCGTATGTGAAGTTTAAGAAACAAAACAAACAAGCAAAGGAAAAGAGAGAGAAAAAAACAAACCAAGAAACAGACTATTAAATATACAGAACAAACTGATGGTTGCCAGAGGGGATGTGGGTGGGGGATGGGGAAATAGGTGATGGGGATGAAGGAGGGCACTTATCATGATGAGCACCGAGTACAGAATTACTGAATCACTAGATTATACACCTGAAACTAATATAAAAGTTAGACATTTTAAATACTAAGTAATTGCCACATTAAAAAAAAAAAGGTAAAAAAATTGCCCAAACATATCTTCCTTACTAAAAGGATCCCTTCTTCCTTACTAAAAGGATACTGGTTTTGAATGATACCGCAACATGTTCAGTTACACTTCCTTCATCTCTCTACTGTTGTTCACAGTAGCTGCATGATCCTGTTCTGGCAATGAGATGTAAAGAGAAATCTACTGTTGGAACTTTCTGGAAAGCTACTATTTTACCAATAAAGGACAGAGAGGCTCAGCTGACACACCCCTCTTACCCCTTTGCCTTTCCCATCTTTTCTGCTTAGAATTTGGACACAATGGCTGATGGTACAGCAACCATCTCCTGGTGGGACTGGAAACTGGTATGGAGACTTCCCTGGGCAGCCACGCCAGCCCTGGACAGGCTATTTCCAAACTGCTTATCATGAGAAAAAAATAAAGTCTTCAATCAGTTAAGCTATCACAGTTGGGGTCCTGTTATACGTGGACTGATACAATCCCGACAAAATGATCAATACAATAAATGAAAAATATACACCATCACTATTTAGTTACAACTAAATCAACCTACGTATTAAGTCAAAAGGAAAACCAACAGAGCTCATACCTTAATGGTAGTATTTGATTTCATACCACATCGGTAGGTCCTTGCTATCTGTGGAGTAAGATGGATTTCCTTGGTAAGTTGTCTCCATTTTCTACACTCAGGTTTTGTACACTGAACCTAGATGGAAAGCAAGATGTCAAGGTCAGTGAGCTGGCTAATCATGAGCTAGCATGTCTATCCTCCACCACTCACACTGCCATTCTTTCCATAAGATCTGACCAACCTCCCCATGAGTACTTCTTCCTCCCCCTTGCATCACCACCACCCACATAATCCACTTTTACCCCACGGGGATAATGACTTCTGATTCAATACTAGCTCAGGCACCAGGAAAGTGCAAAGGGGATCTAAGCACTGTTGTCGGAAAGGCTTTCCAGCTCTAACCTAGGGAAATGATCAGAGTTAAATTTAGTCAAAAAGTATGCACATTAAGTACAGTGTGGGATCCTGAACTAGATCCTGGAACCATAAGGACACTGGAGAAAAACCTGATGAAATCCAAATAAAGTCTGTAATGTAGTTATTAGTACTGCAGCAATGTTAATTTCTGAGCTTTACATTACGGTTGGTGGATGATAACATTAGGAGAAACTGGATGAAGGATATATGGGAATTCTCTGTTACTATCCTTATAACTTTTCTGTAAATTTAAGATTATTCCAAAATATAAGGTTTATTTTTTTAAAGCGTGCAGATATCCATATGGAAAGAATTAAGTTGGATGACTACTTCACACACATACAAAAATTAACTCAAAATGGGGGCATCTGGGTGGCTCAGTCAGTTAAGCGTCTGACACTTGGTTTCAGCTCAGGTCATGATCTCATGGGTCGTGAGACTGAGCCCCGTGGTGGGCTCTGCACTCAGTTGGGAGTCTGCTTGACACTCTCTCTCCTTCTCCCTCTGCTCCTGCTCATGCACACTCTCTCTAAATCTTTAAAAAAAAAATGAACTCAAAATGGATCAAACATCTAAATAAAGAGCCGAAGTGATAAAACTCTTAGAAGAAAACATGGGAGTCGATCTCCTCAGATTTGGCAATAGATTCTTGGATATGACACCAAAGCACAAGCAGCAAAAGAAAAAAAAAATGGATAAACTGAACTTCAAAATAAAAAACTTTGCACATCAAAAGACACTATCAAGAAGTGAAAAGGCAACCCGTAGGAGAACGTATTTAAAATTTAAAAATGGGTTGTTTAAAAAAGATGCCTTTTATTTATTTTTGTCTGATTGCTGCATAAAGAAATAAAAGACATCCAAATTGGTACGAAAGAAGTAAAACCTTCACTATTGGCAGATGACATGATATTATATACAGAAAACTCTTAAAAGACTCTACCAAAAAACTATTAGAATAAATGAATTCAGGAAAGTTGCAGAATATAACATTAATATAAAGAAGTCAGTTGTGTTTCTACACACTAATAATGGAAGTAGCAGGAAAAAAAATTAAGAAAACAATCGTATTTACAATTGCACCAAAAAGAATAAAAATACCTAGGAATAAACTTAACCAAGGAAGTGAAAGACCTGTACTCTGAAAACTGTAAGATGTTAATGAAAGAAATCTGAAGATGATACAAATGGAATGATGTATCATACTCATGGATTGAAAGACTACTGTTAAAATGTCCATACTGGGGCGCCTGGGTGGCTCAGTTGGTTAAGCGACTGCCTTCGGCTCAGGTCATGATCTTGGAGTCCCTGAATCGAGTCCCACATCGGACTCCCTGCTCAGCAGGGAGTCTGCTTCTCCCTCTGACCCTCCGCTCGCTCATGTGCTCTCTCTCAAAAAATAAAAATCTTTAGAAAAGTGCCCATACTACCCAAAGCAATCTACAGATTTAATGCAATTCCTATCAAAATACCAACAGCATTTTTCATAGAACTAAAATAATCCTGAAGTTTGCATGAAACTACAAAAGACCTCGAATAGCCAAAGCGGTCTTGAGAAAGAACAAAACCGAAGCTAACACAATCCCAGATGTCAAGATCTACAACAAAGCTGTCGTAAGCAAAACACTATGGTACTGGCACAAAAACACACAGGTCAGTGGAACAGGATAGAGAGCCCAGAAATAAACCCATGTCTATATGATCAATTAATCTACAATGGGGAGGCAAGAATATACAATGGGAGGAAGACAGTCTCTTCGACAAATGGTGCTGAGAAAACTGGAGAGCTACATACAAAACAATGGAACTGGACCAGTCTCTCTCACCATATACAAAAATAAACTCAAAATGGATTAAAGATCTAAATGTGAGACTTGAAACTGTAAAACTTCCAAAAGGAACCATGGGCAGTAAGTTCCTGGACATTGGCCTTAGCAACATATTTGTTGGTATGTCTTCTGAGGCAAGGGAGACAAAAGCAAAAATATACAGTTGGGACTACATCAAAATAAAAAACTTTTGCACAGTGAAGAAACCATCAACAAAACCCAAAGGCAACCCAGTGAACAGAAGATATTTGTAAATGACATATCCAATAAAGAGTTAATGTCCAAACTATATAAAGAACTTCTACAACTCAACACCAAGAAAACAAATAATCCGATTAAAAATTGGGCAGAGGGCCCAAATAGACATTTTTCCAAAGAAGACCTACAGTTGGCCAACAGACACATGAAAAGATGCTCAACATCACTCATCACCAGGGAAATGCAAATCAAAACCACAATGATATCACCTTACACCTGTCAGAATGGCTATTAAAAAGACAAGAAATAATAAGTGTTGGGAGAATGTGGAGGAAAAGGAACACTCGTGCATTGTTGGTAAGAATGTAAATTGTTGCAACCACTGTGGGAAACATATGGAGTTTCCTCAAAAAATAAATAGAATTACAATATGATCCAGTAATTCCACTCCTGGGTATCTACCCATAGAAAACAAAAACACTAATTTGAAAAGATATGCACCCTATGTTTACTGTAGCACTGTTTCAAAAAGCCAAGATATGAAAGCAGCCCAAGTGTCCATCAATAGATGAATGAATAAAAAAGAAGTGAGATACACACAATGAAACACAACACAAACATAGAAAGGATGAGATTTTGCTATTTTTAACAACATGGATGAACTTAGAGAACACTGTATTAAGTGAAATGAATCAGAGGAAGATAAATACCATGTGATTTTGTTTATATGTGGAACCTAAAAAAATGAACAAACAAGAAAACAAAGAGACTCTTAAATACAGAGAACAAACTGGTGGTTGCCAGAGGCAAGGTGGGTAGAGGGACGGGTGGAACAGGTGAAGGCAACTAAGAGCTACAAACTTCCAGTTATAAATTAAGTCACAGAAATGAAATGTACAGCATAGGGAATATAATCAGTAATTTTTAAAAAATGGGCAAAAGACTTGCACAGATATTTCTCCAAAGAAGATAAACAAATGGTCAATAAGCACCCAAAAAAATGCATTAATCATTACAAAAATGCAAATCAAAACCACAATGAGATACTCCCACTAGGGGTATCTCTCATTCATGCCTACTACGACAGCTAGAATCAAAATAATGGAAAACAAGAGCTGATGAGGATGTGGCAAAATTTGAACCCCACACAGTGCTGCTGGGAATGAAGACCCTGCAGCAGTGTGCTATGGAAAAAAGTCTGGCAGTCCCTCAAAGGATTAAATAGTTACCATCACAACCCAGTAATTTTATTGCTAGGTATATGCCAAACAGAACTGAAAACAGGTATTCAAATCTTCATGTACAAAGGTCCATACCAGCAACTATACGCAATAACCAAAAAGTGAAAACAACCCAAATGTCCAACAGATGACTGATGAATGGATAAATAAAATCTGACCAACCCATACAATGAAATATTACCCATGAGAAGGAATGAATTACAACATAGACGAACCTCAAGAACATGCTACTTGAAAGAAGCCAGTGATGAAAGGTCACATACTGCATGATTCCTTTATATAAAACATCCAAAATAGGTATCTCACAAAGACAAAGATCAGTGGTGGCTAGGGGAGGGGGACTGAAAGGTGACTATTCGATGGGCACAGGTTTCCCCTGTGAATGATGAAAATGCCTTGGAATTAGCATTTGGTTGCACAATATTATCAATGTATTAAATGCCACTAAATCGTTCACTTTAAAATAGTTAATGTGGGGGAACCTGACTAGCTCAGGGAAAGAGCATGGAACTCTTGATCTTGGGGTCACGAGTTCAAGCCCCATGCTGGATGTAGAGAGTACTTAAAATAATAAAACTTAAAAAAAATAAAATAGTTAATTTTATGCGAAATTTGCTTCGATAAAAAAAATTTAAGTGTGCGAGAAGCTCAAAATTACCTATAATATTTTAAAAATTAGTAAATCATTTACTAAATGGTAGTACATTTATCTAATATAAACAATCACTAAAATATATTTTCAGGGGCGCCTGGGTGGCTCAGTCGTTAAGCGTCTGCCTTCGGCTCAGGTCATGATCCCAGGGTCCTGGGACCGAGCCCTGCATCAGGGCTCCCTGCTCCACGGGAAGCCTGCTTCTCCCTCTCCCACTTCCCCTGCTTGTGTTCCCTCTCTTGCTGTGTCTCTCTCTGTCAAATAAATAAAATCTTAAAAAAAAAAATTAAATAAAATAAATTTTCAAAGAATGGCTACACGGGAAAGTAAAATCGATAAACTAAAAGCTACAAAAAATTATATGCAAAGTATGATTTTCGACCTAAGATCTGTATGCTTCTTTGTACTATGTGGATTATCAAGGTTTTCAACAGAAATTTAAAAAGTGATGTTTTAACAGACCTAGAAAGACGAATAAGTGTAATAACATAAAGATTTCCTAAAAAAATCAGTATTTTCATCCATTCCAGCCTTTCGCTCCTCAAATGTTTTCCAGGACAATACAGCATTACACTTTTTACCCAGTAGGGGAGCTGCTGGTCTGCCATGAAAGCTTTGGGACTAGGTTCGGTTTTTCCATTGCTAGTCCATATTTTTTTCCAGGTAGTGTATTTGTCATATCCGTCCTTGTGGCTAAAAAAGAATAAAAATAAATATATCAAGCTAGAAGTTCACTAGGTTTCCCAAACAGGTGGCAGGTCAGTAAGTCTTCCGTCAAGGACTTAACCGGCCATTTTATAAGGAGAGGGAAAGTTATCTCCGCACCCACCAAACAAGTGGTCGGGAGGGGTGCATTCCTTCTAGTATGGAAAACTATTAAGATGGAATGGCTTCCCGTCTGTCCAGCACCCCAGAGTTGTCAGCATCCTCCCCCAAATCTCTGCATCACTGCCCCCATGCACAGTCACAGAACAGCAAAGCAGGGCCTAGATTTTTCAGAACTTGCAGACTAGGAAGAACAACTGTCTCGTAACAGGTACTTTCTGAGCCCTGAGCGTGCACACACACAGCAAGCACACACCCAGCCACTGCACCAGAGTTCTGGCACGGCTGTAGTCAGCTCAGGCGTGGCTGAAGAGGTGAAATAATCCAGTAAGCCCGGGGGTTCCATCTTAACTGTCTGAACCCTTCTGCAGCCGCCCCCCGCTGCCACCATCCCCTCTGCCAGCTCCAACAATTAGTGAACAAACCTTCTGTAGTAATGGTCAAAGCATTCGTTACAGAAATGCTCCCCACAGGAGAGGTGATACCATCGGGATGTGTAGCCGTTTTTGGCACATCTGAAAATAGCAAAAAATGTGTAGCTTTGGTAATGAATAAGCATTTCTTCTCAATTTCTTAAAAACAGGTCTTGAGCACATCCTATGAGCCCATTTTGTACCATCTCCACTTAGAATCCTAACCACTGAGAGTTGATGACCAGGGAAACTTAAAAGGACGTCTGATCCATAATAAAACCTGATGAAGACACAGGAACTTAAAGACCCGTGGTACCTAACCCAGCCGGCTGCAAACAAGGGCCTGGGGCTTAGAAATTTTCTCAGGACTCCCCGGAGCAAAATGAGTTTCAGGACACGAAACAAGGAATGTCGCCGTGCTTGCTGCGTGCGGCATGTGTCTGGAGGAGACCTGGGCAGTCTCTAGCAGTAACATATGGCCCAATGCTGAATAGCCAGCTGCAATCTGACCACCAAGCAGGCTCTCCGGCGAACAGAACCTGTCAAAACAGCCAATAATGTAGCCAAAGAATGACCTACGGTGCCACTGTGAACACTACCACCACCACCTCTTTGTGGTTAAAACACAAAAATGGGATTTGTTTTCCAGGTTTTATTGACTCGGAAGGCTTAACTGAAGATTTTTCTCGGGAAGTAAAAGGTCAGATCTCTCTTTTTAGGAAAACTATCTTGGGAGGATGATGCTCCCACCAAGAATGCTCTCGGGGGCGGTGGGGGGGAGGCCGAGACGCGCCTGCTTCACAGACCTTTCAGAAGCGCTTGCAAAGCACACGGGACACGCTACTGTGCAGCCTGACTTCTCACATCGCCTATATTTCTTCTCTGACCCGCCGTCTTCGTCCTCGTCTGTTGTCTCTGTTGCTTTTTTCTTCGCCTGAGGAAGAACCAGACGAAGTTACACGATTTCCCCCAGAAGGGCCCCGGGTGAAGGAGGTAGAAGGTTCGTGACTGAAATAACTTCCATGTTGTGAAACTCAACAACACCCTGCCAGTAGGTGAGGGGCTGACGATACAGCAAGTTCCTTGAGCCTGCAGTGTGCAAATAATTCACAGACTTGCTGGAAATACAGAAGCAGCATGTGAACGACAGGTCTCTGAGGACAGAGCCAAAATGCACGTGGGCCTTTCTTAGAAAAAAGCTGTACCAGTCAAAACAGAAGTCACTCTGAAATAAAGACTTTTTTTTTATTTGATAGAGATGGTGAGAGAGAGCATGAGCCAGGGGAGTGGAGAGGGAGAAGCAGGCTCCCCGCTGAGCAGCGAGCCCCACAAGGGACTCAATCCCAGGACCCTGGCATGACCTGAGCGAAGGCAGATGCTTAACCCACTGAGTCACCCAGGAGCCCCCCCAATTTTCTTTCCTTTAATTAGAACAGTCATATCCTCTCAGTACTGCAGATTTTAAAAAATTGAACAATTTTATTATTTTTTAAGCTTTTGTATTTAAGCCATCTCTACACCCAACATGGGGCTGCTCACCACCCAAGGTCAGGAGTGGCCTAAGCCAGCCAGGTGCCCCCAAAAGCTGAATAATTTTAGAAAAAGAGTTACATCACTCAGTATTTTTCTTAAAAAAAAAAAAAAAAAAAAAGCCCTAGAAAAGAGATGGCAGCAAGTAACCTGCCAAGAGCAGCCAACCAGCTACAAACTGAAGTCCACATTCCTATGAATGACACCAAGCCAAGCATAATCTGGCCTCAGCTCACATCCTGGGAGCAACCACACAGCTGTGGTTCTCTGAACAGCTCATGCTGATTCACACTCTATGCCCCTGTCTTTGCAGTTCCCTCTGCCAGAGGTACTTTTTTCTACATTCTATCACTTTATCACACTGTGCCGTGATTGTTCCAAGGGGAATTTCTCCGCAAGGCTACAAGTTCCTTGAGGACTAGAATTGTACCTCTTCATCTCTAATACTTCAGTCCCAATCATACTTACGTTGTGGGGCGCCAGGCTGGCTCAGTCTGTGGAACATGCAACTCTTGATCTCAGGGTTGGGAGTTCAAGCCCCACGATGGGTGTAGAGATGACTTAAAAATAAAAAAACGTGGGGCACCTGGGTGGCTCAGTCAGTGAGGCGTCCCAACTCTTGATTTCAGCTCAGGTCATGATCTTGGCTCAGGTCATGATCTCAGGGTCGTGAGAGCAAGCCCTGTGTAGGGGCCCTGTGCTTGGGCGGGAAGCCTGCTTAGGATTCTCTCTCTCCTTCTCCTCCCCCTTTGACTCGGCCCCCCCACCCCTGCTCGCACTCTTTCTCTAAAAACAAACAAACAAAACCCAACAGGTGCATTAATGAACAAATGAATTAATACCTGCCTACCGGAGCTCCTCAAAGGCAGGCTATCCGGAGAATGATCAAAAGATGCTTTTTTCTTTGTCCTCCTCCGGGGTGTCGCCATTGTTTCAGAAAATCTTCAAAAAAAAAAAAAATTTTTTTTCTTTTTTTTAATGAGATAAGTAAACAGTAATACTTTCAACACTCTGGAGCAAAGTTATTACGTAGTTTACTAGGTAAGAGCATATGCTCTGCAGTTAGACTGCCCTAGTATGAAGCCCTTACTTTCAAGTTACTTAATCTGAGACTAAGCCTCAGTGTTCCCGTATATAAAATGGGCACGGCAGTGTGTACCACAGTAGTGGTGTGAGGAGTAAGATAATCTATTTAAAGCACCAGACCTGGCACACTATAAGTACTTAATAAATGCTGTCCATTAGTAGTATATACATATAAAAATATAAAAATAAGAAACACCCCACAGATGACCAATAAACCAATTATACTGTTTGTAAAATTCAATGAGTAAAAACACCTGGTCTTTGTCTGTCTGTCCCTCTTCATCTTACTGCCTTCTCAGTAGCTCCTGAATTTCAACCTCATTATACTCTACAAAGAAAACTCATTTGCTCCCTCTCAGTAAAATCTCAGGCACGCTATCCAGTCACTACTGGATTTAAGACTCTGGGTCAGACAGTCACTGGTTATCTTCTACTAGAAAAATTTACAAGCTTTCAAACTGGCCTAATAACAACACAGTTAAATAAGCATCAAGAACCAAAGTCTGTAAGAAAAATAATGCATAGTAACCATGAAAGACTGAGTTATTGAATTAGTATTTTTCAATTAACTAAGAAATAAAAATGCTTACCATAAGCATGCAATAACAAACAGATTTTACAATCATCACAATTCCTTCCCTGATCCATGTATTTACTACACACACACACACACACACACATACAATAACATGAAAATAGGACATACCTATGAGTAAGGAATTTGAAAGTGGAAAAGTGTTAGAAGATACAAATTCCACAAATAAAATCTTCATCTTGGAGAAAAGCTTTGAGGGCCTTGTAATCTTACTGTTTCCTATCCATGAGTTGTACTAACATTCATAAGAGCATTTTTCACGGATTATTAACATCACATGCAAAAACTTCATTCGCCACCTACACGGACTTCGAGAAATCCTGACATCGGTGGTAAGGTAGAGAGCCTTCCTCTCCGTCTTCACATTCTCAAAACCATGTTAGTTATGAACGCACAAACCCTATACATATTCTGAAATACATTACAGTTAAGCATTAAATAAGTTGCCTTTTGGTTCTATACCGCTCATTCTACTGCTGGATAAAGTACTACTGATGTAAACAGAACGACTGTGTACCTATAATTCTTACACCCAAAGGCTTTCTGGATCACATTTATATTTTCAAAAGGCTGTCCAATCTAACGAATCTCTTTAAATAATACATATGTTCTACATTATTCATAAAATGAGCCACAAAGCACATATAAACATATATATATGTAAATGCATACTATGTGCAAAGATTGCAGCAAAAATATTTGAGTCTAATGTGGGGTTTAGGAGCATAATCAGCCTCGTTTCACGCAACATTTGGTCCTGTCACCTAAGAATACTGGCAACTCAAAAGAAAGCATAGTTTCTGGAAATTTCAACAAACATTTTAATCCAACTGTGTACTGGAAAATATATATTTAATTGCAATGAAGAATTATATAATTCAAGAAATGGTTAAGAGAAAAGGAAAACAGTGACTATAAAAGCCACTGTTAAATCTGTTATCTAGGAAAAATACAAGTAAAGATTTTTTTAGTGTTCGTACACTTCCACCGTTAAGCATATAATTAATGGTGATATTCCCTCATCCTTTTCTGACACTATAGTTTCTGTATTTTCACTGTTGCTGGGGCTTTGGGGCTTAAGATGAAGGGAAAAATTTTTAAGTTGGAAGGACAACAGCTTTTGTGCTTTTCAATACAATCTTAGAAATACTGATCACAAGTGCTAACAATTAGTATACTGAAAGTGTTCTCACCTGGTTTTTCAAATTGATAAACACACCTAACTAAATATAACCAATCTGTTTCATGTTCAATATAATTATATAAGCATATTTCTTCCTAATTTTAAATGTATAGCTTTGGTTTTCTTTTAAAGTGACAAAAAGAAAAAAGTGAGGTTTTGGGGGAAGGTAAATATATACACGGATATATCAATGTCTCGATTCCTATTTTGATAATTCCCAGTTTTTTCTGAAGTAGCCTATTGAATAATTTTTTTAAAAAACGCAGAATTCACAAAAATATGAATCCAAAAAGACTTCAGGTTGGAATAAAAATGTATGGTAGCATCAGCATACTTTCTAAAAATAAGACAAACTACCAGAAACTTCTTCAGAGACAACAGAAACAAGAATTGCCCTCAGGGCCGCTGAAAATACGGCAGGACCAGCACCTTACTGCACCCACGCTCATCAAATTTTCCGAAATATGGATCCCGTTCAACTGCCTGAACGCTTTATTGACTACTTTCTCTGCCCGAAAGACAATTTAATTCTTGATGGTCATTTTCTCCTATACGTCCTGAAGAAACCTTCCCTCCCGCCCCCTTCTTCCACTACAATAGGTTAAAAAAAAAAAAAAAAAGACCGAACAAAACGCAGCAGCCCTGAGTGGTGTGCATACCTGCAGAGCGACGCGCTCCCCAAACGGAGTGGTCTGGGGACTCCCGCACCCCACCCCAGGGAAGGCTGGGCCTCCATCTGGCTCGATCCCACATTACGGAACCTCAACTTTCTACAGCTGGGCCTGCCTCTCTTCCTTCCTCTTTCACCTGCTAGCGGCCGGGCTGTTGACTACGAGCTCCGGGAACCGGGCCGCCCCCTCCGGGGGCTCAGGCCCCGAGGAGCTAGCCTAGCAATCTGGCAAAGCGGCTCGGGGCTGAACGCGTGGTGGCTGCGCCCGACTATTACTACAACACCTGCACGGCTGCGCGGGCTCCTCGGCTGGGAAGAACACGCCAGGGAGTTCCTACCCCCGGACTGGGGGCTCTCCGCCGGCCGCAGACACTCCCCAGCTGACAGGGCTCTGACAGTCCCCAGGAGGGAGCCCCCACGTTCCCGGCGCCAGCTGCAGCCGCCTCGCTCTCTGAAAAGCTTTCTCGTCTCTTCTCCCAAGTAGGAGAAGCAACAGCCTCCGGGGCTCACCTTTGCGCTGGAGAGGTGCAAGGAGTCGGGGGGAGAAGGCACCACTGCACAGAAAGGAAGCATGGGAGGGCGGGCGGTTAGGAGAGACCCTCAACCCCGCGACGAATCGGGGAACCCCGTCGCTTCTACAAGCCAGCCCGGGAATCCCCCCCCTTCCCTCAGACCCCGCACCCCCTTTCCAATCCGGGGAGGGCGGGGGCAGCCCCCGGTGCACCGGTCCACCTCCCACCCGGGCGAGGGGCGCTGCACAGGGGGAGAAGGGCAGCCTGCACCCCAGCCAAGCCGCTTTGTGCGGAGCTGTCACCCGAAATCCGCCGCCGCCCCCGCGCCCGCCCCCGGAGCCGCGTGCCCCGCACCTGGGAGCGCGGGCGAGACGCTGCGCGCCGCCCGGGGCTGCCGGCGCCTCTCCGGAGCCGCGCGCCGCGCGCACAGGACAGCACGATCCGCGCCGCGAGCCGCAGCCCCAGCTCGGCCGCCGCCGCCGCCGCCGCCGCTTCCGCCCCTGTCACGGCGTGACCCGGGGTGGGAGGAGCCGGCGGGACCAGGGAGGAGTAGGGTCCCCGCCTTCGCCTTCGCCGCGGCGCTCGCCCCGCCCTGGCCATTTCCGCCGCTGCGCAAGCCGGGGCGCCTGGGGCGGGGGGCGGGATCTGCGCGCGGGGAGGGGCGGGCCCGGGGCGGGGCGCGCGGGCCAGGGGCCTTGGGGCGGGCGGCGGCGGCCGCGCCGGAACCAGCTGCTGGCTGCCGGACGCGCGCGAGGTAGGCTTGCCCGGGCGCAGAGAGGGTGCGGGAGAGTTGGCACGACTTGCTAGGTGCGAACCTGTAATCGGGATTCTGGGCTGGGGCATCCTGACCAGCGTGGGCAGCCCAGCAATCCGCGCCCGGAAATGGGATTCAGGAAGCAGAATGGGACCTGGGAATAACGAGGTCGGGCAATTAATACCTTTCTGAGTTCATGATTTAAAGCGCCTCCAAAGCATCGCTCTGTATTAGTGGTTTTTAAGAAAAGAGAAGTACTTGCTAAATAGTGAGTGATGCTTTGGGGGCGAGGGCGGGGGTGGGGGCGGGGGATTGGGAACTGGGGTGCTGTAAATATTTTGTCTTGCTCCAAGGTTGTTACACACGTGTATGCGTATCTAAAAATTCACTGAGTCGTACTCAAAATCTGCGCACTTTAGAGAAGTTATTACTCAATTTAACATTTAAAAATAAATCTAAAGCAGAAACATGTTTTTTTGGAAAGGTGACAGAGGAAGCCAGACTTGAGAGTCCATTCAAAGAGGACTTAGAGGGCCCAAACTGGCACATCTGCTTCCGTGTGTGGGTAGGAACAGTTGTGAACTTTGCCTTTCCTGATTCTTATAATTTGCACTTTTATCTTGTTATAGAAAGAAACTTTTTATTTCTTTCGAAAAGCACTCCGGCAAGTACACATTGAGATGCTATTAGAACAGCTAAGAAGTGGTTAAGTTATATACATGATGTTAACTTATATTTCAAATTTGTGTGAAAGAGATAGAATTGTCCATTTCCAGGTTGGGCTGGCTCTGCGATGAAATTAAGCTTCCCTTTTGTTTCGAGTAGAGAACTGCTTTATGAAGGCTCAACCTCAGGTTCCAGTTTCTGACTGAAAATGTAGATGGGAAAACTGTAACTCTTTTGCTTTTCTGTACCCAATATAATCAGATGCTTCCCTCTGACCTCTCAGAAAACCGAGAGTCACCTCCTGACATCAACAGGACCTTGCAAAAGCATTTGTTAACAGATATTTTCTGAGAAATGAATTTTGTTCCCAGTTCCAGAGGGGTGGGGGTGTGGGGTGTGCCTTCTAGCCCCTGAAAGCAAATTTTGCAATAAAGGGAACTTTTCCTGAAATACCTGCTTGAGGTGATGTTTGCTATTCTCACTGATAAATCATTAAATTAGACTCGCCAATAATACTATGCTAGTATAATACAAACTAAATTAGTATCACTGATTCAAAGGGAATGTTAGAATTAATCAAGTTATATTGTCCTTAGTATTACAGAGTTCACATTGAAAGGACAGACATTTTCCTCATACCTTCAGATAGATTTGCAGTTATGTTTAGGTGTCCTTTTTTTCCTCAGTTCCTTTGTGTGCATTTTCCCATACAAAAAAGGAACTACAAGAAAATTATTCGAAAATACAAACTTATGGAATAGAGATAGGACATCAAACCCACATATCTACTTTCACTCCCTCCTGAAACCCCATCAAAACAACAACAAAGGCATAAATCACTAGGGTAGGGAGAACAGATGAGACAAATGCAATTAAATTTTGAAATCCAGAAAGCAGATGGGCAAGTGTTAAAGGATTTTGCAGACTGAAGAAAGCTAAATTCTAAACCAGCAATGGGGAAAGCCAAGAAACCGATTTGCATTATAGAAACCCCAAATGCTCAGGAATTAGCTGTACCAGGTTCCTCCAGGAGGTGGAAGGGGTATGATTGAAACTAGAAGCACTGCTTGAAATCCCCACATCCCTTTCCCAACTCCCCGCAACAAGGTAACTGCCTATCTCTTGTGGCACCAGCAGAGTTTGGGGGGAGGCTTTATTCCCTGCAGAAGGTAAGGACTCTCTGGACTGGGGAGAGACAAATACACAGTTGGGGCTTTGAGTACCATATTGAAAATGGAGAATAGTTGAACACAGGCAAACCAAATGTTGGGACCCTCTCTCACTTCTATCCTTTTCTCATGTGAGTATTCGACATGGCCCCCAAGGACTTGATCCTTACAACAGGGGTTGGGAGAGCCATCTGTGGAAAGTCTGACCAGTCAAAAGAAAATAAAAATAATGACATCTAGGTTTCCGCATGAAATCCATTCATATCATCCTTCCAGTGAAGCTTGCAGTCAGTGAGCCTACGCACATACTTAAACATCTAATCAGCTTTTTAGTACTACTTTTAAACATGAGCAGGTAATAATAATCATAAGCATTTGAGGAAAGTCACTAGTTGGAAAGACGGAAGACAAACCAACAGAAAAAGTGACTCGCAAGCAGCAGACTATGCAGATAAAATACTATATCCATTCTATATATGAAATAAAATAATATAAAAAGAACATCAGAAACAAAAAAAATAAACTCTTGAAAATTAAAGCCTTGATAGGAAAAAAAACAAAAATGTTTATTTAAAAACTAAATAGAAAGGTAGAAAGATAAAAATTAAGGCAGTCTCTGAGAAAATAGAGCAAAAAGATGAAGAGCTGAAAAATAGAAAAAAAATATGAGAAATTTATACTAGGTCATGAGGTTCTACAGCCAAACAAAAGGGGTCCCAGAAAGAAATAGAAACAAGAGGGACAAAAATTGTTATCTGAATAATTCAAGACTTTTTCCAGCATTGAGGGATAGGACCTTCCAAATTAAAAGAATTCAGCCAAATGGTTGAAAATAGACCCAAAAGAAGGCATAGAATTATGAAATTGGAAAAACTAGGGGCAAAGAAAAGCCTTGCAAGAGAAAAAAGCATACTGGCCTCATGGAAAATATCAGGATCAGAACATTTTTGAACTTAAGCAATATCTCTGGAAGCTAGAAGACAATGGAATGACTTTTTCAAAATTGAAGAAAAAATGGTTTCTGACC